>NC_142136.1:70447500-70747500 GCF_024610735.1 Ursus americanus | reverse complement strand
TCTTAAATTTCCACATTCAACTCATCATCAGGTCTAGATTGGGAGCTATAACCTAATCTTTTTCATATGTTCCCTCTGTCCTTTCTACTCTCCACTGCCATTAGTCTTCACAATGATCTTGCTTAGATGATCACAGTCACCCCACAACAACCATCACCGCCCCCTTCCCACTGAGATTCTCTAAAACACAATAGGATCACAACACTTTGTTTCAGTAAAGCTTGGATGATGCCACATGTCATTCCATAAAGCGTAGAATATTGGTGCAGTTTTGGAATTCTCCCTCCCCAAATACTAATCAATTACAAAGTGGAAAATGATGGCTCCATAGCCATGCACCAACTCAACCACGTGATCAAGGTTAACATCACCTACAGGATGGGTCAAAATGTCTCTTGTTGGGATGTGTCATTTCTGTGGTATTCCTTCTAAGAATGCATTACCTGAGTCTGGATGAGGAAATATGAGACAGACTCAAGTTGAGGGTCATTCTAAGTAATGAGAGGCCTGTACTCTTAACTGCCAAGGACACAAAAGACTGAGGAATTGTTCCACAACCAAAGAGTCTGCAGAAATAAGCAAGAAAATGTAGCACATATTCCTGACTGGGATCCTAGACCAGGAAGGGAAAGAGACATTGTTGTAGACACAATTTGAATGACATCTTGCACAGGTACTAATGTTGATTTCCTGATTTGGAGGGTTTGTATCCCAGTTATAGAGGAGAGTGACTTTGCGTGGGGGAAATGGAAATCAGAGAGTTTCGGGACAGGCCTCTTCCTATATGCATATACAAAGAGAGCATGAATACAAGAGACTAAATTCAATAAAATGTTGATTGGAGAACCTAGGTGAAGGAGATACAGAAATTCCTTTTATTGGTTAGAAAACTTTTCTGTAAATTTGGAAATCTTTCAAAGTAAATTATTTTTTAAAGGAAATTTCTTGCCTTCCATGTCTGCTTTTTCTTTCCCCTGAGCTGGAACATGGACATGACAGTCGTCCCGTTTTGATGATACAGACAAGGGCCACATCCTAGGGTCTGGTGGAGCAAGAGTATGGAAGGCATTTGGGACTCAAATGAGCAATCCTGAAAGCCCGGACTACCTACATACCTCTAGACTGCTACCTGAGAGAAATAAACTTTGATTGTGTTTAAGCCACTGCATCTTGGGGTCTCTTTGTGACAACAGCTTAGCCTGTACCCAGACTATTTCTATTTCCACCACTCCTCCATATGTACCCGAAGTTAGAGTCACGTGAACTAGAATTCCGAACTCACACCTTCTACCTGGTTTCCAGGTCTTGATACTCGATACTGTTTCTGTCTGGAGTGACCCCCTTCTCACCATTTTCCCTGCCCCTTCCAGTCTGCCTTCTAGATTTGTCCTGGACCACTCTGTCAGCCTCCGACTGCACCCCAACTGTGAGCTAGGTATATCCTCTCCTTTCTCCCTTCTGTCTCCTTGTCCCACAGCCCAGCCACACCCCTTTTATTCCCACGGGTATCCCAAGCCTCTAACACAGCTCCTAGCATACAGTATGCTCTCATAAATCATTCAATATTTGGTGCCTGACTTGCTGAATTTTTTGACAGGTTTCTAAGACATCTTTTAATACAGAAATTTTCAAACATACGCGGAAGTAGAGGTAACAATGTAAATAATACACATATTCCTCACTCAGTTCCGACGACAACCGTGGTCATTTTGCCAGTCCTGGGAAGGGATAGAGCTCAAGAGTAGAGCCTTTGGAGATAATGCTCCAACTAAAAGAAGTTTACTTCCACGGGGAGAATTTCAATCACGGTGGCAAACTGGCAAGGAGATATTTTAGAGCAGATTGGGTTTTTGGGGATGGGAAGTCTTCACATCAGAGCCTGCATTTTCAAGTAGAGAGGCAAGAAGAGAAATGAAAAGTTATTCTTCATTCCCTCTTTCAAGCAACACTTACTCAATGCCTGTATGTGCTAAACACTGCGGGTATGTAGGTGAGGAAGACAGTGCCCACATTTAAAGAGGCAGGCGATCTTTCTTTTTAATGAAGATTTTATTTATTTATTTATATTTGAGAGCGAGCATGAGGGGGTGGGGCAGAGGCAGAGGGAGAAGCAGACTCCCCACTGAGCAGGGAGCCTGATGGGGCTCCATCACAGGACCCTGAGATCATGACCTGAGCTGAAGGCAGACACTTAACCAACTGAGCTTCCCAGGCGCCCCAAGAGGCATGCAATCTAATATGGGTTGACAGCACATAAAAAAATACTCGCGCCAGGGACGCCTGGCTGGCTTAGTTGGTGGAGCGTGCAACTCTTGATCTCAGGGTTGTAAGTTTTTTTGTTGTTGTTGTTTTGTTTTGTCTTTTGTTTTTTTTCTAAAAGATTTTATTTATTTATTTGACGGAGATAGAGACAGCCAGCAAGAGAGGGAACACAAGCAGGGGGAGTGGGAGAGGAAGAAGCAGGCTCCTAGTGGAGGAGCCTGATGTGGGGCTCAATCCCAGAATGCTGGGATCGACGCCCTGAGCCAAAGGCAGAGGCTTAACAACTGAGCCACCCAGGCACCCCTCAGGGTTGTAAGTTTGAGCCCCACCTTGGGTGTAGAGATTACTTAAAAATAAAATTAAACAAAACAAAACAAAGCAAAAACACTTGCATCAAAGTGTGATTAGGGTTTTGATGGAAACATGCGCCAGGCACTCAGAGTTACAGAGAAAAGTGTGGTCAGTTCTCTGTAGAGTATTCCCTCCACCTCTGGACCTGGAAACCTGGCTTCCCCTCATGGAAACTGCTTCCTCTGTAGCTCTCGCAAATGCTGCTTATTTCCCCCAATTTCATATATGATGGAACCTGGAATGTGGACATTCTGCCAGTTCTCCATTGCTTCTTCCATACCATTGCCTCTTTTTTTTTTTCTCTCTTTGGAGAAGAATATTTTAAATTTCTAGAAAGTAGTATACATGTTTAAGGAAAAAAAATTGGAAAGTACACATTCATGCACAAGTGTTAACTAGTAATATTAACAATTTGATGTTAGTCTGTCCAGATTTTTCTCTATGCATGTATGTTTACATAGATTTTTTTTTTATTAAGTGAACTCTACCCCCAATGTGGGGCTTAAACTCATGACCCCAAGGGGTACCTGGGTGGCTCAGTTGGTTAAGTGTCTGCCTTCAGCTCAGGTCATGATCCTGGGGTCCTGGGATCCGGCACCCTGCTCTGCGGGAAGCCTGCTTCTCCCTCTGCTGCTCCCCCTGCTTGTGCTCTTTCTCTGTCAAATAAACAAACACAATCTTAAACAAAAAACAAAAAACCAACTCACGACCCCCAAATCGAGAATTACATGCTCTGCTGAATGAGCCAGCCAGGCACCCCTATATACATAGGTTTTTTAAAAAATATTTTTAAAAATAGGATCATCTTGGGGCACCTGACTGGTGGAGTATGCGACTCTTGATCTAGGAGTTGTGAGTTCAAGCCCCACACTGGGTGTAGAAATTACTTAAAATTAAAATCTTTTAAAAAATAGGATAATCTTTTTTTAAAAAATAAAGATTGCATTTATTTATTTGAGAGAGAGAGAGCACAAGCAGGCAGAGGGGCAGAGGAAGAAGGATAAACAGACTCACTGCTGAGCAGGGAGCCAGATGTGGGGCTTGATCCCAGGACCCTGGAATCATGACCTGGGGTGAAGACAAACACTTAACTGACTGAGCCACCCAGGTGCCCCAGGATAATCTTATATATATTTTTATAGCTTGCTTTTTAAAAAATCAAATGCTGTCTATATTGATTTTTCTACAAAATTATTTGTATTAATTAGAAATTTCATCATACTAATGGATCATAATTTATGTAATCAATCCATGTTGTTGACATTTTATAGCTATTTTTGTTTTAATTAATATTCAGTAATAGGGGTGCCTGGAAGACTCGTTTGGTAGAGTGTGCAACTCTTTATTTATTTTTTCTTTTTTTAAAGATTTTATTTATTTATTTGACACAGAGAGAGAGACAGTCAGGGAGAGAGTGAACACAAGCAGGGGGAGTAAGAGAAGAAGCAAGCTCCCAGCGGAGCAGGGAGCCTGATGTGGGGCTTGATCCCAGGACCCTGGGATCACTCCCTGAGCCCAAGACAGATGCTTAATGACTGAGCCACCCAGGTGCCCCAAGTGTGCAACTCTTGATCTTGAACCCCATGTTAGGTGTAGACATTACTTAAAAAAAAGAAAAGAAAAAATATTCAGTAATGGTTGCAAATTTTTTTGAAGTTTTTGAGCTCAACTTAGAAATATTATTTTATTTATAAATCTAATGTAGTTTGTCTTGAAATTCACAACACTCATTTTCACTTTTTCTTGGTTAATAGTCAATCATCTTATAAATTTAAATTCTTAATTATAAATTTATTATTAAATCTCTCTAAACACTTACCACATTAACCAACTTTTCTTAGACATTTTAAACTATCATACATTTAGTAACTTTATTCTTCTTTACCTAATAAATCTATTCAAAATTCCTTAGCATTCAAGGAGTATTTGCATGAATAATAAGGGAATACTTGTAGATTTAATAATTGGATTCCCTTAAATATTGATTATAAATTAAATTAGTCAAATATTTCTAAGTATTTCACTTAAAAACATAAATCTAACATGTCAGGTTCTCTTAAACACATTAAATATCTCAAATCATGAATAAAATTTAGAAACAGTAACAATGATTACAAAACATAATACTTGTACAAAAATATTAAGCATTGTTATTTGGCATCAAAGTTTTACCATTTTAAAACTTATTTTTATACCTTCCTGGCATTGCAAATTTACTTCTCTAAGAGAAGCTTGGTCTGGCTCTGATATACATTTAGGGTCACAGGTTATAGATTTGGCATCAGGAGGTGAGAGCCTGGGTACACCTTCCAGAATAATTCACAGGCCAGTCTGTATTTGGCTGATCACTTCTTCAAACCAGGTTGGGTTTTTAAAAACGAAAATCCAGTGCATTACGTATTTTTCTTAGTCACTGACACCCTTTTTTTTTTTTTTAAGATTGACACCCCTTTTTAACTGCAACCTCTTATATAGCTTTCTCTTTCCTGAGTCAAGTTGAGGGGATGTTGCCCTCACCGCCCCCCCCCCAAGCCTAGTTACTCTCCTCCTTCATTTGCACCCCTCCGTCCAACCATTGTCATGAGAACATATACTCATCCAACTCTCTGCCCTCCAATAACACAGACACCCTTGCTCCCAACAACTTTGATCACAATTTGCCCATTTCCATGGTTACACCTTGAAAATCTTGTACCTCTGAAATTGTAAATGTCAGTACACTGGTCGAACAGCAACTTCCCACCCCTCCATGGTTTGTACCTTAATTCAAGTCTAATTAAGTTGTGATGAAAACTCTGCTGAGGTTTGTCTGGAAGGTGAGCTTCAGCTGATTTTTTTTTTTTTTAAGGAGAGGGAAAATGTGGTTTAATGGAAAGAAATAGAACGGATCTGTTATCAATCAGGATGATGGCTATGCGATGGCCTTGTAGGCAGAGATCAGTGGATGAGTCAGGTCACAGTGGGGGTTAGGTAAATGACAGGAGGGGAATCCATTTCATATGAGGGCTTTAATTTGAAATGGGAATTGAGTGCCGCACTCAGAGCAGCCCACGTGCTCGTGCCACAGAAAAGCATCAGGAATACTTCAACCTCCCCAGTACCAGGGAAAAGTCTTTAAGAGGACTTAACCATGACCTGCCTATGAACAAAACCAAACCTGAGCACTTCTGATTATGGATTTTTGAAAATACAAGCTTCTGAGAATTTTAATGATGCTACTATGATTTTAGGGGATGGGCTATATTTCATATTTTGGGGGGGTGGGTTTCCCTCATAAATCATGAACAAAATCCTAAAAATCCTAGCATTCCAG
Organism: Ursus americanus; assembly: GCF_024610735.1. Lineage (NCBI taxonomy): Eukaryota > Metazoa > Chordata > Mammalia > Carnivora > Ursidae > Ursus > Ursus americanus. Next base: position 70,741,574 of record NC_142136.1, on the reverse strand, counting down.
CAAACAGTATATCTTCAGTTAGGACTAGTATATGTATATTTCAAAAACATTTGATTACATTTCTAGATTTATTGGTAACAATTTAAAGAGTCATTTTATTTTTTTTTTTTATTTTTATTTTTTTTAATGATTTTTTATTATATTATGTTAGTCACCATACAGTACATCCCCGGTTTCCGATGTAAGGCTCGATGATTCATTAGTTGTGTATAACACCCAGTGCACCATGCAATACGTGCCCTCCTTACTACCCATCACCGGTCTATCCCATTCCCCCACCCCCCTCCCCTCTGAAGTCCTCAGTTTGTTTCTCATAGTCCATAGTCTAAAGAGTCATTTTAAAGACTTTGTCTGCTCAAGTCAGTCTCAATTATTCAAGGACCCATTAACCGATTTTGGTTATACTTTAAGATGGTCTAAGGATCCTACCTGCTGGTATTCATGCTTTTATGTTATGACCTACCCTGAGTGTAGCCTGGATCTAATGACTCCCTTCTCACACATAGAAAATGGCAAAAATGATAGGACATCATTTTCAAGATTAGGTCATAAAAAGATTGAAGCCTCCATCTTGCTTGTTCTCAATCTTCTCTCGCTCACTCGCTCTAAGGGAAGCCCCCTGCCATCCTGTGAGTTCCCTTGTGGACAGGTCCTCGTGGCAAAAAATCTAATGTCTCTGGCCAACAGCCAGTGAGGCTACGAGGCCCAAGATCAGCCACAATAATGAGTTTAGGGAAGGTGATCCTCCCAGTCAAGCCTTGAGATGTTTGCAGCCCTCACTTTGATGACAGCGCGTGGGAGACTGAGCCAGAGGAACGCAGGTGAGCTGTGTCCAGATTCCTGACTCATTGAAACTGTGAGATAACAATTGCTCGTTGTTTTAAGCTGCTGAATTTTGGGGTAATCTGTTAAGCAGCAACAGATAACGAATGTACTCTCCTTTGTTTAGCCTGTATTCGAACCTTAATAAATGAATTGGGGAATGTATGGAAATTTGGTCAAGGAGGAAATCATGAAATTCTATGAAAGGAGAAGACATTAGAATGTGTTGAATATAAAGAAAGATGAGAATTGACTAGTAATCATATGGAAAAATTGTATTTTTTGCTCTATCATCCATACAAAACTTCCTCCGGGTTGACATTTTTTAGTAGGAGAAATGCATGTGTGTTGATTCATCCACACTTGGACCTTTAGGCCCAACGGCACATAATTGTGCATTGGCTGGGACGTGTGGTGTAACCGGTGCCAAAGGAGATGGTAAGAGCAAGCGGCTCAGACTAATTGAAATTGAGGTCATAGGCTTCTTTTTTTTTTTTTTTAATTTATTTATGTGACAGAGAGACAGCCAGCGAGACAGGGAACACAGCAGGGGGAGTGGGAGAGGAAGAAGCAGGCTCTCAGCGGAGGAGCCTGATGTGGGGCTCGATCCCACAATGCCGGGATCACACCCTGAGCCAAAGGCAGACGCTTAAGGACTGCGCCACCCAGGCACCCCGAAGTCATAGGCTTCTTGAACCCAAGGGGTAGACGAAATCATTTTCGACTCTACCTTTAGTCCATAGGACAGAGCTGTCCACTAGAAATATAATGCAAGCCACATACGAGATTTAAAATTTTCTAGTAGCCACATTTTTAAAAGATAAAACAAAACAGGGGAAATTAATTTTAATAATATATTTTATTTAACTCCAAATAGAAAAAAAGTTACCATTTCAGAATGTAATGAATATTAAAATATTACAGAATATTTTAGTCTTTTTTGTATTGTGTCTTCAAAATCCAGTGTGTTTTGTACTTAGGGTACATCTCAATAGGGATGCTAAATTTTTACTGTAAATGCTTGTACCCTATTTGCATTTCAGAAAACTTAGGGTTGAAAAGGTAGATTTGCATACCCAAATCATTCCAAACATACTTAAAAGTTTTCCAATAACTGATTTGAGAGTCAGTGCTTAGATTTTAAGTAATTAAAAATAAGCTGAAAACGCAGCCCTAGCTATCTCTCAGGTGCTTGATCGCGACACACAGCTGTGGCTATTGTGCCGCACAGTGCAGCTCCCGTCCAGTGTCAGAATTCAATACATGGTGGATGGATGAATTAATCTTGCAACATTATTTCACCAATTAAATTAGCCGTGGGTTGGGATGCCTGGCTGGCTCAGTCCGTAGAGCATGCGACTCTTGATCCTGGGGTCATGAGCTCGAGCCCCATGTTGGGCCTAGAGATCACTTAAAAAAAAATTAGCCATGAATTAAACCAAAAGGCCGCCAGAAAAAGAAATGTTAGTAATGATTATCTGTTAGTAGCCACCAGAGTATCTTTAGGATTAGGTGGTCTGTCTTGTACCCATACCCTGAAGACTGACAGCATGCTCTCTCTACACAGAGCAGCTCGGACTCTGAGTTATCAGGGAATCCCTCTACATGTGTGAAATCTTTGAAAACACTCATTTATTTGTGTTTTTCACCCACACGATAATTTGGGGATTTAAAATTCTCCACTAATAAATATGGGGATGAAAATCAGAATGGTTAATGAATCATGAATGGAATAAACTCATTTTAAGAGTTGAAATGGAAAAAAAATGAATTAAAAAGGTGAGTAACTTTTCAAGGACATTTCAACCAATATTACCTTCATATCACAACATTGCTACATTGATTTTGCCTATTTCTAAAACAACACCGATTCCTCACCCCCACACCCATACATTCAATCTTCCATGATTCCAGTGATATAAATTAGAAGTTTACATTTTAGATTGGGGTGCAGTTATACACCTTGAAAGACTGCAAAAGACTGATAGTAAACAGGTGTTATTTCTGGATATTTAACAGAGAGGTACAATAAGGAAATACAGAACGTTCACCTTATCATTAAATTGCTTTCCTGAAGTTAAAGCTATTTCTGTCCTTTTGTAATAGGGGAAAGGGACTACACAAGTATTGATAGGATCCTAAGCTTAGGCTGGGTTTCCAAATCAAAGCACAGGAATAAAGGCTTAGAACTGTAGTGAGTCTTTGATCTCTCTCGATCTTCTTCCTTCATTCTTCCGTTCTTCTTTTCCCTTTCTTTTCCTCCCCTCCCTCCCTCCCTCCTTTCTGTCGTTCCTTCCCTCCTAACCCACCTCCCTCCCTTCCTCCCTTCTCTCTTCCTTCTTTCCCTCCTTCCTCTTTCTTTTCTACAGATTAAAACTAACCTTCCTTCCTTTCTTCCTTCCTCCCACCCTCCCTCCCTCCCTTCCTTCCTTCCAATTAAAAATCAACCGTCTAGAGCTGAGCTGACCCTGAAAGTTGAGGGTATACATACATGTCATACTATCATCACCAGCTCCAAACTGTCTCCTCCACAGTGATAGAAACTTCCCATCTACTCCCTAGTCACTTACCTGAGAATTAATGCAGTTTTCGTCTTTGACTTTCTAATTTTGTTTAGCTAGACAGATACATTTTCCAGCTGTCAGCAGGTAATCTATTTACTCTCTGAGAACAATGTTTGTTGATTTATTGGTTGGAGTTCACATTAAATAAGCAGAGAAAATATTTTTCTTTTAAAAATCTAAATTCCCAGAGTTTGTTTTTTGTTTTTTTTTTGTAGAGGCGCTATGTGGAAAAACCACAGACATCAACAACTCTTAGTCAGAAAGTGATTCAGAAGAGCTGGGCTCTGAAAGTGTAGAAATTTGAGGAGAAATTAGCCAATTAATTTTGCTTATATTTTCCTTTTATGGATGCCAAGAGTGTACGTAATTTTTTAAAAAAACCCTATGTCTAAAGTCTACCACAGCTCTTTCAATAAATATAAAATAAGAATTCTCATTGGTAAGAAGACATTTTTTTCCTGGTATACTGTAAAATAACAGTGTATCTTCCTTTGTATTTGATGGACTATAATTATCCAATCCACATAGTAATTTTTGAATATAGAAATGTTCTAAAATATGTGAAGTTGTTATATATTCCTACAGGTGGTTTTAAAATAATAAAATATTCAATTATTACTGAATAATATCTGAAAAGTTCTTTCTCTGAAAAGCCAGTGTAACTAAACAGACTTGAATATGGTGTGAAATATTGTAGGGGTAAAAATTGCAAGGATCCTAAAATATTTTGATCAGTTTACTTAGCATTTATAATTCCATGCTCCCTCCCCTCTCTTGCAGCTCATCGCTACCTTCTAGAAAAAAAAAAAATCCCTACATGGCAGTTATTAGAAGATCTGGTGTCCCATCCTGCCTGTGCCCCTCACACTGTATAACCTTGGTAGCCCACAGCTTCTCTGTTTCTTCAGCCATAAGGCTACTTCCGTTCTAAAAATGTTTCTAACTTTAAAAAGTTCTAGAATTCAACCAATAGTCCATATTATTAGTCTGAGGAAAGGCAAATATTTGGCATCGAGAGGCCTCCCAAACAGTATTGACATGAAAACCATTCCACAAAATAATAGGAGCAGAGATTCTTTCCTTCTAATCCTGTACCATCATTTTAGTCGGCTTGCTCTAACTTTAACTAGGCATCATATTATTTCCTCATCCATCAACAAGTATTTATTGAAAGCTTTTGTGCCTCCAGTGCTGAGGTAAATAGAAACAGTCCTTGCTCTCACGGAGCTTAGAGCCAGTAGGACGGACAAACGTTAAATAAATAACTTATAATTACAAATTATGATCTATCCTAAAAGGGGGAAAGTGTCAATTGCTAATGAGAGACTAAATAATGGGGACGCAGTTTAAAGTGGGTGGTACGGGAAGGGCCTCTCTGAGGAGATTTAAACTGAGACTTATAGTAGGATTTGTATACAGTGTGTATGTTAGGGTTGGGGTTCGGGCCTGTACTCCATGTAGAGGAAATGGTGTGTACAAAGACTTTGAAGTGGAGAAGAGTCTGGTGTGTCAAGAAACTCAAAGCCAGCAGAGGGCTGCTCAGTAAGAGATGAGGTAGAGAGGTATGTCATATCATGCGGGGCTTTGAAAGTCATGCCAAGGAGCTTGGATTTATATTGATTCAGTGGGAAATGAATGAAGATTTTAATGGGGGTGTGTGGTGAGGTGTGATTTGATCAGCTAGTTTGTTTTATTTGTTTATTTCCTCAGCCTTATTAAGATATAATTGACATATACCATTATGTACGCTTAAGGCATACAGCGTGATGATTTGATACACGTCTATACTCTGAAGTGATTACCACAATAAGGCTAGTTAACACACCCATCACCTCACATAATGACAGGTTTTTTTGTGCGTGGTGAGAATTTGTGTGTGGTCAGCAATTTTCAAATATGTGGTATAGTATTGTTAACTATAGTTACCATAGTGAATATTAGATTCCCAGAACTTACTCATAACTGGAAGCACGTACCCTTTGACAATATATATTTTAAAAATGTTGATTGGATGCTTTTCGGAAAATGGATTGTGTAAGATAAAGTAGGAGGCTAACCATCATCTAGGAGAGAAGTGACAATCATGTGAGCAAGGATCGTGGCAGTGGAGGGGAAGAGAAGAGAGTGGCTCCATCTTGAAGGCAGGGTAGAGGGAGTTTGGGAGGCGGGGTGCTCAGGGTGACCTTCAGGTTTCTGCCTTAAGAAGCTGGGTCTTCGGAGGTGCCCTTTACCAAATGGGAAAGGCTGGCAGAGAAGTTTGTTGAAATAGCGAGATGGCAGTTTTAGATATGGTACGCTTGAAATGCCTGTGAAAGTTCAAGTCAGAATGTCAGATAAGCATTTACAAACCAGTCTGGAGGTCAGAAGAGAAGTCTGGGTTGGAGATATAAATTTGAAAGTCTCCAGTCTACAGATGGTATTTAAGCCATGAGTCAGCTGGGTGGGATCACCAAGGAATATAGTACAGAAGGAGGAGCGGAGAGGGCCCGGAGCACACGATGCCCAAGTGTATTTATGTCCTGTAAAAGAAAATAGGCTTCTGAATTTGGGCCTACGGCAGTGAGCAGGCTTCTATCTCCACTGGTTCATTATTTTACTCATTCATTTATTCTGCCATGTGTACCTGTATCTACCTTTTAAGTAAATCCTAAACTGAAGGTCCTGAGGTATTTTTCTCTTGCTGTCAGAGCCAAAGGGAGGATCCAGGTTTGGCGGGGACTTGAATCATATATAATTTGAAAAACCTTCTTTTTAAAAAAGGAATGCAATTTTATAAACATAGAATTAGGCACAAAAGTAAATATTTATTAAGAATTGGAAAACATATCATAACAAATTACAGATTTTTATTTTTTTTACTTCCAGTATAATCGATGTACAGTGTTCTATTGTGGCAGGTGTACAATATAGTGATTAAGCAATTCTATACATTGCTCAGTGCTCATGATGATAAGTGTTCTCTTAACCCCTCTTAATCACCTACTTTACCCATCCCTCCCACCCACCTCCTTTCTGGTAACCACCAGTTTATTCTCTATATTTAACAGTCTGGTTTTTTTGTTTGTCTCTTTTTTTCTTTGTTTTGTTTCTTAAATTTCACATATGAGTGAAATCATATGGTATTTGTCTTTCTCTGACTGACTTACTTCACTTAACATTATACTTTCTGGAACCGTCTATATTGTCACAAATGACAAGATTTCATTCTTTTTTATGGCTGAGTCATACTCCATTGTGTATATATATATATATATATCTAGCCCCTCCCCCTGCTTATATATATATATATATATATATATATATATATATATATATATGGCATGTATTCCTTATCTATTCATCTATTGATGGACACTTGGGCTGCTTCCATATTCTTGGCTATTGTAAATAATGCTGCAATAAACACAGGGTGCATATATATTTTCAAATTCGTGTTTTTATTTTCTTTGGGTTAATACCCAGCAATGGAATTATTGGGTCATATGGTAATTCTATTTTTAATCTTTTTGAGAAACCTCCATACTGTTTTCCACAGTGGCTGCACCAGTTTGCACTCCCACCAACATTACACAAGGGTTTCTTTTTCTCTACATCCTCACCAACACTTGTTCTTTGTGGTTTTGATTTGAGTCATTCTGACGGGTGTGAGGTATCTCACTGTGGCTTCGATTTGCATTTCCCTGATGCTGAGTGATGTTGAGCATCTTTTCATGTGTCTGTTGGCCATCTGGATGTTTTTGCTGGAGAAATGTCTGTTCACATCTTTTGCCCATTTCTAATTGGATTATTTATTTTGGGGGGAATTACAGATTTTTAAAAGTTGACAAATACCAGAGATGTCACGAAATTAAGACAAATACTTTTATTTCTACATTTATATTATTTTAATTAATTAATTAATAATTAACTGCCTGGTGCATCTTTATAACAATTTTTTCCTACCTTTTCTGGCTCCATAATGTTTCATTGCCTCTTCTCATTGCTTTTAGAAAATAATATTCTCTAGAAAGACTAGAAAGATAATTGGGTCTTTCATAAAGCATGGTCAATTAACATTTTTTATTGTTATTAATAGTTAAAATTCCTGCATCACAATTCATGGCTGGTTAGGCCATGCCAGTTTTTAGGATTGTTTTCAAATCTGGGAAAACCTTGATTAAATTTCTTTCACATATGAGTGGTAAGATTTCGGGGTCATTTCACTGTCTTGGTGCCGGCTGTGCATGCCATCTTGTCTAGAACCACCAGAATTTGTGCGAACAAGAGGTGTTAGATATGTTAAGACTCAATCCAATCATAGAAGCATAAAATATAACTTTATCCAAAGACATATTTGCTGTCTCTAATATTGTTATAGGCTTTGCTCCACAACCACAGGAATTCTGGCAAATTCTATTTTGTGCTATTCCTATTTTTTGAAAATGAATTGTTCTTTTATACTTGTATACATTGCATTTCTGAACACATTACTGACAGGCAAGGATTTCCATTTTAACTAGCTGTTGATGAGAACCAAAGGCTCCAGCTTACAATTTCACATGTTATCAATTGGAAGAATTGATTGGAAGACTTTTCTATAGACTAGGCTACAGACTTGGCTTTAGTCCTAGATCTTTGTGTTATGTTTTGTGGTGAGTTGGCATTGGGAGGTAGGAGCACTCTTAGAAGCCATTCCCATAACCTGGATGACTGTCAATGACTTACCTATGCATAGAAGTGACTATGAATCCCATAACTATATTCCATTAAACCCAACTAAGTAGATATATCCCAAACATAATCCAACACAAGGGAAAGTTTGAGTGGAAAGAAACAACTGTTTTAATTAGCTGTGGTTAAAGTGTATTACTTTTGAAAATTTTACAAATAAATATGACCATGAGGACACATTTCTAGGGCCCCTCCCAAGGCCTTTGCCAGGCCATATGCAAGCCCAGCTTCATTAGTTTCATAGTAAATTGACCTCTAGTCATTAAATTTTCAAATAGAGAGGTATCAACTGCCCTCAGATAGATATTATTTTATCCTCTCCTTGAGGGCAGAACAGGTATTCCTTCTCATACATTCCTGTTAGTCAGTCTTGGGGGGGAAATCTCAAGGTGATGATTTTTAGTTGCTGCTCTGGGGACACCACTGGCTAGTATAAATTTCTTTTTTCTTTTTTTCTCCTCTTTCTCTTTCTTCTTCCTTTTGTTGTTGTTGTTGTTGTTGTTGAGCCCCTGAATCTTGATTTCAGCTCCAGTCGTGATCTCAGGGTTGTGAGATCGAGCCCCAGTTCTAGCTCCGCCCTCAGTGGGGAGTTTGCTTCTTTCCCTCTTCCTCTCCCCCTGCCCCTCCCCCTGCTCACATTTATTTGTGCGTGCACACTCTGTCTCTCTCTAAAAATAAATAAATAAAATCTTTTAAAAAATTGACAGCCTTGAAGAAACTTACCATATACATCTGATTAATTCAAATCCAAGGGGAAATAAAAACCCACAACTAACTATTCCTCCAATAGTAGTTATCACAGCTATGTCTCTACTTTGGTGATTCTTTTCCTTTGAAAACTATGATCTAATTCTTTTTTTTTTTTTTAAAGATTTTATTTATTTATTCGACAGAGATAGAGACAGCCAGCGAGAGAGGGAACACAAGCAGGGGGAGTGGGAGAGGAAGAAGCAGGCTCATAGCAGAGGAGCCTGATGTGGGGCTCGATCCCATAATGCCGGGATCACGCCCTGAGCCGAAGGCAGACGCTTAACCGCTGTGCCACCCAGACGCCCCAAAACTATGATCTAATTCTAATTTGTTTTTTTAGCATGTAAATAACTTAAGTGAGGGATTACAAATTTATGTAGTATATTAGACCTTCTTTAACACACTATGAATATTTGGCCTAAACAAAAATTACCTAATTATACACCTGTCCAGAGAACAGTTACTCCTGCCTGGGAGGGAGAGAAGAGAGAAGGCAAAGCAGAACTAGGTGGGAGGGGTGCTTTTGGGAAAAAGGAAAAACAACATTGATTCTACTTGGAGGTATTAAAAAAAAGATAGCTCTTAAATTTAGATGGTCTAGGTTGAAACATGGCTCTCTTTACTTAGCTGTATGATCTTAGGTAATTTAGTTGACCTTTCTTAGCTTCATTTTTTTTTTTTGAAAATGGGGGCAATAATATTTGAGAGAATTCTTGGTGAATTTGATGAGATAATAATAGGAAGTAATTGTTAATACTTCAAGATTTTATCATCATCACAATAGAAATTCAGGCACAGAAGGAAAAAAAAAAGATTTTATCATCATCACATACACAGAGAGAGCTTATTTTTTAAATCTTAGTGTTCATTTTTTTTTTTTTTAAGTAGGCTCCACACTCAGTGTGGAGCCCAACTCGAGGCTTGAACCCATGACCCCAGGATCAAGACCTGAGCTGAGATCAATAGTCAGACACTTAACCAACTGAGCCTCCCAGGAGCCCCTTAGTGTTCATTTTTTAATCAAATTATCCACGCACATTATTTAAAGCTTTTAATAAAAAATATTTCAAAATCTGGAAGGCATGCCCATCATATTTTCATGCTCACTATTCAATGTTAGGATTTCTTTCTCTCTTCAACTGAGTTTCATTTTCTGAATCTCATTTCTCTCTTTTGCTTACTGGGTTTCCAATATTGTTTAAGGTTTTGGATGCAATATTATATACGCATTCTCCTAAATTTTCTTGTTTATTTTTTATATCCCATTTGGATTTCATTTTTATATACTAGATCCTTCTGGATTTTTCATATACTGTTTTGTTTTCTAAAATAGAAATGTATAGCAGCAACAGTTATTTTAAAAACTCCTTTTCTCACAGAACTAAAACAACACTTTTGCTGTAGATTATGTTTCATAAAACTTGGGTGTATTTTTCTTCTACTATTTAGTTATCTGTTCCTATGCCAGTATTGTACTCTTGTAATTACAGGAGCTTTATAACAGGTTTTAATATCTGATAAAGCAGGTCTTCCCTCATTTCCATATTTATTTGTTCTTATGACTATTAAATTATTTGCTTCAGATACCAAACAAAAATAATATATCACAAACACCAACAGCCCATCGTCTTGTAAGGATTTTGTTTATGTATATAATTTTCAAGGATTTAGAGTTTAATGATGTGACATCTTCCCACACAGGCATTTCTGTTTCTTTGTTTATTCAGATACTTTTTCTTGTCAATAAATTACTAATACCTTTCTTCATATAAGTCCTGCAGTTTTCTAGTTAGATTTATTTTTAAGTAGTTTATAGTTTCATCACTAATATAAGTAGAGATATCTTTAGTTTCATTTCTAATTGGTTTTTAAGGAGAAAAAGTTATTTATTTTTATATATTTATCTAATATTCAGCAACCTTAAATTTTTTTCTTACTTTATATTGGTATTAGACCCAGTAGGGCAGTGCTGTCCAATAGAAATGTAATGCAAGCCACACACAAAATTTAAAATTTCCTAGTAGCCATATTATAAAAATAAAAAGAAAACAGGTGAAAACAATTTTAATAGCATATTTTGTTTAACCCAATATATTCAAAACATTGTCATTTTAACATGGAATATACAAAATTATTAATTAGATGTTTTATATATATTTGTTTGTTTGTTCACACCAAGTCTTTAAAATCCAGTATCTGTCTTATACTCGTAGCGCAGCTTGGACCAGCCACATTTCAAGTGCTCAGTAGATACACGAAGTTAGTGGCTACCATACTGGACAGTATAGTTTTCAGATTTTCTATGTATACAATCCATGCAATCACATCATTTATAAATATAGCGTTGTCTCTTCCGAAATCATGATTTTATTTTATTTTCTGACTCTCAGGAAAAACTCTCTAAAAACATTAACAAACCATGGTGATAGCAAGCATCCTTGTCTTCTTCTGTATTTTAATAAACATGACTTCAAATAAATGCTTAATTTTTAAATAACATTTTCTTTAAATAATTTCCTTTTGTTTCCAATTTACTTAAAGCTTATATTGAGAACAACTGAGGAATTTTAACTGCTTGTTTTCATCCATTGATATAATGTTTTTTGATCTGTGCATAGAATTAATTCTGTTAAGAGATTTCCTAATCTGGAACAACCCTTTCATTTCTATAACAACCATTCTTGGTCATGATTTATTATTTTTTTACATTCAACTTGCTCATATTTTCAATTATTTTAGATTCAGTTTGCAAATATTTTATTTAGGTTATTTATGTTCCTATTCCACAGTGAAGTTAGCCAATAAATTTATTTATTTATTTTGGCAATATCTTTACAGAGATATTTGGGTAGTAAGGTTATCTTAGCTTCATAAAGTGAACCAGGATATTCTCTTTTTCTAGCATCAAGAAAAGCCCTTGAGAATTTTCTGTTCTTAGAAGTTTATATAAATTCAGAGGCAAAGCCATTTGGATTTGGTACCTATTTTAAAAGTTCTATTTCAGATTCATGTTTTAATTCTATTACTATTGATCTTCTGGGTTTTCAACCTCTTCTTGAGTCAATTTTGAAAATTTAAATTTTGCTGTGAATGCCCATTTCCTCTAGGTTTTTAATTTCACTGTCACAGCATTGCAAACAACATCCCTTTAAAAATACTTATGAAATTTCCAAAAAAGGGAAATCTATAGAAAATCTATACAGGCAGAGAGTACAAAACTATTTGTTAAAGGCTGGGGCAGACACAGGGGAATGAAAACTAAAGGGCACAGGGTTTCACTTAGAGGTGATGGAAATCTCTGAAATTGACTGTGGTGATGATGCACAAATCTGTGACTACACTAAAAACTACTGAGCTGTACAACTGAGACGGGGGAATTGTATGATATGTCAATCGTAACGCCATAAAGATGTTTAAAGCTTAGGAAATTATACTTTCAATCTCAAAACCACAATGAGACATCACCTCACACGTATTCGGATAATTACTATTTAAAAAAAGTGTCAGTGAGGATACAGAGAAATTGGAACTCTTTTGGTTCCAATATCCAAAAGAAAAGCAGTGTGCGTTTCAAAGAGATATTTGCTCACCTATGTTCACAGCAGCACTATTCACAATAGCTGGGAGGTGGAAGCAATCTACATATTCATCAATGGATGAACAGATAAACAAAATGTGGTACGTATATATAATGGAATATTATTCAGCCGTAAAAGAAAAGAAATTCTGGATGAACCTTGAGGACATTATGCTAAGTGAAAGAAGCCAGGCACAAAAAGACAGATGCTGTATGATTCCACTTATATGATGTATCTAACATAGTCAAATTCATAGAAACAGACAGTGGAATGGTGGTTACCAGGGGCTGGGGGCAGGGGAAAAGGGGAATTGTTTAGAATTTAGACAGTTCTGTAAGATGAAAAGTCTGGAGATTTGTTTTGTAACAAGGTGAATATACTTAACTCTACCAAACTATACATTTACAAGTGGTTAAGATGGCAAATTTTATGCTCTGTGTTTCTACCACATATAAAAATCTTTCAATCTCCTCCATATCTATTGTCATAGCTCTTTTTACATTCCTAATGTTGTTTATTATATCATTTACTAAAAACAGTTTAAAAATGTAGAAAAAGATAAAGTGGGTAATTCAGAAGGGTTATTGATCAATGAATTTTCACATAGTGAACACATATAACCAACTACCCAGGTCAAAAAATAAAACATCACTATTATCTCACAGGTCCTCTACATGTCCCCTGCCAAATGCCTTTCTCTCCCCTTCCTAAATATAGACACCATACTGACTTTTACCACTGCAGATTAGTTGTGCCTGTTTCCAAACTTGTGTATAAATGGAATGATACAGAAGGTACTCTTTTGAATGGTAATCCCTGGTTTCTTTCTCTTGACGTTATGTTTATGAGCTCCATCCATATTGCTGCATGTAGCAATAGTTAATGCTTTTTTTTTTTTAGAGAGAGAGATAGCCTGTGGTGGAGGAGGGGAGGAGTGGAGGGAAAGGGAGAGAGAGAATCTTAAGCGGGCTCCACACCCAGTGTGGGGCGTGACATAGGGCTTGATCTCATGACCCTGAGATCATGACCTGAGCCAAAATTAAGAGTTGGTTGCTTAACCGACTAAGCCACCCAAGTGCCCCGATACTTAATGCATTTTGTTGGTTGTTAGTATTCTACTGGATGAACATATTGCATAATTATCCCTTTTATGGTTTATAGGCATTAGCATTTTTTTCAATATTAACCTATAATAAATGATATTTTTAGGAATAATGACTATGGCTTTTGGCACACATTTGGTGCAAAGAAATTATGCATTTCTGTTGGGAATTCATATAAGAGTTAAATAGCTGTGTTTGTGTTTATTTAATTTTAATAAATAAGGCCCATGTTCATAGCAGCAGCCATTTCCCAAAGTACTTGTACCAATTTTAACTCCCAATGGCAGTATATAAAGATTCTGGCTACTACATATTTTTGTCAGCATTTGGTATTATCACTTTTTAAATTTTAGCCATTTTGTCAGCTATGCTGTAGTATTCATTTTTGTTTTAATTTTCATTCTGATTATTAAATAGTTGAAAATCTTTTCATACTTATTATTTGTATATCATCTTTTAAGAAGTGCTTGTTCAAGTCTCTTACTAATTTTTGCATTGGATTATTTTCTTATTGATTCGAGGGAATTTTTTTTTTAAAGATTTTATTAATTTTTTTAACAGAGATAGAGACAGCCAGCGAGAGAGGGAACACAAGCAGGGGGAGTGGGAGAGGAAGAAGCAGGATCATCGCGGAGGAGCCCGATGTGGGGCTCAATCCCATAACGCCGGGATCACGCCCTGAGCTGAAGGCAGACTCTCAACGACTGTGCCACCCAGGCGCCCCAAGATTCAAGGAAATTTTTTATATATTAGGTTACAAATCCTTTACCCGTTTTATGTGTTGTAAATATTTTATCCCACTTCCACTTTTCACTTTTTTTTTTTGAGAGAGAGAGAGCATGAATGGGGCGGAGGGAGAGGGAGAGAGAGAGAGAATTTAAGCTGTCTCCATGCTCAACATGGAGCTTGACTCGGGGCTTGACCTCATGACTCTGAGATCATGACCTGATGCTTATCTGATCAAGAGTCAGATGCTTAACTGACTGAGCCACCCAGGTACCCCTCCCTTTTCACTTTAACGATTAAATTGCTAATTTTAGTGTATTTTTTACTCTTCTCTTTTGTTGATGTCTTTATGTCCTGTTCATTGAAATCTTTGCTACTTCATGGTCACAAGATATTCTACCATGTTATTTTTAAGAAGCCTTATTTTACTTTCAAATTTAAACCTATAATCTTCCTTAAGTATACCCATACGTATATTTAATTGAGCCAGCATCATTAATTGAAAATACAACACTTTCGGGGCACCTGGGTGGCTCAGGTCATGATCTCAGGGTTTTGGAATGGAGCCCCGATTTGGGTTCCAGGCTCAGAGAGTCTGCTTCTCTCCCTCTCCCTCTGCCCCTACCCCTACTCGTGCTTTCTCTCTCTCAAATAAATAAATAAATAAATAAATACATAAATAAAATGTTAGAAAAAAAAGAGACAACACTTTCTTTACTGGTCTGTAGTACACACTCATACACATACATAAATCCCACTTGGGTTTGATCAAAATTGTACCAAATCTAATATCAATCTGGGGAGATTGACATCTGTATAATATTTCTAATCGGTGAACTTGCTTTACCTATTTATTTAGGTTTCCTTAATACTAATTCATGCCTTTCTTACCTTCTTATAGTTCTGTGAGACATACAGCTCATTAGAATTGTTTCTAGGTATGCTTGTATAAATGGTATCATTTAAATTTTTTCCAGTTTTCTAATTTTTGCTGATATATAGAAATACAGAGAGTGTATGTTGACTCCGTATCCAGTCACATTATATAAACATTTCTTTCTTTCTTTCTTTCTTTCTTTCTTTCTTTCTTTCTTTCTTTCTTTCTTTCTTTCTTTCTTTTTCTTTCTCTCTTTCTTTCTTTCTTTCTTTCTTTCTTTCTTTCTTTCTTTCTTTCTTTCTTTCTTTCTTTCTTTTTCTTCCTCGAGATTTTATTTATTTATTTGAGAGAGAGACAGAGACAGAGATAGCAAGAGAGAGCACAATCAGGGAGAAGAGGGAGAAGCAGGCTCTCCACTGAGCGGGGAGCCTGATGTGGGACTGGATCCCAGGACCCTGGGGCCATGACTTGAGCCAGAGGCAGATGCTTAACCCACTGAGCCACCCAGGCGCCCCTACAAACTATTTTCTAAGGATCTTTAGTTTTACTTCTTCCTTTTCCATCCTTCATTCTTTCTCTCTCCATTTTTGTATTGGTTAGGACCTCTGGTACCATATTAGTGTACCTGGTGATAATGAGCATCCATGTCTTGATTTCAGAGGGAAACTATTAATAGTTCACCATTAAATATGCTGTTTGTTATAGTTTTTTTTTTAAATAGATACCACTTATAGATTAAATATGCTCCTTTCCATTCCTAGTTTGTATGGACTTTTTAAAATATCATGGACATTAAATTTTATCAAATGTCCCCCAAATGTGTAAGATCTAATTTCTATAATAAACACCTTATTCTTTATCACAACAGTGATTGTGCTTCTGTGATTGAACCCTGATATATAGTTTTCTTCTTAATCCAACCCAAAAGTCTTTGTTTTATTCGTTTATTTTCCATCAACCTTACTTCCATTTTCTATTTAAGAGTCTGTGGAAGAATAGACTTGAACAGTTCCTACCCTTGAGTGGTCTGAGCAGTGGGAGCTGCAGACCAGGCTTTGTGGCCGGCTGAACACTCCGGGCTGCAGTCGTGGACAGGCTCAGGGGACATATGCGCTGTCAGACCAGTCCGTGACCTTGGGTTGAGTAGCAGTAAAGCCGGGAGCTAGAACAGTCCACTCGCCCTGAAATTCCTCCTTGCTCCTGGCCTTCTCGGCAGCAGCCTGCTCCTCCTTCTCCATCTCTTCAGGGTCTCTGTGGAAGTAGACATCAGGCAGGACCGCCCACGGGGGTTCACAGGAGACAGTGCCATGCATGCACTAAACTTCCCCGGCCAGCATGTGGCACATGAGCCCCGCGGAGCGAGCGCCCTTGATGTTGCATGGGCTGGCAGTGTCTGCACTGCGCAGAGGAGAGTCCGTGTAATACAGAGCAGTGGGAGGCCCCTTACGGCGCCTGCGTTGGGAGGCCGGAGGACAGCCAGGAAGGCACCAGAAATCTCAGCTCCGTGAAGGCTGGTTCTCGTTAGTGAGGGTTCCAGCAATAAGCAGCAGCGAAGTTCAGCACAGCCCGCCGGCCGGCCGGTATTCCTGGAGGATGTGACAACCGACATCAGCCGAGTTCTCAAAGGCAACAGTGGCTCAAGCTGCGAGCAGAAACTTCTCCCGGGTTCTTTTCATATTTATGACGTGGATGCCGTCGCTTTTCCTTTTGCAGATGTACTGATCCATTTGGAGGTCAAGGTTGGTGCCAGCTAAGTGGGCTCCTGCTGCAAGGAATTTGAAGACATCCCCCTCTTTCATTGCAGAACACCAAGTGATCCGGACATTGTGAAAACTTCCCTTTAAGTTACCACAAGAACCCAGGACATTGTGCAAGATTCCCTTTAGGTTAGCACGGGAACCCAGAACAATGTCATATGGACTGCTCTAGGAGTAGCTTGGAAAGGCTGAAAGACTTTGTCTTTTAATTGGAGCTCGATGGTTTACATTTAATATATTTAGATTTAAAGTTATCTTTCTTCTTTTCCATTTGTTCTGCCTATTCTATGTTCAATTTTCTCTCCTTTCTTGATTTTTTTTTGACCAAATGCTTTATTATTCCATCCCTCTCCCCTTGTATTAGGTTGTTATATATTTTTGCTTTACTTTCAGTAGTTATCCTAGAGGTTACAATAGGCACCTTTGACTTACCGAAGTCTAAGATAAATTACTACTTTTATTACTTCTTTGAAAATGCAAGGAATTTAAGGTCCTTCATTTATATCCCTTATGATTTTTTTTTTTAAGATTTTATTTATTTGAGAGAGAGAGAGAGAGCACACAGTGGGGTGAGGCAGAGGAAGAGGGAGAAACAGACTCCACCTGAGCAGGGAGCTAGACATGGGGCTCGATCCCAGGACCCTGGGATCATGACCTGAGCTGAAGGCAGCCGCTTAACTGACTGAGCCACCCAGGCGCCCCCATATCCCTTATGATTAATGTGTTGTTTTCATGTCTTTTAATTCCACATCTATTTGAAACCCCACAAGGCATTGCTATTTGTTTTATATGGTCCATATTCATTTGATTTTATCAGTATATTTCACCCTATTGCTCTTCATTCCTTCCATCTGAAATCCTTTAGTGTGGGTCTGCCAGTGACTAATTTTCTGATTTTGTCTCAACTCTTTATTTCATTTTCATTTTTAAAGAATATTTTCATTGAACATTGTATTGTAGATTGGTAGTTATTTCCTGTGTTCTGAAGATAATAATGATGGACATTTTTCTTTCTTCTTGCTATCATTGGACTTGCTAGGAGTGTATCTGTTTAAACCTTTTGATGTTTTCTATTTCCTTAGTTTCAGTCTTTCCTTTGTAACACATTCCTTTTTCCTCCTCTCAGTTCATTTTGTCCTTGTGTAAGTTTGTTACTATTCATTCTTTTTTTAAAAAAGATTATTTATTTGAGAGAGAGAAAGAGGGAGAGAGAGAGAGAGAGAGAGGCAGATTCCCCACTGAGCGCGGAGCCCAACCCAGGGGGTTGGATCCCATGAAGCTGAAATTGAGAGTCCGACGCTCCACTGAGTGAACCACCCAGGTGCCCCTTATTCTCTTTTAATAATAAAAATACTTGAGACTATGTATACATTTCTTCTTAGTATAGTCTAGTCTAGTCTTTAAGATGCAGTATGTACTCCTTTTCATTGACGTTTGGATGTTTGTAATTTCAGTTTTATTTTCTCCTTGGTCCTGCAAATATTCAGAAAAATATTTCTTAATTTCCAAATGGGTGGGCTTTCTTATCCTCTTTTTAGCATTGGTTTCTTTTTTTAAAAAATATTTATTTATTTATTTATTTGACAGAGATAGAGACAGCCAGCGAGAGAGGGAACACAAGCAGGGGGAGTGGGAGAGGAAGAAGCAGGCTCATAGCGGAGGAGCCTGATGTGGGGCTCGATCCCAGAACGCCGGGATCACGCCCTGAGCCGAAGGCAGACACTTAACCGCTGTGCCACCCAGGCGCCCCTTAGCATTGATTTCTAATTATATTGAATTATAATCAGAAAATGTAGCCTATAAAATCCCTATCTTTTGAAATGTATTGTGGTTTATATTATGGCCAAGGATATGTTTAATTTTGGTAAATCTTCCATGGTTATATGAATAGAATATTCATTTTGGTAATAGGGTACAAAGTTCTCTATTTGGCTGAAACATAAGCCAGTTGATTATATTATTAAAATAGTAATATCCCTGTTTTTTGTCTGTTAAATTCTGTTATTAAACTCTACCATTATAATTATGTGTGTGTGTGTGTGTGACAATGTGTGTGTGATGCAAACCAAGTTCTATATTGCTAGGTGTTCTTGCATTTTGGCATTCAGTAATATTATCTGGTGTATAAAAGTTTATTAAGATTATTATTATTTTGTGGACTTCACCTTTTATCTTTACATAATGTTCCTCTTTTGCACACTTAATGTTTTGGCCTTAATTTTTCTTTACCTAATGTTAATATTTTCACTCTTGTTTTTGTTTTCACTTAGGCAAATCAAAAATCCTAAATAAACTTGTAGTACCTAGGTCCTTGCTTTACACTAGGTTATGCGGGGCGATTGAGCAGACTTGTGCAAAAGACAGTTTCTTGCTTCGAGGAGTCTCATTTTAATTTTACTGATGGCATATCCTATTAAGATTCTTGTTTTAATATATACATTTTTTCAGCAAGTCTCCTGATATAAAGCTTTTCATCAGAGTATAAACTAGAAAATGTGCACAACAAATCCCTAATCTTTGCAATAGTAAAATAAATTATTAATATAGCACTGTTAGATTTAAAATTATAATAATGGGCATATTACACATGGAAATGTTGAAGTGATTTTCTGGAGTAGGGGTGCCTGATCAACAGAAATGGTGGCAGTGAGCTTTGCTAAATTGAAGGTACTTCTGTAAGGCTGTATGGATGATAACGGTGATATACTTTAATAATCAGGGTTATTTCCAAGGTACGACTACGTTAAAATCATGTTTGCCTTCACACAGGAATATAGCGAGTCTTGATGACATTGATGAAAGACTACCTCTTCTATAGAGGGTCACAGATACACTAAAACTTTTTTCAACATACCAATTGTTTTTTGTTTTTGTTTTTAAGTAGGCTCCACACCCAGCATGGAGCCCGACTGGACTCGGGGCTTGCACTCATTACCCTGAGATCAAGACCTTAGGTGAGATCAAAGTTAGAGGCTTAACCGAATGAACCACCGAAGCAGGCGCCCCAACATATCAGTTACTTCTAACTGCCACAAGTAGAAAGACTTCTGTTTTAAGTGCACCAGAAATTTGTCAAAACAAGATTAACACTAGGAAGTTGCTAATAATCTTATATAGAATGATAGCGCAGAACTTAGAGCATAAGAGGACACACAATTTTACAAAATATAGAAGAAACAGATATAAATGCAGTCAATTTCATTTCTGGGAGTCAAAAATAGTCAATCCTAAATTATCTACATGCAGTTTCCATGTTAGTTGCCTTGAGGGAGAATGGTTTAAACTCAGGCTGCTATCACTAACATAATCACTAACTACTCAGAAAATGTGAAGTTTTCTCTATTCCTGGTACTTAATACAAATTAACATCAACTTTAGCTTTTAGCAGTCGGCTGCTGGGGGAATGTTGCTAGAGGCCACCCAGACAAAATATAATTCTCACACTATATCCCAAAGCAAATATGATTTATGGACTAGTTACAGTTTTGGATATAATCTTCATAGCATGAAAACGACTTGGAGTTGTCTAAATATTTGTTTTTAGTAAAGGATACTCAAGAACGAACCCTTCCTAAAGACACAGCCATCCTATGGAAGTAGGCCGTTGCCTACAAAATATTTTTTTTTTTTTAAAGATTTTATTTATTTATTTGACAGAGATAGAGACAGCCAGCGAGAGAGGGAACACAAGCAGAGGGAGTGGGAGAGGAAGAAGCAGGCTCATAGCGGAGGAGCCTGATGTGGGGCTCGAACCCAGAACGCTGGGATCCCGCCCTGAGCTGAAGGCAGACGCTTAACCGCTGTGCCACCCAGGCGCCCCGCCTACAAAATATTTTTGAGGAGATAGGAAATGTGTGAAAAATAAGGCCTTAGGATATTTTTAAAAAAGCAAACACATTAGACTATAAAATCAAATGAACACATTTCTTATAGAATACTTATAATAGTTACATGGGAAGATTATACACTTACACACTAACAATTTTCCCATTGTTTTTAGGAAATTATTTTCAGCATCAGCTTTTAAGCTACACAAGAATATTGGTTTTGTTTATATTGACATCATTATTTTAAATCACAAATGACATGGCCCTGTTCAGTTATTTTTATCATTTACCACGCCTGGCTCTGATAACTTCGCGTCATCTCCAAAAATCTGGTCTTCCTTTAAAGAATGAAGATTTGCTACCATGATGATAAAAAAAGTGTTAAAAAATCATGGTAAATTCTGCTTACTAAATCCTGCTTTTGGAGAATTACAACATGCCAACATATTCAAGGATCTGAAAAGAACAAAGTTGTTTAACACGGCATTTCCCAAATTTTCCCAACAACAGAATCTTTTCCTGTGTGTAAAAGCAGCCAATATACTGCTGAACCAGTCATCTGTGAAATATACTTTGGGAAACACCGGAGTAGTGAAAATTTGAAGAATGAGCATTTGTAAATACTACCATTAAAGCACACATAAATAATTTTGGAAGTTACCCTCCCTCCCTATTAGTACGTAATTATAGGTTTCAAAACCCCAGACTTGCTTGAGGTCTATCTTAACAGAGTATCCAATGGAATGAAATATGAATTTGGTGCATTTTAACGAAGGATAAGGAAGGAATATATTAATCTCAAGGTGGACTAAAGGTAACAGTAAAATCCAGAATGAGAGGACACAAACCTTACTGAGATGGTTATAGATTAGGAGAAGATGATAAAACATGAGATTTTGAAGAGTCTAAGCTCACTATTTTGGGGCAAGTCATAGAACCTTAGAGATCTTTTTAAAGTCTCAGGCTCCCAATATTAAAATAACATTCTCATTTTAACTGTTTCACAGGATGGTTGGGAGGAGAAATGAAAACTAGGCCTGACTGCTTTTGTAAGCTGTGAAATGCTATGGAATTTGAGGCATCATTACAGTAATTGCCGACATCATCATCATATAAGGAGAGGGATACATGAGCCAGAGTGCTAGAGGTAAATACAGTAAGATAAGAAGTTGTGAGAACTAAAATGCGTTCTACACAGAAAGGTGGTTAAAATTATTTTGTAAATAGAGACTTTGTTTACTTAGTGGCAGAGAGATCATTCAATCCTCAAGACAGCCCCATAAAATAGGTATCATTTCCATTTTAAAAATTAAGAAACTGAAGCTTAAAAGAGGTTAAGAGACTTGCTAAAAGCCACATGGGTCTAATGTACCAGTTATTTTAATTCCAAATTCAGTGTACTTTTGTGTCTCATTAGCATTACATTTCGTGTTCACCACACAAGCTTAAGCCTCAGAGGATATCCTATGCAATGTATTAAGTTTTAATACATTAATTACTTGAAATGCATTTTACAGTGTTTCTGCAAGACCCACCATGCGGGCAGCACTGAATGGCAGAGGCAGAGGCAACATGAAAGAGGAGGAAGGAAAAACAAGTGGGAGGGGTGACTGGAAGCTGAGTGAGGAGCGCCACAAAAATGGTTATTACTGTTGAATATTACAGGGGAAGAATAAAGTGGCTGAAAAATAGCTAATAAATTTGCTAATGAATATCAGCCGTGGCCCTGGTTATTTAACAAAGCAAGGGCGATAAGACAAAACACAAAACACAAAACAAAACAAAACAAAGCAAGGGTAATGCCCAATTATTCCCGATTAAGGGATGAATGGAGATGAAGAGACTGGTTATGAATGGACGATTCAAATAAATTGCCTGTGAAGAGAAGTTAGGACAAAAGAAGGAAACCAATGAAAGTGAGGGTTTTCTTTCTTTAAAATCAAATTTTAATTACTGAAGCAGGCATATATTCTTCTTGTAAAATCTGAAACATCACAGATAAAGCTAAAGTCCCCTTTTACCACTGCTCCTGATCTCCAACCTGTTAGCAATGTAATGTTTATCTTTCCAGTCCTTTCTGTGCACATTTTATATATCATTGTAGGAAACATGTTTATTTTGGATAAAAGGTGCTATATTCCATATTTACCTGTATTGTGATTTTTCTCATTCAACAAAAGCTTTTGGAGTGTAATGGCACAAATAGATCTAGCTCTACATTTACGAACATTTAGGTTATTTCCAATTTCACTATTATCAACAATGCCTCAAATGAACATCGTGATGCATGCCTCCTTGAGCACAAAAGGGTTTTTCTAAGGGAGATACCAAGCATGGCATTGTTGGGTTTTGGGCATGGATATTTAAAAATTTTACAAATATTGCCAAATTGCCCTCCAAAGTGCTCATATTAATTAGCCTTTCTACCAGCAGTGTTTCTTTCCGGTATTTTAAAAAACAAAAACAAAAATATTTTTGTTTCTGATTACAAAAGGCTCACAAAAGGAAGGAATGGAGACCCTAAACATTATTTCAGTGTGAGACCTTACATATTCACATACTACGAGAGTCAGAGAAGATGCTGGAAGGAGAACACTAGACCCCTGAGGAAATGTTAGGAAGTTCGTAGCATAAGTGAAAGGATCAGTCCTAGATGGAAGAAGGGGCTCCTGTTCTAAGGACATAGGCAGTGCTTTCTTTTTATGGCCATATGAAGTAGAAAGCAAGGTAGAAGGTTTGGGATGGGGGAGGGACTGAAGAATGCAGACACAATTTAAAATAGGTTATACTGGGGCAATGAGAAGGCACGTGACTCGGACAGTGTTTCTCAAAGTGTGTTTGAGGAACACTGACTCTGCAAGATGAGTAAAAAAAAAAAAGTGTTAAAAAATTATGGTAAATTCTGCTCACTAAATCCTGCTTTTGGAGAATTACAACATACCAACATATTCAAGGCTCTGAAAAAGACAAAGTTGTTTAACACGGCATTTCCCAAATTTTCCCAACAACAGAACCTTTTCCTTTGTGTAAAAGCAGTCAATATACTGCTGAACCAGTCATCTGTGAAATATACTTTGGGAAACACTGGAGTAGTGAAAATTTGAAGAAATGGGCAACAAATGAGGGGCGCCTGAGTGGCACAGCGGTTAAGCGTCTGCCTTCGGCTCAGGGCGTGATCCCGGCGTTACGGGATCGAGCCCCGCATCAGGCTCCTCCGCTATGAGCCTGCTTCTTCCTCTCCCACTCCCCCTGCTTGTGTTCCCTCTCTCACTGGCTGTCTCTATCTCTGTTGAATAAATAAATAAATAAATCTTTAAAAAAAAAAAAAATGGGCAACAAATGAATGTCCAGCTTGTCTTCACAAAATTAATTTATTGGAAAACAAAATGAAACCAAAAATACACAATTTAACAACTCCTCAGAATTAATACTAACTCCTCAGAATTAAAAGGTTAAGATTAAATTACAATACATTTTAACGCTTATTTTCCTATTATAGAAATAATATCTGTTCATGATACAAATTTGGGAAGCGGAGGAAAGATAGGAAAATATTCTGTCATTTTACCACGTTAGTAAAAGCCACCGATATGTTTTAAAGCAGTTACTTTATCATTATTTCTATTAGGTTTTTTATTGTTTACATCATTATAATAACACAGCATATACAATTTTTTTTTGAAGATTTTATTTATTTATTTGACAGAGATAGAGACAGCCAGTGAGAGAGGGAACACAAGCAGGGGGAGTGGGAGAGGAAGAAGCAGACTCAAAGTGGAGGAGCCTGATGTGGGGCTCGATCCCATAACGCCGGGATCACGCCCTGAGCCGAAGGCAGACGCTTAACCGCTGTGCCACCCAGGCGCCCCAGCATATACAGTTTTGTATCATGGTAAATATTTACATTGTTTTGTAAGCACTACTGTACATCTTCATGGTTGCCTTTTTTAATGGCTGCATAATATTCCAAGTGGATAGTCAACTATTTAACCATTTTCCTTGGTTTTAGAATTTATATTTTTAGCAACTCTTTCTTTTTTGGCTTTCATATTAAATTTTGCAATGATTAGATGGGAGCATAAGACTCCTTATTTACAGTTATTTTCTTAGGACTTATTTGCCAAGTAGAACAACAATAGTTCAAAGGCAATGTACATTTTAAAGGGTTTTGAAAAAATATTGCCTATTTGCTTTGGGGGGGCATGGGGAAAGGTTGTATCATCAGGTAATATATTAAAGTGCCTATTTGTGAGATGCCTGAGTGGCTCAGTGGGTTAAGCGTCTGCCTTAGGCTCCGGTCCTGATCCCGGAGCCCTTGGGGATCAAGTCCTGAGTCTTGCATCAGGCTCCTTGCTCAGTGGGGTGCCTGCTTCTCCCTCTGCCTGCCACTCCCCCTGCTTGTGCTCTCTCTCTGACAGATAAATAATAAATAAAATCTTAAAAAAAAAAGTGCCTGTTTGCTCTATTTCCCTCCAATTTAATTCAGGTTTCATTTTGTTAGCACTGGTCCGTTTTTTTTTTCAGCTGATGGACATTTACAAATCCTAATCTGTTATTTATTGCATTATCTATCCCCACTGGTTTTGCAACACATTACGGATCTGCTAAACATGCTATATATTTCTCCATCTAGGCAGCGAATAAATTTTTTTTTCATAAAATGTTAAGAAGAGAGTCCAAAGAAAGATAGCAAAGATCATGTTGACATGTATCAATTTATCAATACTCTTTGGATATTGTTTAAGGAGCTCCAATGGCAGCTTTATCAACGTTTTGATTATGACTAATCAAAGATACTTAAGTCACTTAACTATAGTATCTTAGTCTACTTTTCTCCATCTTGTTCAGAATGGTTTAATAGAAAACTCTGTCAAATGGGGTATTGAGGGATGATTTCTCTTTGGTGTTTCCCCTCATGATTCCCAGGCTGTATTTTACACATTTTTGCGTATCAAAGCCTAGCACAAAACTTGCTTGATACATAGTACACAGATTCTCAATAAGTTTATTTGAATAATATGCTTAATTTGGCATGAATTTAATGAACCTCTGTTGTCCACCACAGACACCACTTTCCTTTCCAAGACATTAATAAACATACATGTTCATTTAGGAATGGCAAATGTATAATGGAAAGAGCACTTAAAAAAAAAAGATTTTATTTATTTATTTGAGAGAGAGAGCAGGAGGAGCAGAGGGAGTGGGACAAGCAGACTCTATGCTGAGGACACTGAGGTCATGACCTGAGCTGAAATCAAGAGTTGGTTGCTTAACTGACTGAGCCACCCAGGCCCCCTAAAGAGCACATTTTATAATTAGAAGTCCCTGTAAGTTGGCTTTGCAACTTACAAGTTGGTAACTCTGTGTAAATCCAGACCTTACTCACTTTGTTCATCTACAAAATGGTGATAACCCATCTTCCTTAACTTTCCTCATTGGATTCTTATAAGAATTAAAATGTTTTTCTCTAAAAGGAAATCTGATCATGTCCTTAGTTGACTTTTTAAAACCCTGTAGTAACTTTCTATTGCCCTCAAGAAAGAGTCAAATCCTTTAACATGCCATACAGACACTTTGGTGATCACTATTGTATAATGAAAGCTCTCTTTCACTGCAAGGCCTTTTGCACAAGCTGTCTGCTTTGTCTGTAAAGCTATTTTCTGCACCCTTCTATGTTTATTACTACTAGCAGCAATTCTAATAGCAATAGCTAAAGTCTACTGAATTCTTACTAGCATGGGACACTTTACATACAATTTATGAAGTGGATACTATTATCTGTTCTACAAATAAGGCACAGAGAAGTGAAGCAACTTACTGAGAGGAACACAGCTATTAAGCCTCAGCTTACAAATTCTCATCTGTCTGAATTCAAAGCAGATGTTCTCAACTTCTGCTATTATGGTATCAACTTTCTCCAGAAAGTCTATCTTTACTATCCTCTAATAGCCAATGTGATAAGATTAGCACTAAGGCACTGCTTTATAATCGCCTGTGTACTTTATGCAGGGATCTGCAACCAGAGGGATAAACAATCCATTTGAACTCAGACAAGACTGCATCTAATTTACTTTGGTTTCTCCAGCTCCTAGCAGTTCCTGCTACACATGAGAGGCATTAGTAAATATTTGCTGAATAAATAAATATACGAAAGTGTTCTTAAACAAAAGACATAAGACAATGTTATTTTCGAATTTAGTTAAGGAACATCACCAGGCTTACCAGTTTGTGATGTATGGGATCCACTTTTCCCCCTTTTTGCAGTGTAGTACACTTGCTTATATCCGTTCTTCTGTGATCTCTTCTGTTTGCCACAATTCCTTAAATACTGTCAACATATACTCCCCCTTCACAACTGTGATGCTGCCTTCTGAGAAAATCTTTTACAGAGGAGAAAAACTAAAATGTTAAAGTTACTTTTCTCTTCATAGCAAGGGAAAACTTTTTTTTTTTTTTTAAATACAGTGCAGCAAAACATTAGAGATGGCTGAGGGAAAAACTATCTTTTAAAAATGAATTTCAAATCAAGACTAGGCTGATTGGAGAGAAGCAATCTAGCACATTTATAAATGAAACGTTCTGGCGCTGCCTAGGCAGTGTTGTCCCCAGGTGGCATCTTATTTTTCATAATATTTTACTGAAGCCTTTCAGTAATATAAATAGAGAAAACAGGTGCTGCACTGAGCAGGGGGTTTGTCCAAATCAACCTTTTTTGGCTCAGTTTTTTGATAGAAGGCCCAGAAGTTAAGGTAATCAGTCCTGCAGCTCTCATCACCTTCAAGGATAAGGAAAAAGAGGAAGGTGGTGAAAAAACAGGGAGAGGAAGTGTGGCAAACAGATGAAACTACCCTTCAAATAGAGCGAGGACTTGGGCTCCTTCCCAAGGTGCGGCCCCTCAAATAGACCGTTTACATTCTGTTAATATTGTCTTTTCAATTAAAAAAGGACGCCTGGTTTTATAAGTAAGAGGATATACAAAAAAGGAAGGTATTCGTCTCGTGAGAACTTCACCACCCTGATCAGCGTCTGTCTGGGAAGGCCACCGCGGACAGCCCACCCAAACGCCCGCCCGCTCGCGGATGCCCCAGGGGCCGAACGCCTGGCGAGGCTTCCCCTCGCGCTCCCGCTACCCACAAGCCACCGCGCCTCGGCGCGCCTGCGCAGCGGCGACGGCCCTCTCAGGAAGAGGAAAATGGAATAAACAACTCGGAGGAACCAGAGCGCTAGAGAGCGAGTGGAGGCAGAATTTAAAAATAAACCGGCCTCTCCACCCTCCCAGCCCGTTCGCCGCCGCCGCTCCCCCTTCCCTAGCCCGCGCCCTCGAAGGCCCCGTCTGGGCTCGCGCGCCCACCCCGTCGTCCCGCGCGGCCCCTTTAAGAAAAGAGAACGAGAGAGTGAGTGAGAGAGAATCCCAACTCTCCCCCTCCCCTCCCCTCCCTCCTACCCCCTCCTCCCTCCCCTCTCCCCTCCCCCCCTCTCCCCGGGCGGCTCCGGCTCCCGCAGCGGGACAGACCCACCCGCCCAGGCTTTTATCAGGCACCGGCAGCGTCTTCCTTCCCTCCCCGGTCTATGGTGGCGGCGGCGGTGGCGGCTCCTCGGGCGGCAGCGGAAGACGAGGCTGCGGCGTTGCCATGAACAGTGGCGGCGGCCTCCCGCCCCCCTCGGCCGCCGCCTCCCCTTCCTCCTCCTCGCTGGCGGCGGCAGTGGCGGTGGTGGCCCCGCCGGGGGTCGGGGGTGTCCCCGGCGGGGCGGCGGCGGGAGTGAAGCTGAAGTACTGCCGCTACTACGCTAAGGATAAGACTTGCTTCTACGGGGAGGAGTGTCAGTTCCTGCATGAGGACCCGGCCGCCGGAGCTGCCCCGGGCCTCGGCCTCCATAGCAACAGCGTCCCCCTGGCTCTGGCGGGCGCGCCCGTGGCCGCCTTTCCTCCCGGAGCAGTCCCGGGCGGGGGAGCCGGGCCGCCCCCGGGGCCCAAGAAGCCGGACCTAGGGGGTCCCGGTGCCGGAGCCGCAGCCGGAGGAGGAGGCAGCAGCGGAGTACTCGATGGACCGCGGCTGGCAAGTGAGTGTGGTGCGGGCTGGGAGGGCCGCCCGGGCGTTGGAGCGGCGGCGGAGCGGAGGCCTGGGGCTGGAGGGGGCCCGGATGAGGCCCTGCAAGAGCTTTGCCCGCGGGTCCCCCCCCTTCACCTCCCTAGGCGGTCTGAGAGGCCTAGGCCGGGCCTGAGCCCTCCTTCCTTCTTCCTGCTTCCCCTCCTCGCAGCTCTAGGCGAGCTGGGGAGGGGAGGCTGGGTTCCCCGGTACGTGGGTGGGTGGACTGGGGTGCTGTGAGTGGGGGCGGGGAGGAAGGGGGATGGGCTGTGGCGTGCGGTGTGTGAGAAAGGGGGTGTCGTTTCCGGGGGGTGTGGAAAGGGGCTGGGTTTGCAGGCACATGTGTTTTGCGTGCCCGTGTGGAGTGGTGTCTGCCGAGTGTTGAGGTTCCCTAGTGGGTGTGTGTGGGTAGGGGGCGGGAGGTGATGGGCGGGCTTAAGGCTTCCTGGAGTAGGTTGAAAGAACGGGAAAAGTTTGTGTAAGGCTTAAGGGAGAAAGATTTTCCAGGCAGGAAGTGATTTCTAAGGATTAGGAGTGAAGGCACTGCAGTTTTTATATTGTGTTTAGGTTTAGTCGAGAGTTTAGGACTTTATCAAGACTTGCATTTCAACATAGTTTTCCTGAAGCCAAGATAAGTTTTCTGGGTGTCAGTAGGGATCCTGTCTTCTACAACTTGCTATCAAGCAAACTCGTAGCGTGGAGCCTTGAAAACGTGCAGCGTTCATTTGTGTGCGACTGAGCACTTGAGTTCGAATATCTTAAAGCTGTTGGTATTTTTTACTTTTTCACTTGTCATTATCTATTGCCTTGCCGCTTTTTAGTTTTTAGTGAGTGGAGTTTACAATTATTAGTTTAAGAGCAATGTATTTTACAGAAGGTTACTCTTAAGCAGAACAGGTGGCAGGTTTTTGTTTTTTGTTTCTCAGTATATTGACTTTGTAAACCAGAAGGGGTAAGGTTTACTTTCTTGGGCATTCTGAACAGTTTTTAGATCTCAAAATAATTTGATAGGCAACTTGGACGTTAATACATTTTTGCCTTTTTTTTTTTTTTAGCAGTTACTTGCTTTATGAGGATTACTTAGTGTTTTCCCAGAGATTTGCTTTTTTAAAAAAGATTGATGTGATGGACTTGAATTTAATGCAGATGTATTTGGCCAGATATGTTCAGAAGATTAATTTGTAACTAAAAGTGTTTTGTAAAAAATGGCTACTTTATTGGTGGAAATTTATCACTTTGGAGTAGCAGCTTTGCATTTTCAAGGTAAACTTTTGTTGGTTGTGTGAGTTGTGGCTCAAAGTAATTTGATCAGTGTTTGAATAGTACTGGGAAACTGATGGGTGGCTTTGTTACATACAGAAAGGCATTTTCAAAGATGCTGGCATCTCATTTAATATGTTATCTTCCTAGAATTTTCTAATATGCAGAGGTGGTAGATTTGGGACGTGAAAGATAAGACACGCTGTTGTAAATAGGTGAAGATGGGAGGTGGAGGAAAGATACTGGCAGTGGCTCAGAGGTGAGCATCATTCCATACCTCAGAAAAGGAAAGTAGTTGTCTGGGATATAGGATCTTGAGAGAACAGGTAGTTATTGCAAAATAAGGCATTTTAAAATTTAATAGTCATTTAAGAGATATTTGATTAAATAGCTGAGTTATATATTTAGGTTCTGTAGGGCTTGCTTTAACTTGCCTGGGTGAAGCCTGAGGCTCCTTGTTTCTGCTGTAGACTTCTTGGTAACTGAGAAGTATGTAGGTTGTGACTTCTTTTAGAGGAGAGCAAATTGCTTCGTATCAGTGAGTAGCAAGTAAAGTTGCTCAGGAATGAGGGAAGAAGATTGTGTTGGTAATTTAATGGCTGCTTTGAATTTTTACACTTAAATGTTTAATTTTAGTTTGCTTTCTAACTTTTACTGGATTCTTTGCTGTATCTTTGGAAACAGGCTTGATTTGTTAAGTGCAAGAGGCAATTAAACTAGGCAACACATCCTAAGAGGTAGTGCTATCAGAAATTTAAATTTTGTTAGTTGCTGCCTTGATCATTTAGCATCACGGTTTTATTTTGCTTTTATTTTTTCTTTGCTCTTCTTTAAAGGTAAGATTGTAGTGGGGCGCTTGGGCGGCTCAGTCGTTAAGTGTCTGCCTTCGGCTCAGGGCGTGATCCCAGAGTCCTGGGATCGAGCCCCACATTGGTCTCCTCCGCTGGGAGCCTGCTTCTTCCTCTCCCACTCCCCCTGCTTGTGTTCCCTCTCGCTGGCTGTCTCCTCTCTGTCAAATGAATAAATAAAATCTTAAAAAAGTAAGATCGTAGAGCGTTTTCTTAGCTGAGAGGCCATAAACTGATCTGCTCTGATAAGCTAGATCTGCCTGCAGAAATATTTTGTTTGGGCTTCATGGAATCTTGTGTGTGTGCATGTGTGTGTTAAAAGTTTTTATTGAGGGGTGCCCGGAGTTCTGGGATCGAGCCCCGCATCAGGCTCCAACGCTGGGAGCCTGCTTCTTCCTCTCCCACTCCCCCTGCTTGTGTTCCCTCTCTCGCTGGCTGTCTCTCTCTCTCTGTCAATAAATAAATAAAATCTTAAAAAAAAAAGTTTTTATTGAGGTATACATACCCAGGGAAAAGTGTACAAATCATAAGTTTTGGAATTTTCACAAGATGAACACATAGCTTATAATCAGTACTCAGATCAAGAAATAGGACCTGATCAATACCTCCAGAAGTCCTGCTCTTGCCCCCTTCCAGTCATTACCATTTCCCAAATGTGACTTCTGATTTCTTTCTTTCTCTTTCTTTCTTTCTTTCTTTCTTTCTTTCTTTCTTCCCTCCCTCCCTCCCTCCCTCCCTCTCTCTCCCTTTCTTTCTTTCTTTCTCTTTCTTTCTTTCTTTCTTTCTTTCTTTCTTTCTTTCTTTCTCTTTCTTTCTTTTTTTCTTTTCTTTTCTTTTCTTTTCTTTTCTTTTCTTTTCTTTTCTTTTCTTTCTTTCTTGATTTTATTTATTTATTTATTTGACAAAGACAGCCAGTGAGAGAGGGAACACAAGCAGGGGGAGTGGGAGGAAGAAGCAGGCTCGTAGCGGAGAAGCCTGATGTGGGGCTGGATCCCAGAATGCCGGGATCACGCCCTGAGCCGAAGGCAGACGCTTAAGGACTGCGCCACCCAGGCGCCCCTGACTTCTGATTTCTAACACTATATTCTGACACTGTAAATTCATCTTTCACTTTTTTTGAACTTGATAGGAATGGGCTTCTTTCCTTAAACATATCTGTGAGATCTATTCATGTGATGTAAAAACAGCTTCTATAGTCTCATTTCTATATAGTGTTACATTGTATGAATATACCACATTTTATTTTCTCATTTTACTGTTCGTGGGCAGTGGAATGTTTCCTATTTTTGTCCATTAAAAACACTGTTTTGAACATTCTTGAACATGGTTTTTGATGAACAAGTCTATGCATTTCTGTTGGCTCACCTAGGAGTTGCTAGGTCATAATAGGGTATGCATATGTTCCGATTAAGTAGATAATTTCTGATGTGGTTGTACCATATTTACATTCCCTGTGGCAGTGTGTGAGAGTTCTCGTTGCTCTGCATTCTCACCAATACTTGGTATTAGCTGTCTTATACTTTTAGCCATATTGGTGGCTCAAATTTATAGTGTAATTTTTTGTATCATGTGTGTGAATTGTAGTTAACAACATTAAAAAATCAAAAGATGTAATATAGAAGTAGATTTCTGACTTCCTTTGAAGGGCAACTCTTACTTGTATTGGAATTAGGACTGTTGGGGCAAGACTCTCAGTTTTGCCTTACTCCCTGACTTAGGTGACTTTTATGTGTCTGGCTCCTTAGTTTTTGACCCTTGCTTTACTACTTTACATTTGCAGAATTGCTTTGTTAGTGTTTCAGATCATGTTAAAACTTAAGAGGTAAATGAAAGAGAAAATTTTATTCTTATTTTGCAAGCATTGGAAAACTGAAGCACAAAGGCTTTTTCTTCTTAATATACTTAGTTGCAGTGATGTTTCAGTCTTGTGAAGGAACCATCCTTTAATTTGTTGCTTACCTTTTATGTATACAGAGTATTACATTTTCTTAGTCCAGCTCTCCAGCTCTTCTGCTCACCTGGCACTGTAGTAGTAAACATGTTCTGGCATTCAGGGTTGTTGTTTGGGAAATAACAGTTTGTGTTTTTTTTAAATAAGTTTTTTATTTTTTTTTTATTTTTTTATTTTTTAAGAGAGAGAGCCTGTCGGAGCAGGGGTGAGGGGGCAGAGGGAGAGGTTGAGAGAAGCTTAAGCAGACTCCACACCCAGCGTGGAACCCGGAGTGGGGCTCCATCTCAGCCCTGAGATCATGACCTAAGCCAAAAATCAAGAGTCAGGCGTTTAACCGACTGAGCTCCCCAGGCACCCCTGAAAAAGTACTTAAGTTTTTCACATTTCATATTTCTGTTGGACTTGGGATCTTCTGAGGCTTAAATGTGGTTTGATTTGGGTTCAACTGAATTACTGATTCTTGACATTTTAATAATGTAATTCTAACTTTCAGCTAGCTAGACGTTTAATCTTCAAGGTGCTCAGTTTTTAGCAGCTAAACTATTTATATGCCAATGTTTATATTTTATGTACATTACTTTATTTGAAATCCAGTGGATTTGTTTATTTTACCGAAAACAGATGTATATTCTAGTTCGACTAGTTTAGTTAGCAGTGAAGGCTTTGATGTAAGACACATCTGTGATGGAATCCTGGCTTTCTTATTAGTTTGGGATCTTGTGTAAATTTTAAACCTTTAAGCCTCAGGTTTTATTATTTTAAAAATGGGAGTAGCAATAGCACTTACTTCAGAGTTGTGATAGGATTGCATTGCTCGGTGCATTATCAGTGCATTGCTTGGCCCATAGTGACATTTTAGTCATAGTTGCTGCTCTTACTCAGTATTATTATTAATAAGTTTGTAAGTTGTGTATTTTCTTTCTTTCTCCAATTTTAAGACTAGTGAAATACCTAGATTATTGAACTGTGGTTGTCTGTCCAAATGGAAGAGAACAGTGGATAAATTAAAGTTCATTTACTTTGGATTATATACTGTGTGTGGCAAACTGTGTTTAAGTCAGGATTACACTTACCTGTATCAGATAACGGGAAAGTGAGTAGTGGGAATTTGTCATTAGGATAGCTGGTATAGGTTCAGACATTTTTATTGGACAATGCACACA
This sequence comes from Ursus americanus, assembly GCF_024610735.1. NCBI lineage: Eukaryota > Metazoa > Chordata > Mammalia > Carnivora > Ursidae > Ursus > Ursus americanus. The sequence goes on along the minus strand of NC_142136.1, from coordinate 70,707,551 downwards.
GTGGATACAAAGACTTTAAAATACCATTCATTTCACTCATTTAATATTGTGCTTGCAAGGTGGCAAGCTTTGCCCTAGGTGATAGGAATGAAACATTGAATGAAATGAAATTCGGCCTTAATGGAGTTTCTGTTCTAGAGGAGAATACGAACACATGTATAAGATAATATTAAGCCTTGGTAAGTTTTATGAGGAATATTCAAAGAGGGATATATTGTTATAAGTTGCGGTAAGATTCAGTTAATGAGTAAAAAAGTGCATGAAAGTACACTTTCTTTCCATAAAAGTGCATTTGAAATAGGCATGTAAGAAGATAAATGATTGCCAAAACAAAACAAAATATCTTTATATATTTGCCCTTTTATAGAATTTTTCACCTTTTTTTTTAAGATTTTATTTATTTGTCGGAGAGAGATAATGAGAGAGCACAAGCGGGGGAGAGCGGAAGAGAGAAAAGCAGGCTCCCTGCTCAGCACCGTGGGATCATAACCTGAGCCGAAGGCAGACGCTTAACCAACTTAGCCACCCGGGCATGCGGGATTTTTTCACTTTTTAAATTGACCTTCTATTTTGAGATAATTGTAGAGGCACATGCAGTTTTAAGAAATGATACACAGAGAACTTGTTCCATTACTCATTTTTCTCCGAGACTTAACATGTTTCATAACTGCAGTACAGTATCACAACCAGCATTGATTGATACAGTCCACTTATCATATTCATATTTCTGTAATCTGATTTGCACTCGTGTGTGCCCACATATGTGCATTTAGTTCTGTGGAATTTCTCACGTGTATGTTTGTGTACCTGCCAACACAGTCAAGACATTGAACAGTTTTATCACCCTCTTGTAACCCTCCCATACTCTCTCTCCAAACTTGGCAACTACTAATTTGCTCTCCATTTCTATAATTTTGTCATTTCAAGAATATTTAAATGGACTTAATGTAGCATGAAATCTTTTGGGATTAGTTTCCCCCTCCAAGCATAATTATCTCAAGATTCAAACAAGTTGTATGTATCAAGAGTTCATTTGTATTTATTGCTGAATTTTTCTCTGTTTTTTAACTTGGAAATTTTATATTTATTACGGAGCAGCAGTTTTTTTGGTTTGCTTTTCTATAAGCATATCTACTTTGTGTACAAAGCTATGAACATTTACAGTAACCCAGAAATGATATTTTAAAGATTTGTGCTAGGAGCATTTACTGACAGACTTGAATATTTGTTTATGTATTTTAGAGTTGATTTTCACTTATTTAATTTTTTTTGTTATGAAACTCAAACTCTTTATGTAAAAATTTCCATTGGAGCAGCAGTGCATAAAGTCAAAATAGACCAATCTCCTCATCTTATTACCTGGGGTTAATTGTTATTAATAAATGCTTTTGTACTCCTAAAGGCTCTACCTCCAAATACAGTGACTTTGAGGGTTAGGACGTCAGTATATGAATTTTGAGAGGAAACAGTTCAGTCCATAATTTGTGTGTGCATGAACACAAACTTAAGTTTTGTAGCAGTATTTCTCATGTTTTTTTCCCCATATTAACTTACTTTATATCCTATTTATAAAATAGTTTAGTCCGAGACTATGTAAGTGGAATATGATAAAATATTTGTTTTATGTACTGTTTTCATATAGCTGTTAGAAAGCCAATATATGCAAGTATTTGTGTCTCCTATAGGTATATAGGAATTACTACTGGACTGGGGGCTCAGAGATTTTGATTTTAGCGCACTTACAAAATCACTTTGTGATCTTAAGCTAGTCATTTAGTCCACTGGAAATAATGTTTATCTGTAAAATGGGAGCATGGGGTATGGAGTGAGTACGTGATGTCCAAAATGCTTTTAGCTCTAAAATGGTCCTGTGTTTTCTAAATGTTCATGTTCCAGAAAACAGATTACTTCATGTTTGATCTTTAGATCCTCTTCTCCTCCCAGCATCTCTTAAAAACACTGACTGCTCAGCAGTTTAACATCCAGTACAGGGAAGGTTATGTTGATCTCACTAATCTTGGCTGAGTTAATTGGCATGTAGATAACAATCCTCTTCCATAAAAAAGCTCTCCTCTTTTTTGATGTCTCTTCTGTCATCTGTTTTTCCTTTTTTTTAAAAAAGTTATTGTTGCTGTTTTTTTCTTTTTAAAGTAAACTCTACACCCAACGTGGGGCTTGAACTCAACCCGCCTGAGATCAAGAGTCTCATGCTCCATTGGCTGAGCCAGGCAGGTGCCCCGTTCCTGTTTTTCTAATTTAATTACATTTTTTATTATAAAAATTCTAGCTTAAAAAAATAGGAAACAATGTCTTGTTTTTGGAACTAAAAATGTAATACATGCACAGGTTAAAAATTTAAGTAGCACAACAGGGTACCCAGTGAAAAATAGTCTCCCTCCTTCTTTTGTTCCTTGATTCCTTTCCAAAAGATAGTCACTCTTTTTAATTTATTATGTATGCATTCAGAAATATTCTTTGCCTGTGCAATCATTAAATGTTTATATTTTCCTATCGCTAGCACCTACCGCCACATAAACACGTGCATACATACAGAAACCTAATGCACTTTGATTTTTTTTAACTGAATTGCAAATTTTGTGGTTTGTTCCAAGTTCATACATAGAAATCTACCTTGCTCTTTTTAAAGGCTGCATAATATTCTACTGTATGTTGTATTATTCTTTTTAATGGATATTTAGGTTATTTATAGTCTTTTATTATTACAAATAATGGCATTAAGCTGTTGTATCTTAATGCATTATGTATATTTATACATAAATCCACACAAAATATGATATGCACATATCTTAAGCATACAGAATCGTCAGTAATTTGGTTCAAACTTGGTACGTTAAAAAAAATTATGTAGACAACTACATTGTGATCTCACTTATATGTGAGATCTAAAAAAAATCCCTGTACTCATAGATACAGGGAACTGATTGGTAGTTACTGGAGGTGGGGATGGGAGGGGTGAGAGAAATGGATGAAGATGGTCAAAAGGTACAAACTTGCAGTTATAAGATAAAGAAATTTTGAGTATGGAATGTATAGCCAGGTGGCTATAGTTAACAATACTGTATTGTGTATTTGGAAGCTAAGAGAGTACATCTTGAAAGTTCTCAGCATAAGGAAAAAATGGTAACTGTGTATGGTTGATGTTAAATAAACTTAACATGGTAATCATTTTGTAGTATATGCATATATCCATGCCAATTATAGCTCAATAAAAAAATCTGTATTTTATACACGATTAGCTGAAATAAGATATTTAAATAGTCTTCCATATCAAATCTGACCCAGCAGGATTTTTTCCCAGTGGCTCACATATTTTTAGTTTTGTAAGTCATATCTTTTGCAACTTAATAGATTAGCATTTGTTAATACTTGTTGGGAAATTTCATTTGCATATTTAATAAAACATGTTATTATTTAATAGTCTTTCATTGTTTATCTGCATTTTTGATATGGTTACTTTAGGGTGCTTTCATAAATATTAGGTAGAGCATGACAGAGCTGGAAAAATGGGAAAAGAGTTTATTAGGTATAACTCTCTTATTTTGCTTATCTGTTCCTAAACTTACTCTGTCATTTAATATTGCCGTTCCTAGGGCGCCTGGATGGCGCAGTCGTTAAGCGTCTGCCTTCGGCTCAGGGCGTGATCCCGGCGTTATGGGATCGAGCCCCGCATCAGGCTCCTCTGCTATGAGCCTGCTTCTTCCTTTCCCACTCCCCCTGCTTGTGTTCCCCCTCTCGCTGGCTGTCTCTGTCTCTGTCAAATAAATAAATAAAATCTTTAAAAAAAAATATATTGCTCTTCCTGTATCTGACCGTATACTTGACTGAAAGGATGAGATCAGAGGTGAAGAAAAACAAAATGGAATCAGGCCTCTTAAAATTCCATAAGTGATGTTTTATGGTTCATAGACTTTATAGCAATGTCAGCTATCTCTGAGGAAGAGTCTTGACAATGATGGGACAGGGAATTTTCTCCCTACTCCCAAGGCTTGGAAAAATGATAAAGGCAGTTTTTAAAGTAAAAATTTTAGTAAAGTCCTCTGATACATATTATAAAAAGATTTAATGTAAAAAATAATGTCTTTGAAAAACTTAGATTTTTGGCAGACTTTCAGCTTTGTATAATTAGGTCTAAAAGTGGAGATGCATTCATTTTATTTAATTATTTGATTAACACACATTTACTGAGCACTTGCTCTGTATCAGCTACTGTTTTAGATTCTTAGGATACGTTAGTAACCAGTAAATGAAAGATTCCTTCCTTTGTGAGCTTTCCATTTTAATGGGTAGGGTGGCAGTATTTGTAAACATAACCCCCCGAATTTTATAATATGTTAAAAGATGATAATTGCTATTAAAAAAACCCTAACTCTGCTCCTAACTTCTCAGTAAACTATGGGTTTGGGTGATCTTACACTAATATTTTGCACAAGGAATAAGCTGGTTTTAGAAACACATTTTCTATTATTAAATTCTGATTTACTGAGAAAGCAAGAACAGTGGAAAACTTCTCAAAACATTTATTTATTGGCAGATTTTGGTTGCATAGAAGAAGCAGTTATCTTGGCACAGATCCTAAACTAGAACTGTCTTATTGGGAGACATTTTTCAGTAAGTAATCAAAGGGACTAAATATTAAATAGCTTCACCTGAGAACCCAGTTTATTTAGTTGTTTATTGTCAAGTTTGTAGCCAGTGTATCTTGGAAGGCCTGTAGTATTGTAGTGCTCCTCAGAGTCCAGTGTTTACCAGAGCCTTGCTGCACTGTAGTTCTTCTCTGATTCTGAAAATTAATAATGTATGTCTTAAATTTTCAGTTCAAAACAGTGTACTGTGTATATTTCAGTGTGAAACAGTAGAATCTCAGCTGAGCTCTTATTAAGCCACTTTGATCTATGTAAAATTGCTGTTTCAGGATTTTTTTCTTTTTTTTTTAGTCTAGTCTTCCCATAGACCTTGTTGTGTCTTTCTTGGTGCAAAGGTATGATGACTTTCATAAGGGCCAGTTACAGATAGAACTTACAGTTTTTAAAACAATGTCAACTTGCCTCTGGAGGTATATTTTATGCAGATCACTACTTCGTAAATATGACATAGTATCTGTATAGTTTGGGCACTGCTCAGGGAGTTTGATTATCAAGCTTTTATTGAACATTTTTGTGTCAGATACTGTACTGGTGTCAGGGAATACAAAGATGTGTGGTTCTGGCTATTTATGAATGCACAATCTAGTAAAGGATTTTGAAATGTATAAATTTTGGCATAGTTTCGTACACTGTGGGTATAAAGTTGTATAACAAACTCTATTCAGGGATATTTTGGAAGGTCTCATGAAGAGGGAATATTTGAACTATTTTTTGAAAGATGTGTGAAGCATATCTGGTAGAAAAGAAAGGCATCGTAGGCAGATGACCAGGACACAGATTTTGAGAGATAGCATTGTGCATGCTTTTGTTCTATAGTCACCTGATGTGGAGAAGAGGCTATATTATGGAGAGTGGTACCAGATGATAGATTGTGTGGCCACATTGTAAAGGGCCTTGTAGGCTGTGCTAAGTGAAGTGATAAGATCTATGTCTTAAAGAGATAACCATAGGAGCTTTTGGCTTCCAAGGATGGAGATAGGGAAACAATTCAGAGTAGCCTTATAACAATGGAAGAGAGAAATGCCAAGGACTTGATTTAGGCAAGTGGAAATGAAATATAGGGGGCGCATTTGAGAGAGATTTGGTGAAGCAACTACTTGAGAGGGTAGATGGGAGAGAGAAAGGAGTTAAGGATAAATGAGTTTTTAGCTTAAAAGTACTTGTCACACATATACTTGAAGACATTTAATAATAGATAGTTGTAAAGGTGAGTCTGGGTTTGTAGGAATGACTGAGAGGAATGTAGTGTAGTGATTTTTGGAGCCTTTAAGTAAGTTTGTTCTGGTTTCAAATTTCATCTCTGGCACTGCCACCAAAATAGGCAATAATGATATGTATCTTAAAGGACTGATGAGATTGTGTGTATAAGCAATACATGGCAGCTGGTATTATTGTCTGTCTATATATCTAATCTGTCTCTCTATCAGAACCAGAAATGAATGTTTCAAAGCAAGAGGATGAGAGTTCAAGAGGGTCTAGGTAAATGGCTAAAAAGGGAAGTACTTAACATTCTTAGCCCTTTATTACTTCAATTGGGTTGTGGTTTAATACTACGTTTTCTACTTCTGTTGAGAATTAATATAAAAAGTGTTTCTAGAAATTTTCCTTTCACCTGTATCAAGGATGTATGATGATCAGTACTCCATATATAAAAATCCTTATAAAATTTTTTCTGAAGAGCTTAGTGCCGAGAAGTTTTTGCTGTAAAAAATTGGTATTTGTTATTTTACTAGGTGAGTATTTTTAACTTACATTTTTTCTTTTTTATCTTGGCTAATTAGAAACTTCTGAACTTAATGTTCAACTGAAATACTTATTCTTAGCTTACATTTATTGGTTTAATAATCCACTATTTAATCTTTTATTTTTATTATATGTCTGTCTTAGGGGAGGGTGATTAAATAACAAATTTATTATCTCACAGTTGTGGAGCCTGGAAGTCTGAGATCAAGGTGTTGGCTGGGTTGCTTTCTTCTAAGGGTTGTGAGAAATAATCTGTTCCATGCCTCTCACCAAGCCTCTGGTGGTTTGCCTGCAGTCTTTAGCGTCCCTTGGCTTGTGGAAGCATCACCTTGATCGGCTTTCATCTTCACAAGACATTCTTCCTGTGTGTGTGTCTGTGTCCAGATTTTCCCTTTTATAAAGTCATAAGTCATATTGGTGTCAACTAACTAGAATTTAAATAAAAAATCTGAAAAGGAAAAAAGAAAAAGAAAGGAAACTCATAGTGAAATCAGAAAAAAAAAAAAAGTCACACTGGATTAGGATTCACCTGAATGACCTCGTCTTAACTAATGACATTTTCAATGATTCTATACTAAAATAAGATGACATTCTGAGATACTGAGGTTAGGACGTCAAGATGAATTTTGGGAGGATACAGTTCAATTTGTTGAGTGGGTAAAAAATGAGATAATGCACATAAAATTACATTTGACTTATGATTGATGCTCTGTTCTACTAAGGTCTTGCTTCTCTTCTCATCAGTTATCACTGATGTTGGTTAATGGTGGTGCTTCAGAGTTAGGTGGAGAATCTGAAATGTGAAATTGGTTTCTTTATGGTTCACAGAAACTTTATCACAAATAGAATATTTGTAGCCATTACTGTTTTCTCGTAGTTCCCTTGGACTTTTTCTTAGTTTTTGAGCTTTTGAGGGAAGTCCAGTCCTTTGCATAGACCAGTAGGTCTTGCCCAGCCACCTGCTTTGGATTCGAGTCTTTTCTTTCAGACAATTCCTAAGGGTTTTGTTACATGTCTAAAATATGCCGAGCTACCTTTTCATCATTTATGGCAAAATTTTTAAAAAACTAATGAAAAATTTCCCCTAATGCATTCTATACAAAGAACACGTTAGCTTTTCATCAGAAAAAGCAAGATAACTTTTACAAATAAATTTATAAAAGGATACAAATGATCACCACAAAAAGTAACCATTTGGCACATAATATCATCCAGGCATGCCAGTGTACTGAATTATTTTCACGATAACTCTGGAAAGTAGGTGCTGTCATTTCTATTAGGAGGAAACGGAGAAATGGATCAAATATTTTATCAAAATGAGGTGTCTGGCTGGCTCAGTCAGTAAAGCATGTGACTCTTGGTCTCAGGGTTTTGAGTTCAAGCCCCACATTGGGCATGGAGCCTATTTAAAAATAAACAGTGGAAAGTCAGTAGTTGGCAGCTGGCTGAAGCAGATCGCATGGGCAGTTGTTATTTGCTCAGAGTCTGCACCAAAAGATTGGTGCCACTGCCTGCTGAGAGGGTGGAGGAGTCCCTGTTTCTTGGGCCTGCGTCCACCCTACCATCATCTAGCACCTCTGAGTCTTAATTTCCTTACCAGAAAATTGGAGGCAATGATACCATTTCATTGGTATTTTATGAAGGTCGGATGTGAAAATCATAATATAGTGCATCTTTTATCAACTTTTAAACATACCTATTTTTAAAAGGGCTTAACTGTAAATAAGTGTTTATACAGATGTGCTACTAGATTAGAGAATACCAAAAAAATAGTAGTCCCAAATCTCAGTTAATAGATCATTTAGATGGGCAGATGGTACAGAAACATGTAAGAATTTAAAGGTTTAAATAGTTGAAGACAGCAATAAAAAGGTCAAAGGAAATGTATATATATTTTTAGTCAACTGAGTGGTATAAATGGTATGGTAAGAGGTAGAGGTTTTAACAGCTTGGAATAATTGGGCGATGCATTCTAGAGACAGGAGAAGAGGAAAAAAATATTTATGATGACCTATGAGATAGGATGCTAAGCACTTGGCATAGGTTGCTTCGCCTGAGTCCCTACCACAACCCAATGAGTGAGATGGTATTGCCTTTTTCAGATGAAGAAATGAAACTTAGAGGATTGTTTGCTCGAGGTCATACAGCTAGTGAGTGGCAAAAGTAGGATTGGAACTCAGTGTATCTAATTCCAAGTATTTTTTTCTTTTCTATCATATATCTGGGTGTTGAAGAACATAGAGGTAGGGGTGTGTGTGTGTGGGTGTGTGGGTGGGTGTGTGTGTAGGTGTAGGAGTTGATGGTACTCCATATTGTAAAGCGTAGACTTTCAAAATATAGTGAGTATATTGTTTTGATTAGCGGAGGGAGTTCAATAACGTCATGATTATTGTAAAGATCTTTTTACAGTAGATGTGTGTGTATATATATATATATATATTTTCTACTTTGATTACATTATAATCTTTGGTCTTTTGGAAATATCTGTGTATTCATTTTTTCCCCCTAATGGCTACCCAGTTGTTTTGAGTCTATTTATTGAATAATTCCTTTTTTTTCCACTGATTTTATAAAATAGCTTTATTGAAATACAGTTTACATGCTGTATTCACCCTTTGTAAGTATACAGTTCAGTTTTTAGTAGGTTATATTCCGGAGTTATGCAGCCTCAGGATTCTTAACAAGATACTGTTTCATTGTTTTTCATAATTTTTCATTGAAGTTTGCAGAGTAGATGGTATGAGTTTCATTTTACAAGTGATAGTATAGTCTACATTTTATGAGCATTTTGCCCAAGACTTTGTGGCCAGTAAGCGACAAAACTGAGACTTAAACCTAGTGCCTTTGGGAAATGATAGATTGAGAACAGATCGTTGAGGGCTTTTTAATGTCAGACTGAGAAGTTTGGATTTCATCACGTAGGGTAAGCATTGCCAGCATCCTGTCCGTGATGTGCTCTTCGGCAGAGGAAAACCACTCCGTATTTTCAGGGGTCACTTTTTGTAGTGTGTTCTATGGAACTCTAGACCCTCAAGTTGCTCCATGTAGAAAGGGTTCCTTAGGTGCATTTGGGAAGTACTCTTGTCTCCTTTTTGAATTGTCACAGTTCACATTGTAGACAAAGGCTCTGAGAAGTTGTGTAGTGAAGAAATGGGTTTACTTTTATTTTTTCTAGCCTTTTCCAAATTTACTTGACTTCAGAATTACCTTTGGGTAACATTGGTTTATTGTGATGTTTTTGGAAAGTTAAACCCATTTCATCAAGGGGGGACTAGACTGAAGATGAAGGAGAACATTTATTTAGTTAAGCTGTGAGGATGGGTTTTTGGGTTTTTTTTTAAGTGGGTTATCAGCATACACATTTATATGTTAATGGCAAGGTAACTGCTGACAGAGATTATCATTTTAAAACTGCAGGCTTGAAATTTCATCTTTTGATTTCTAATTCCCTCTCTTAAAAACTGGAAGGCAGTTTCATGCAATTGAGAGATTGCCGTTACTTCCCAGTTATGTCACTTAGTAGCTTTGTGATGTAGGGCAAGCTTTCTCATCTCCTTAAATTGGTTAATTTGCTTTAATTGCAAAATAAAAGTAGTATCAACCTTGCCACAGTTGTCATTCAGACTGAGGCTCATATCTACACAGTGATTGTTGAATTGATTATTATTCTGTACAGATACAAATTGTAATAATAGTGATTATATAGCTTTCATAGAAATAGTAAGCTTTACTTATAGTGGATTGGAAACTATTATTGCATAGAGATGGTGTAAAGTTTACTTAAAGTAGATTGCAAAAATAAGGGGTTGAAGGAATGAAAAGTTCTTAATTGTCTAGTCTTGGTAATTATAGTCTTTAAAGTGTCTTATGCTTATGTAATTTAAACTTTAAAAGTACTCTACACACCTTTTTCTCTTTGTGCATCTCATAAGGTAGGTAGGGTATTATGTGTCCATTCTTAGTAACTTAAAAACATCAATATCTTCATGATCTATACAGAATAGAATAATGTATCATAGGTTAGTGATTTTCCTGACTACTCTTGGAAGTATCAAATCCCATTCTCTCCCTTCCAAAATAGGAAAAGTTAAGTGTAAGTATATCTGTGGAATTTTTTTCCTCTCAGCTTTATTGAGTTATCGACATATAACATCTCTGTACAACGTGATGACATGATACAAATATATACTGCAAAATGATTACCACATAGGTTAGTCAACACCTCCATCCCTTCACATAATTACATTTTTTTTTTGTGGTGATAATGTTTAAACTCTACTCTTCTAACAACTTTCTTGTATATAATACAATTCTGCTAATTATAGTCATCGTGATTTACATTAGATCCTCAGAACTTACTCATCTTAGAGCTGGAAGTTTGACCAGCATCTCCCCATTTCTCCCACTTGCCAGTCCCTGGCAACGCCCCACTGTTCTATTTCTTTGAGTTTGGCTCTTTTATATTCCACATATAAGTGAGAACATACACTGTTTGTCTTTCTTTGACTTATTTCACTTAGCATAATGCCCTCAAGGTCCATCCATGACATCAAAAATGTCAGGATTTCCTTCTTTATTATGGCTAATATTTCATTTTGTGTGTGTCAGTGTGTGTGTGTATATACACAATACATACACATATACATATGTGTATATACCACATTTTATACATATATATTTTATACATATATTTTATATATTATTTTATATCTATATATTTATATCTGTATATATCACATTTTCATTAGCCATTCATCTGTCAGTGGACACCTTGGTTGTTTCCATGTCTTGGCTATTAGGAATAATGCTGTAGTGAACATGGGGGTCCAGATATTTCTTCAATATCATGATTCCATTTCCTTTGTTTATATACAAAGTAGTAATCCTGTGTTATCTGCAGGGTATTCGGTAGTCCTTTTATCTGCAGGGGATATAGTCCACTACCCCCAGTGGATGTTGGAAATTGCAGATAGTATGAATCCTATATACTATGTTTTATCCTATATATACATACATACCTATACTAAAGTTTAATTTATAAATTAGCCACGGTAAGAGATTAAGAACAATAATAAAATACAAAAGTTATATCAATATACTGTAATAAAAGTTATGTGAAGGTGGTTTCTCTCTCTCTTTCTAAATATCTTTTTGTACTGTTACCCTTCTTGTGATGATGTGAGTTGATAAAATGCCTACATGATCAGGTGAAGTAGGGTGAATGATGCAGGCATTGTGACATAGTGTTCGTTTACCATTGGCCTGATGACGATACATTAGGAGGATCATCTGCTTCTGTGTGGTTGATTAAGGTTGACCATAGGTAACTATGGAAAGTGAAACCTTGGAGAAGGTGGGGGGGGGGGGCTACTTTACCCAGAAGTAAGATTGCTCAATCATATGTTCTGTTTTTAATTTTTGAGGGACCTCCATACTGTTTTCAATAGTAGCTGTGCTGCACCAATTTACATTCCCACTGACAGTGGTCAAGGATTCTCTTTTCTCCATGGCCTCACCAAAACTTATCTCTATCTTTTGATAATAGCCATTCTAACAGGTGTGAGGGGATATTTCATTATGGTTTTAATTTGTATTTTCTCGATGATTTGTGGTATCAGGAATCTTTTCATGTGTCTGGTGGTCATCTGTGTATCTTCTTTGGAAACATGTCTATTCAAGTCCTTTGCTTATTTTTTAATTGGATATTTTTGGAGGGCTGTTGAGTTATAGGAGTTTCTTATACATTTTGGATATTATTAACCTCTTATCAGAGGGATGGTTTGCAAATATTTTCTGTTTCATAGGTTGCCTTTTTATTGTGCTGATTGTTTCTTTTGCTCTCTAGATGCTTTTTCATTTGATATGGTCCTATATGTTTATTTTTGCTTTTGTTGCTTGTGCTTTTATTGTCTCATTCAAAAAATTCTTGCCAAGACCAAGGTCAAGTAACTCTCCCTGTGTTTTCTTCCAGTTGTTTACAGTTTTAGGTCTTTATGTGGAATGTTTAATTAATTTTTTTAACCCTAATTATTGGCCATGTTTAACCCTCTCCCTTCCTCCCTCTCTCTCTCTCTCTTTCTTTTTTTTTTATGTTAAGCCCAGTCAGTTGTTTCTTTGTTAGGGAGCATAAAGTTTCTTCTGTCAAAAGTTGTGTATTCTAAAGGAATGTGAATCAATTTTAATATAGTGAGAACCAATCACTACCAGAAGTTTGGTAATAAATTAGGGCAAACTCTATTTCTTAAAGATAAAGTTTTATAAAGGATGGGCTGTTTATAAGATTGTTTTATTGTCCTCTGACAGTTTAATATTCATTTGTTTTGCAAATATTTTGTTATGCTTAGGTGCTTATTTTTAGTCCGGTGGATCTTGCTTAAAATCTAAGGTAAGACGTTGATCATAGATATTTAAGTTCTGGCTTGTTCAATAATAGGTTTATTGTATTAGCTTTTGTAACATAAGAATAAAAGAGAAAATTGGATTTAAAATTTGAAAACATTGAAATAAAAATGTTATATTAAAATAATTTGACTCTGGAATTGTACTCTATTTTTGAAAACCATTTTATTTTACTAGGGAAAGGTAAATAGTAGATGCTATAAGGATTTTGGTGGAATATAGGAACTTTTCCCCTTATGGATTTCTCTATCATCATCATCATCATCATCATCATCATCATCGTCATTATGAAAATAACTACATTATGGAAAAGTAATACGAGAAAAGACTAAGCTCTCCAATTCAATCAACCAGATCACAAAAGATTAAAATTTTGGTATATATATATACTGGTGTATATATACGTAAGAATGAATATATATAGGACTGAATATACATATATATTCAGTCTTATAATCTGTGTGTGTATATATGTTAGCACACTAATTATCATACAATAATAAAAATGCGTTCCCTTTTCACTTCAGATTGCAAACAGTTACGATACATACCATTTATTTATTCTCATTTTCTACAACCTTTTATTATGGAAAATTTTAAACTTTGATAAAAGTAGAGAGGAGAATATAATAGTTCCCTATCACTCAGCTTCAATAAGGACCAGCATTTTGCCAGTTTTATTTTGTCTCTTTTCCCAGTTTTTGATTTGCTAGAGTATTAATAAATCCCATACATTAATTATTATGATTTTTAAATAATTTCAAATTATTTAAGTATTTAAGTATTTACGTATTCTTTCAAAAGATATGTTCAAATTTACTTAATTTTTTTGTTGTTGTTGGGTATTTCACCTTGTGTCTAATTTGTTATTAAAATAATACTTTTAATACTTGTATATAAATGGACAACATGATGAACAACTTCACGTATAAAACTTTAGATGTTTCTGATTATATTCTTCAGCCACATCTGAAATTGTAAACACTAATTTAAAAGATATGAACCATTAAAAATGATCTTTTTGTAATTATAAAAGGAATACATTTTAATTTTGGAAATTTTGAGAAATCTTAAAAAGAGACTAAAAATTACCTCAGGTTGCTTTCCAAGGAATCCCTATGTATTAGTCTGTTGGGCCACTATAATAAAATACCACAGAGTGGTTGTTTTATAAACAACAGAAATGTATTTCTCGCTGTTCTGGAGCCTGGGAAGTCCAGTATCATAGCACTGGTAGATTTTGTGTGGTGTTAGCAAGAACCTACTTCCTGGTTCATAAGTGGGTACCTCGTGTTCTCACATGGTTGAAGGGGCTAGGGATCTCTGTAGGTGTCTTATATAGGAGCATTAATCTTATTCCTGAGGGCTCCACTCCCGTGACCTAAGCACCTCCCAAAGGCCCTACCTCCTTTACTATTATCTTTGGGGGTTAGGATTTCAACATAGGAATTTTGTGGTTATACAGAAATCCAGATCATAGCACCCTATATTGAGCCATCAGCATTTTGTTTAGTTTTCTTCTTGGTTGGAGGTCAGAGTGGTTTCAGTGGTTCTCGGAGGCTGTGCCTAGAAGAGGACAATCTACTTGGAACTTAGCTGATCTGTAAAGCTTATGACTTTGTACTTAACTGGGAGCTTGGAAAATAGCATTCCAACATCTACAACAGATTGTCCATTACTTTGTTGATATATAACGGATTGTCCTCCTAGTTATAATCATTCTGCATTTACCTATCCCAAAATCAGCAGCTTATCTATATTCCTGAACTCTGTCTCATTCCTACATCTGCATAATTGTTTTTACTGAGTTATGAGTTAATGTGAGACTGCTAGTCTGTTTCATAAGATAGGTTAAGAGAAACAGTCCTGAGAAACTTAAATCTTTCTCACGTGAAGATTCACAGGAGAAATTGTAGTGTTTTATATTCTGTCTTCTTGCAAAGTTAAAGAAAATGATGAGAAAACGAAATGCAAGTGTGGTTTGTTTCTTCATGTTATGCTTGGGGGTGCTTACGTGACTAATATAAAATAAATTACTTTGTGGGAAAGAAATCAGTCAACTTGAGCATTGATGGACAGATTTTTCGACCTGAGCCAATTTTATTTGGTCCCGTCTTTTGTTATGAACAGATAAATAAAAATAAGTGTGACAGAGATTTGAGACTTTAAAATTTATTTGGAGATGCAGGAATTACATCAAGATTTTGTGCTTTTAAATAATTAAAATATTTGAATTTTCCTTATCTTTCAGTTCCTGGAATAGATGGAGGTGCTTTAACTGATACCAGTCTCACAGATTCCTATTTCAGCACCAGCTTTATTGGAGTTAATGGATTTGGAAGCCCAGTGGAAACAAAGTATCCCTTGATGCAGGTATCCTTAGTATGAATTTATATGGCACTAAACAGTGAAGTTTATTCCAGTGGTGGGGGATGTCTAGAGTCTTCATTTATTCCTAAATTTCTTGAGTAAGAGGTAAGGTTTTAGGAGGTGATATAGTTAGGTAGGATAGAGTTGGATTCAGGGTGAGCTTTCAAGGGTGGGGATGGGGTGGGATGACAGTGGAGTGTGTAGAGGATAGATGGAAAGAGACTAATTTCACTCTTCTGTGTGTTTTGCGGGTATGGAGTGAAGGCCTTTCAGGATGGAGAGACTAGAGGCTATGGAGTATAAGAAAGCGTGAAACATGTTTAGAGAACAGAGAATAGCCTGATTTGATAGAATCTATAAGGTGTATAAATGGTAATATGCATTGGGAGAGGGTGTTAGAAGGCACTTGTTGATTTTATACATAGTCACTTCACGTCTTCTGAGATGGATATTGAAATTTATATTTTATAGATGAGGAGACTTACTAGTTATGTATGTTGCCCAATCTAATATGTTATGGAAGTGCAATTCAAAATTGGTTTTAAATACCTGGCTAGTGAGTAAAATTTTCATTTGATGTGTTATAAAGAGTATTTGGAAATCTTTGCATGAATTATAATCCATATAGTGACATATATAAGAAGATTAGAGTGTCAGTAATATGAGAAGTGGATTAGAGGGGAAGAAGCAAAGAGAGTCTGAATTGGTTGAATATTCTTAATTCTGTATTTCTCAGTGAATATTATGTGTATCTGTTTTGTTTTTCAGAGAATGACTAATAGTAGCAGCTCCCCAAGTCTTCTAAATGACAGTGCCAAGCCATATGCAGGCCATGGTAAGACTTGGTCCCTTTTTCTCTTTTCTATTTCTGACTCTGAAAATAATATGTTCATTGTAGAAATCTTGAAAATTATAAATGGGTATAAGGAAAAGAATAAGAATGATTATTTTCACTCCAAATAACTATTATTTGGATTCTGTATAATTCCAAATAATGGTTATGTCTGTGAATATATATACATATGTATACATACATAATATATAATAATACTTAGCTAAGTATATACATGATAATATTTAAGATTGCATTATATAGTTTTAAATTATATCATGAGTGTTTCTTGGTCATTATAAATTGTATTCTATTGCTTATTTTCATAATTTAGTATACTAAACTTTTTTTAAAAAAAGTATATACTCTAATATTGGACTGTGTGTATGAATCTGTATTCATATTTTGAATTATGCTTTTGGAAACGGACATGGAATTACTGTTTCAAAGATTATGGTCATTTTTAAGGTTTTTGATATGGAATTTCCAAGTATCTTTCTGTATCCTATTTTAAAAACAAATGTTAAACAAAAAAATAAAAACATGTTCAAGAATTCTTAAAAATATGTAACAGTTGAGTGTTAATACTCTGCATCAGTAAAATGTTAACAGTTATTATTAATGGTGAGAAGAGGAGTTTGCATGTTGATTATTTTCTGAGACATTTTATGTGTGTATCAAATTTCTATCATTATTTGGATATTTCAACTTTTTTTGCTGTAGGAAAAAAAAGAAACATTTTAATACTGAATAAAATTATTAGAAACTAATTGGTAGTGTAATAATATTTTTAGCATTCCCATAGAGTTTATATGTTGACTTTTAAATATATCAAAAGTAGAATAAAGGATGAATAATATTATCTATTTTTATAAGTGCCTTGAATGTATAAATTACATAAAAATATTTCACATCTTGTTATTTTATTAGCTTCTCTTTCTTTGCATTATTAAATTGTTAATTCTAATGAAGGACCAGACTATGAAAATTCAGGCAGACGAAGCTAGAGAAATTAAGCAGCAATCTATATTGCATTATGAAGAGATTTAAGATTCCTTTAAATGAGAACATTTAGTATGGTTTTTAGAATTTTATAGATAATTTAATGAGAAACATAAGATTAACTAGAGCTCAGAATTGAAGATAAAGTATTTCCATGTATATCATGTATACCTTTTCAGAAACTTCTGATTTATTAAGTGAAAAACAATTTAGAGATATACTTTCGTTTGTGATTTCTGCCCACAGAGTCATAGAACTTTGAAAATATAAAATCTTTGAATTTTATGTTTGTGTTTTGAAACATGTAATACTTCAATCTTTAAAAACAATTTATGTATATTTTTAGTAAGAATATAAAATATCTGGTGATAAACTTAAAAGATGGACTGTTCTCTAGACTGGATGGTTTTAAGGCCTTGCCTAAGTGTTAAAATCCAAGTCCGGTCCCTTGGAGTGTGTTTTACTGTCCTTCCCACCTCACCGCCCCTTTTAATTTTTCTCATGATTTGGTTGGTCTGAAGCATGCAGACAGTTACTACAGGTAGACTTTTTCCTTCCTAAACACATTACTGATAGCATGGTTAAGAGTCCTCTTTTCTTTTTTTTTGTTTGATTTTTCTTTTGGTTCTAAGCAAACAGATGCACCCTAATTAATCCATATAGCTTCTGATTAAATGTGTATTCAGTGTTGGCTGAAAGAAGTATTCTCCAATTTGTGATTTAGTCCCTTAGAAAATATTTGAACATCCACTGTATGTGAGGCATTGATTTTAACTGTTACGGTGATGTATGATTTTTATTACTGTTACAAGCATTGTCAAGTTAAACATTTATTAGATTTGTGGGTTACTTGAGTTGTCTGTGTGGAAACTTTTGTAACTTACCTTCCAGATCCTCTAACTTCACCTGCTTCATCCTTGTTTAATGATTTTGGTGCCCTCAACATCTCTCAGAGAAGAAAGGTAGGTGAAGTTGAAACTTACGTTAGACTAAATGGAAATATAGAGGCGATATTGGGGTCATCACCTATATAATGGTCAATATTCTCTTAAGTTGGGGGGTGCTTTTTATGAATTGGGATATTTTCTTGCTTTCATTTGCCCTTTTCCTTGTTACGTATTTCATTTATGTAGAGTTTTATTTGTCTCTGTGCATGAAATAGAGATTTTTTATGTGAAGGGATGAAATCCTTCTTTTGCTCATTTTCTTTATCTTAATGTATTCTGTTTCTAAGAAAACATCTAATTTAATGTTGTAGTTTCTGTTACTGTGACCCTTTATAGGCACATTAATCATGTTTTAACTTTATTTTTTGACTGCTTTGTCTGAATTTCAAAGATTTCTCCCCTAATTTAAACGCCTCATTACAAGGCAACATTAAAAATCTTCAACTTTTCATAATTGGTTCACCTGTTTGAAAACAGTTTAAAATCTCTTCATGTTAAAATCTCTTAATTGTATTTTATTTAGAATTGAGGTTGCTAGGCCTTGCATAGATTCTGAAGTATTTTATAGGGAGTAGTTCTATGATAAGGAGAAATGAAATTCTATTATAGTTTGATGCCTTTGAGTCTTAATGAGAATTATTATATTAATAGTACTAATAATCTAGAGAAGGTGGTAATTTTGGTTAGGATCAGTAGCCCCTAAAGATGTTCAGGAGGTTGTAAATCTTGGTGGAAATTACTACAGTGTTATAACTAATTTCAGTTTCCTAAGTAATGGAAGAAAGACCCCCCCATATAAAGAGTATTAATTTTAGGAAATTGATATAAGTTTAAGATGCTTTTAGGAAGTATCTGATCGGAGAGTAGTATAAAATGACATTCAAGAAACTTAGATATTCTCAAGAATTATGGGGTCAGGTATAGATGACTTCAATACCTTATGTACCTACTATTATCTCCATTTTGAAACAGATAAGGTCAAGGAGGTAATAATTACAGAATGCTTTTAATGATAATCAGAAATGTGTGGGCTTGATTTTATAGACTTCCTTATGGGCTATCATCAAGAGCACATTTACTCTTGCTTTATATGTTAGTCTCATAAATTGGAATATGTAGTTTCTGAATCCTTATAGTAGAAGTGGAATAGAATTGGACGCAGGCTGACTCATTGGCAGTAGTGAGAAGTGACAATAGGCAAAGCCTGTCAATATGGAAGGAAACTGTGAAATGCCAAAAAGCAGATACAAGCTAGAAATCAAATTATCTAGAGCTGTATAGTGTAAGGAAAAATACAAAGTCCTTAAGAAGCCTTAGGGGTCCCCTTAATGGCCTTTTCACATTTTTAATAATCAGTTAATTGTGGTAAGTTGCATTTCTGATATATGAGTAGAAAATAAAACTAGAATGGCAGATAAATACTTAACAGTGTTCGTAATGTGAGAGTTTAGTGGACTGTACCTTAAAGTTGAAATATATGATTTAGAGCTACTTGCATTTGTTTTTGAGAAAATAGTAAAAATCTTTGGAGATTGGAAAAAGGATGTAGTGCCCATTCTTTTAAAATTCATTTCAATAAAGGAAAGTAGTAAAAGGAAATGTTATTACCAATGTGACCTCAGTATTTGGAATGGAAGCAGATTAATATGGTGAAATGAGCATTGTGTTGGAACTTTTGAGGTCCTGGATCTCTAGCTTTGTGACCTTGGGCCAACTTTCTGGGCTGTAATCTTTATATCCATGAAATGAAGAACATGGCCTGGATAATTGCTGTGGTGTCTTTCATCTTTAAAACTCAGTGTCTCTCTAAACTGAAAGGACCTACGTGTTAGTCTCTACTTAGAAATTCAGGGTTCACATAGTTTATCTTTGAAAGACCATATTTTCTTGCCATTTACATTTAAAATAATATGAAGGGACATAAGAGATTTTTTTCCGGTAGTGGACTGTATAGTTAGGAATCTATGTTGGTACGAGTTGCATATGTTTTAAAATTTTTAATGGTTGAATTGAGGTTTAAAATTCTTTGTGTTAGAAAAACTCTTAGCATAAGAGTATTGCATGCTACAAGTTGGGAATTGAAGACGTATGTAGACTTTCTTTTGTTGTAGTAATTCTTAATGTCTGTTTAATGATGCAGTTTTAGTGGCAGTAACTCAAATTTAGGTAAATATAATTCGAGGTTAATCTAAGCAGGCCATCATGATTACTCAGAGACATTTTATTTCATAATGATATTGGAGAACAGATAGGCCATACCTACTGTTGTTGCATAGCTAAACTATTTTCTGGAAATCTCATTTGGGCCAATCATTGGGCCAGGTATGCTAAAATGAATCATTGCCTGGGGAGTATGTGAATTATTGGGATCAGATCAACTATTTTTATTGTAAGCAGACTTACTATGTGCTATGTGGAAAATTGAAAAAGAATAGATTGATGTTTTTACTGCTTCTCTCAAGTCTAGTTGAAGAGGCAGTCCATGAACCTACTTATAGTATATTAATTCTTGCTAGTTTAAATATCTGATGATTGCTAAATAGAATTCTCTAGATGCAGAAGCGTTTATGGTGAAAAGACATTTTGAGTTGGGGTTTTCTTGAACTTGAGGAATATGTTGAAGCATATACTCGATCAGAAGGTATTGCTTGATTACAAGTAGAGAGGATCTTCAGCAAATTTTTAAATTCTCTCTATCATATATGAGCTAAGAGGCTATGACTGAGGGCCTTTATATCTATAGGGACTGGTTGAAGTAAAATGTGGGATGTGAAAAACAGTATTAAACAGGTTGATAGCCATTTGCCTGAGCTGCTTTATTGTTGCTAGATGTGTGACAACTTCCTGAAGAGTTGTATATCGAGAATATATGCATTAGGGTAGTACTGCTCGTGTCCAGGGACTGGCGCTAGTCCCTGAAGTATTTGTGACCTGTCTGTAGGGAGGTAAGTTAAAATACTGGAAGTAAATTTTTAGAAACTTCTGTAATTTGATAATTTGATACTGCAACATCCAAATATGTGCTCATTTTTCTAGTAACTCATTTTTACTTTATAAAATATGCAACCATGATATTTAGGAAATTATTATTAAATCATCATGGTATTTCACAACTGATGTTTGAGAAGCAGTGATTTTTTTTTTTTCCTACATTAGATACATTTAATGTTATAGATAGGGAAAGTAACCAGTGTTTGAAAATGTGTAAAATTATTGTTGGCCAGGGGTGGTGGTGGAAGAAATTGAATTACACCTGTGTACTTTGGGGGAAAGTTAAGTTCCCCCAAAACACTAGAGGTGGAGTTTTGGTGAAAACGAGAGCTGATAGATTTGAGAGTAATATATGAGGAAACTTTAACAGCAAGATAGATGAAGCTGCGAACTGGCCTGATAGAAAAAGAGATGAGAGTCACCCTGAATCACAAGCGTGATCTAGAGAACAGTACCGTTTTGGGTAAGAATCCTTTGGGAAGAAAGTATCTTTATAACAAAGTTGGATGTTGAAATACAGATATGCATAAATGAAGTATATCAGTACTATGACATCTCACCGGGTATTCTTGCTAAGCTGTGAATTTTTATGCAGGGCGGCCACAAAGCAGAGTGAGAAGCCCTCAAAATTTGTATTTGGCATTATCGACTTCCCCTTGTTTATCTTAGCCTCTCTCTGCCCTTTTTTTTTTAAGCCATCAAGAGTCCTTTTCCTATTCAGGTACCCCCCCCCCCCCACATTAAAGCAAAAAAGGCTCTGGTGCCTGTCATTTATACTTCTTGTTTTAGTTGTACTTTATGATGATGTTTCAATCAATATGCAGCTTTACCTGGACATTTGCACTTTATTTCTAGTATTGGGATAACAGATTTTCACTTTTGTGAATTTTTAAGGTTTTAATAACAAGTTAAAGTCTTTGGGCTTAGGGGACAAAGATTTGTGATGTATCTGTTTATTTCTTCTGTTCTTGATTTTAAAACTGTTAGGATAAGGGAAGTGGGATCAGAAGGGGTTTGGCTTATTTGCTGGTGGTTTCTTTGTGAGGAGATGTAGGTTTTGGAGGTCCAGTTATGGATTATTCTGCTTGAGTCAAAGTTCACTAGCAATGCTTCCTTCCATGTTTTATCTCAGTTTGGAACCTCCTTCTCACTGTTTTCTACCTCAAGAGTATACATTCCTCTTTCAGCCATCTTTACTATAAAATTTACTGGTGATATATATTGTATGTTTTCAGATTAATTTGACATTTAATTTTTTTCTTGTAACATTTCTGTTCTCATGTTCAAAAGATGACTTTTACACTGTTTCTACTCTCGGGAACAAAATATGGAGTAACAAGGAAACTGGAGAGTATTTATGGTAGGGCTCTTTTATGGAGAAAGCTGAAGTAAATTTGGAGAAATTAATAGAATTACGGCAGAGACAATTTGGAATGTAAATCCTTCCTTAATCCTTCTGATGGTTAGGTTTATTTTGGAACATCAGGTCAAGTATTGATCTCAGGAAAAATAAAAAATGAAAAAATGGAGAAGGTAGTGAAAAATAACTGAAATCTTAACGGAAATTGCAATATAAAACTTCACTTGTAAAACCACAGTTTTTAAACTTTTTGTATATGTTCTCAAATACTGTTTTACTTAGTGTTTAGATTTGCAGGTCAGCCACATCAGTATCATTTACCCCTGAGTATTGTGCAAGTCATGTGTCTATGGAAAATTGTGTTTAGAATTACAGATTAAACAGAGCTGTTCTTTTACTGGAGTAGACTAAACCTCCATTCATCTCCACTTGCCATGCTGTGGGAATGTGTACTATCCCAGCTTAAGCCAGATGTAGTGAGGTTGTAGATTTAGAGATACCATGGGTACATATGGAAATTG
Source organism: Ursus americanus (assembly GCF_024610735.1). Classification (NCBI taxonomy): domain Eukaryota; kingdom Metazoa; phylum Chordata; class Mammalia; order Carnivora; family Ursidae; genus Ursus; species Ursus americanus. The sequence goes on along the minus strand of NC_142136.1, from coordinate 70,684,722 downwards.
GTTGAATTGTTGGAGTCCAGGTTCCTATAGGCAGGGAAGCACCCATGGTTACTGTTTATAGCTTGCTCAGAATTTTTATTTCTCTCAAAGATTGAACAGTGGGAATAGTAATAACCCAGTGGTTTTGAGTAATGGTTGATGTTTTAGGGTTTGGGGTTGGATGCCAGGCAGTCTGAATTGAATCTCCATTTCTTCAGTGATTATCATTGTGTCTTTAAGCTTAGTTAAACCTTTTGGTTTCTTCGTTCACAAGATGAGAATAATAATAATAATAATAATAATAATAATAATAATAATAATAATAATAATACCGTGTGCCTACCATGTGGAGTTGTTACGAGGACTAAATGAAATATATTTCCTGGCATAGAAGTGCCCAATAAGTGGTAGTTCTCATTATAGTAATACATGGTATTAGCCAAACCCTTCTAGCCTTGTTTGGGAATTGTTAACTATTGCTAAATAAATAAATATCTGTTGCTGCTCATCTGGAACAGGCTGTATTACAATTGCCCGCTGGAGAAGTGGTTCTCCTGTAGCTGCTCTGAGGATGTCTGTCTTTTCTTTGAGGTGTTCAGGCCTCTCCTCCTCTGACGTTTCTTTTTTGCCTCCTCCCCACATAGCTGTTAGCTTCTCAAACACGTGCTTCAAATCTGATGAAAAGCTGTCTGGGGATTTCTTACCATGTACTGGCAGACAGATAGAAACTTGATTTTATTTATATATATATATATTTTTTTAAGATTTTATTTATTTATTTGACAGAGATAGAGACAGCCAGCGAGAGAGGGAACACAAGCAGGGGGAGTGGGAGAGGAAGAAGCAGGCTCATAGTGGAGGAGCCTGATGTGGGGCTCGATCCCATAACGCTGGGATCACGCCCTGAGCCGAAGGCAGACGCCTAACCGCTGTGCCACCCAGGCGCCCCTGATTTTATTTATATTGATAATGATTTTCTGTATCTGTTCCAGGTAATATGGTAAACTTAAATAATTTTTTCATAAATTAATGTTTTCTATTATATAATCACCCCAACAGGTCTTTGAGAGAGATTATTTTTCAGAATTGGGAAATGGAAGTTTTGGGAGATCAAGTATTTTATCTAGAATGATATAGATAATTATTTACATTTCAGAGAAAACGGAAACTCAGGGCAATATGAAAGAGAAAATGAGTCTTAGATAAGGTGAAAAATAGGTAGTGGAAAGAGGAGCTACTGGTAATATGCAGGGGAGGACAGAAAATATTGACCTTATGCCTGTTTCTTTTTCCATTTATGTGATTATCTCAGTAAAAATTTCCATAAAACAATTTCTAGGGAAAGAATATACAATAAAACTTTTGATATTTGATAGATAACCTTTTAGAAATGTTGCACATATTTATATTCCTGCTCATTGATGCTGGTTTTCCTAGAGCCTTGAACACACAGAGATGTGAAAGTATTTCGTATCTTTGTCATTGTATATGGCAAAAAACCTCCTCGTTGTTTAAATTTGATTTCTGGTGCTGTTGAACTCTCATTTATGTTAATTGGCTATTGGTGTTTCTTTAATGTCCTTTGCTCATTTTTCTGTTTGGCTATTTTTAAATTCATTGTAAGCTCTGTGTGTTAAGAGATTTAAACCTCTTCAGATGTTTCAGTCCCTCTCCCCATTTTGTTTTTGGTCTTGAGTTTCACAACTGATTTATGCTGTCACTTTTGAAGTGTCACACATACTCTGATAATCTCTTATTAAGTACATTTAAAAAGAACAAAATATTAAGCTCATTTTGTTAAAATAACATGGTAATTCTCTTTTTGCCGATTCAGTGATTTAAAATGGAAGGGACTGTCAATGTTTTCATGTAATTTGAATCTACTGTCATTTTTATTGTTAATGATCTATAGTAATTAACTTTCCTTAGCAATTGGATATGTTCTCAACCTTCTCTGCATTTTAATTGTCAGATTTGAATGTCACATTCTTTCTATTGCTTTTACCTCCAGTCTTAATCTGTTCTTTTCTTTAAAATGCTGCGCAATTAACGTTAGGTTCAAACTTGTTTAGAAATATGGTAGTTCCTATAGAAAAGGGCTCAACTTTGAAAGAGGTAATTTTGTTTTCCTGTTAAATAAAAGAGGACTCCAGATTGGATTTCCAAGATTGTGTTGAGATAAAAGATATGCTTTGGAAAGAACAGATTAAATTTTGTTGTAACAAATCAGGAGTTCAACCATGTACTACTTTGTGTATTTTAGTGTAATTGGTACTTTGTGTGCAGGGACCACTTGGCTTTTGTTGAGTCAAGAAAATCTTCAAGTTTATGATTGTAAGGAAATTTTGTTCTATTGACTGATTATAAACGTTTTCATGGCAGATTTTTGTTTGAGTTTTTTTTTTAAAGAGGTTTGATGTTTGATATTTTACCATATTTGAACATGTGAACTGAAACAGTATGCCTTTTGCATACAGTGTGTAATACTGTTGGCTGTAGTCCTTATCTTGTTTTAGCTTTGGGCATTTTGACTTAACCTAATAATGACAGCTTAGTAAAACCATGGTGCATTTACTGCTTGGATTTAGGAGCTAGTAGTTCATTCTGAGATGATATGGTTGACTTTTTTTTTTTTTTTTTTTTTTTACTCTGATCATTGTATTTACAAGGTGGATTAAGCAGCTGATCTTAATAGCTTGGCATTACTAGTGATTATCTCTATTTTCCTATGAAATAGGGGTCAGTAATGAATTAGTAAAGGTGAGTTTAGAATTCTTTTTTTTAAAAATATTTTATTTATTTATTTGACAGAGATAGAGACAGCCAGTGAGAGAGGGAACACAAGCAGGGGGAGTGGGAGAGGAAGAAGCAGGCTCACAGCGGAGGAGCCTGATGTGGGGCTCAATCCCATAACACCAGGATCACGCCCTGAGCCGAAGGCAGATGCTTAACGATTGCGCCACCCAGGCGCCCTGAGTTTAGAATTCTTATCCACAAACATGCTAACCTAAGTTTTAGCTAAATTTAACCCAAACTGTGTCATTTCCCCAACTCTTTAATTTCCAATATTTTTTCCCGTATGTTTTGAAAATGGGGACAGGGAACTGCTTAATTTTATTCTTTGAATGGAGCCTCTGTAACTCTTGTTTCTCATTGATCCCATCTATGCCAGTTAGATTCAAAAAGAGATTGATTCATTTAGAAATTGGTATTTGGTCATTTTAGGATTAGCTAGAATAATGTAAGAGTGAAATATGTTAAGGAATGTTACAGAATATGGAACAGCTGTCTTCAGATTGGAGGTAGAGTATCATAGTTAAGACTCCAGAGCCCGACGTTATGTTAGTTGTGAGATTATAGGCAACTTATTTTAACTTCTTCTAAGCCTCACTTTTCTCATCTGTGAAGTTGGTTCAACCGTTGTGCCAGTCTCAGAAATATGATAATTAAATACCTTAATGGGTATAAAGTGCTTGGCATAGTGCCCTGTGCTTATCAAATGGTAGTTGTTCCAGTCTTCTATTGCTTATGATTCTGCAGTTTTAAAACGTGTTTATCTGTTTCTGAATGTGTGTGAGATTATTTTTGATTAACCACTACCTTACTTTAAGTTCAATTATAGTAGGGTATATTAGAGTATAGTAGAGTAATACCAAGTGTATTATTTAGCAGATCTGAAGATTCTCTGTTACATTTCAAGATTGAATTTAAGGAAGGGTACACATATAAATAAATAAAAAGGGAACCTTTTGTTAACAAGTGAATAGGCATTTTAGCATGATCTTTGGTTTTGATAAGGTACCGAAACACATTATAAAAACTTAAAATTATTACTGTTGATCGTTTGTTGTGGAAGTAACTTTCATGACTTAAACACCTTTACTCACATTCACTTAAAATAACTTTGGCATGGTATTTTACTTTTCTACATTTTATATTCTAGTTCCATTCTAAAGTAAAAGAATAAAATTTAAGTTGCAGTTTGGTGTTCTGGTTCTTTCGAAATTGAATGTGGCCTTGCTTATTAGTAAGGGTATTCCAGCTGATCTTGATTTTGTTGGCATAGAACTCCATTGTAATATTGCAGTTTTAAGGACAAAAGTAATGACTGCTTTGTAGGTGTGACTAAATTTATGCAGGTAATATTAGGGGACTGACTCATAGTAGAGCTTAAAAATATGTGTGTATGTAAATCCTTTTTTGCTTTATTTGATATAATTTAGATCAGTTTTTACTTAGCATCATCTGTTTTCATCCTGTCATCTTGTACATTGATTCCACAAATTAAAAGGTCTTTTTCAATTACAGATGTTTACCTGCCCCTGAGTCTTTAACAATGAGCCTGTTTTTCTATAGACTGACTTGCCTATTGCATCCTACTCTTGTTTTTATTTGATCAATGAAAACTTAAGGAACTAATATGTTTTCACAAAAAGCCCATAATTAATGATAACGAAGTGACAGGACAAAATACAGTATAATCTTTGCAGCTGGCTTGCTCTATTTTTGACTTTTTAAGTCTTTTACCTATGGAGAAAATGATTGGAGCCCATGCTACAGTGATTTGTAGGTCTGGATTTACTATTCTAAATTAATTGGATGTAGGTGCCTTTAAAATCCAGGTAATAAATTAGGCAGAGGTATAGTTCCCTGTCTTGATGATTATATGAAAATGAGTTAATTTGTTTGATTTAAAAAATTCCAGTGGTTTTATTCAATTTGGGGTCTGTTTTTCCCAGTGACTTTAAATCACCACTGAATTAATGAAATTACAATCTCATATTTAGTTCTCATAATTACAGATATGCTACAATACCAAGGCATTTAATTAATTGAGGGAAAGACAATTGTGAGCTAGAAGAGGTTACAAAAGAAATGCAGTTTTCAGATAAATGTGTAGTAAATTCTAGACCGGAGGTTTCTATTAGTGGACCTGAGACTATCAGGGGTGGCAGGAGATAGGTTGCTGAGTTATTACAACAAAAGGTAATGAACTAATGTAATTACTAAGCATTGTCTGAAAGGAGATAATTCATATATATGTACCACTGTTCTAAGTATATGAAGATGTTGTGACTAATAAAATGTAAATCATCCAAAAATGTCATTCATAGTAACTTTAAATCATCATTCATTGTTTCAGAGTATAAAGGGTGAAATCAAAATTATGTTTTTGATGTTCAAAGGAGTTTTAAATTTCAGGGTATTGGAAACTTTTTGTACTTGGATAACAAACAATTTGATTTCTAGTTTATTACTAATTAGATAAAGACATATAACAACATATGGCTGGTAATATGAAGCATTGTAGAAGCATTGTTGAGTGCATTGTTAAAGCGTTGTTGTTTTGCAGTTGTACCAAAAGAATTGTGCACTGAAAAATTGGTCTGTTACTTGGTAGCTTTAACTGCATCTTCTATTACGAGCATGGTATTTATAGATTTTTCTTTGGCTAGACTGTGAAATTTTAGGAGAAGAGACTATATCTTAGCTTTGTATTCCTAGGAAGAAGGGCATAGAGCCTTATGCTGAAATATTGAGTGAATTAATGTGTAAAAAAATGTGTGTACATTTGGGCTTTTGAACTCAAACAGTCCTAAAAATCAGCTTTTACTGTTCTTTCTTTCGGCATAGAGACTTACCTCAATTGTAAGGAATGAGGGTGGATTTCCTTTAGACCTAAACCATTGGAAATGGCTTTTATGAACCAGGGCAAGAAATTTTGAAGAGCCAGGGCTGTGGGGGCTATATGAGTAATGGTCTTGAAGGCTCTAAGTATCTAGGTCGAGCTTTAAGGATTTGGGACGTTGAGCTATTGAACTTCTCTCTCTTTTTATTTCAGGGAGTGGCTTCAGTTTCTGTCTGGACCAGTAGTTGTTTCTTATTTAGGTTTTTTTTCTCTGACATTCTCTGGAACTTGACTACTCAAAGTGTGGTCACCAGATCAGCAGTACTAGCAGTCTTGGGAGCCTTTTAGAAATGCATAGTCTCAGGCTTCACTCTAGGTCTACTGAATTAGAATCTTTATTTTAATAACATCCCCAAAAGATTCATAGGTTTGTTATAGTTTGAATATAAAAGGATCCTTGAATACTTCTGTTCAAGCCTAACCTGTTTTTTTTTAAATGTCTGGTATAAAGGGTAAAACTGTTTTCAACTACTGTCTTATTATACTGCTTATTTAGATTTTGTGAAGAATGTTAAAAATTCATTATTGTAGTAAATCTTGAGACTTAAAGTAAAAATTGAATAACTAGAGGGAGGAGGGGAGAGATGGGGAGGGATGGTTTCAGTCCCTGCTAGATATTTTACTCCAGGAGCAAAAAGAGATTGGGAATTTTGACGTACAATATTGACTTTCTAGGATGTCGGGTAGAAAAGCTAGTTATTTACCAATGGGACATAACATTTACAAATGCTACCATTCCATAACTGGAATTCCATGGAGGGGCAAGGCTATCAAGAAAGGAGGATCAAGAAGGGGACATACCTGATTTTTTAACTCTCACATTCTCAAGATTGGTCTAGGACAGGACTACGGGAAACTAAGGAAAAGGGAAAGAGGGTGCTGCTTTTGTTTGCTCTGGAGTAGAGGGGTTTGGATCTTACAGAACTCAGAATTTTAGGGTAATAACTTTAGGGGTTAGTGAACATTTTCCATAAAATTTTGTCCCTTTTATTTCTTCATCTTCTGTTAGACTTCTCCAATTTCCTTAGCCCCCTCTTCCAGTCACCTATAGTTTTTATTAACCTAGCAGGTCTCTCCCCAACCAGGCCTTATTAGCTCTATTCCCATTTCAGTTCCCTTGAGTTCACATCCTACACCTACACCAGTGATTCTCAAATGGGGGCAGTTTTGTTCCCCCCGGACATTGAAAATATATTTGGTTGTCACATCTGGGACTGTGGTGCTACTAGCATCTAGAGGTTAAAGGCCAGGGATGCTGCCGAAACATGCTACAGTGCACAGGACCGCCTCCACAGCAAAGAATTAATTATCCAAAGTCTATAGTACTGAGGTTGAGAAACTCTAACCTGGATTACTGTCAGAGTCCACGAATTTGTCTGCCTGTTTTCACTTTAATTTTCATTCAGAAGCTTTCAAGAGTTCCCCATTGCCCATGGAATGAAGTCTAAAGTCCTTTCATTACTTTGAAGTCTCATCTTTTGCTCTTAAATGTTAGCCCCTTCTAAAGGGTAGACCGAATACTTAACGGTTTTCACCTAACACCACAGTGCCTGTGTGCCTCTACATACACATCTTTCCTAGCCCACAGTACCTCTCTCTCCCTGCCCCCCTCCATCTAGGCATACTTAGTCCTCCTTCAGAATCTCATTCGCCTTCTCTGTGAGCTCTCTGTCTCTGCCCTATTGGTACCTTAATTATACATGCATTTATTATATCACAGTGAGTATGTTCTGTTTGCATGACTTTGTTTCCTACTACGTTATATCCTCTTTGAAGGAAAGGTGTGTGTTTTATTTATCACTGTATTTTAAGTATTTAGAATAGTTCCTGATACAAAGTAGTCTCTTAGATGTTTAGTTGAACATATATTTTTTTCTTCAAGGGATAAATAATAGCAAAAGTAATTTGGAAATTAGCTTACAGTTGAGATTTTACTATGATTTATGTTCTGTGCAGTGAAACTTCTATATGTAATCTTTTTGCCTTACCTTCATGCTTTCTATTGCTGCTGTCACTTTTCAGATGTCATTTTGCCTTCTTTGGCTTATGATGGTAATTTAAATGGTATTGATACCTTAGGTCTTTTCATTCAGTATCACATAGTAGGTTGTGCTTTTGGATTAGATTTTAATCTCTGGCTATTTATTGAAGAAAGTTAAATCTATAATGGCACACGTTTGGGGATCTCTTTTGCCTAAGAGGAAAGGCGTTAGGCTAATTTATAGGTTTTTGAGGGTTGTGGTGGAGAGAAGAGTGATGAATTCTTTGGAAAAATGAGAAACATATAGTGAGAACTGTTGGGGAGGGAGAATGCTACATTGGATTTATTTAAATACTTTTTTTTTCTACATTGCTTAGTACACTGCTATAAGAAAATAAATTGCGCTATTGTAATAACCAGCTCAAAAGCATGTCTATATATGTGAAGGATCTGAATAACAGAAGATCATTTAAAGCAATAATTTTCTTGGTTTCAAATATGACTGGAATTTAGGTGCCCTTGTAGTAATCCTATTTGATAGGTTTTTATTTTGTTTAAATACATATTCTTTGATGTGTTGAACTTTTTTGATAGGATATTCTTTAGCACGGACATTTTCTAAAATATAAATTTTAAATTAGTGAAAACTTAATTAAGGCATAGTATTTTTGCTGTGTATCAAAGTCTTATAGTTGTGAGCTATATTACTAGAAATAACTTGCTTTAAAATTCTTTCATTTATAATATTGTTCTTGTGGGTACATTTTTATTCTTATCCACAAAAGTTGCTTGTGATGTAGACATAAAGGGTAATTGAATTGGTGCAAGAGTGCATAGAGATGGAAATATTTTAGCCTCATAAAACTTTATCTACTGCTATAATTATTGGGTTGGTAGGTAGTTTAGTTACCTTTCTTAGGCAAGTTTAATTTTTTTCCCCTTAAATCAAAGACTACTAGTAGAGGCCCATTTCTGTAGTTAGAATCTAATTTGCATAGAATGATTTCCATAGGCATTATTTGCAAGGTCATTTTGAAATTTAGAAATCAGGTGTTTTCTTCAAAGTAGCTGTCTCCACTGGCCAAAATTATATTTTATATATTTGTCTGGCTAGGACACTTTCTGAAGAAAGTTAATTTTAACTATTTGCTTTAGCAGACTTAGGACAGAACAGTGAGTAAACATAGATTTTCTTATTTCAGGTCTTAAGTTAGTTACCTTCCCAAGAATGATCAGCATTCCTTAAAGGGAAAAATATATATACAAATTCCCATAAAGATAATAATTTAGTGCAAATTTGCTATAAATAAGAGAGGTAAGATGGTGGAAACTATCATTAACTTTCACATATAAAAATGCCTGCCAGCCACTACAAAGATTGTTTACTAACTTTATTATGATGTTTGCCAATGAGTTCATGCTTTTATTGGACAAGCTATTGAATATCAATCTGTTTACATTACTGGTATACTTGTAAGACCCATGAAAGTTGCGTATTTTAAAAAAATATTTGAGCTTACTTCATTTAGTACCTTAAGTTGAATGCCCACCTAAGACACAATGACTTCTACTTTCACCTAATGTGCGTAGAATTAAAAAAAAAAAAAATCCATTCCTTAGGAATTAGATGCTTCTTTTAAGTGGGGGTAGTTCCTCAGTAGGAAATAAGGTAGCAAAATGGGAGCAGAAAAAGATACAGTTCGGAGAATTTTTTTACCTGTATTTGGTGCCCTCGAAGCATTTCTTCGTATTGCAGTGAGAATAGGTAAGTGACAGTGGAAAAAATTTTGCAAAGCATTTAACTTTGCTGTTAATTTCTATTCATTAAGGTTTTATAAAATCGAATTATAATGTATACTTCTGAAACATCTGTTGCTTTATATCAATATGTTGTTCAGCCTATTAGGACTGTGGGTTATTTTAGAGGTGTGTATTGAGGGTGGGGGTGGGAAATGGTGGGTGGTGATAAGGACATTAGAGGGAGTGTCTTAGAAATTTTACTTGTTTCCTCTTCCACCATTCCTGATATCACCTATATGTTAGTTATGTTAGTTTAGATTAGTGTGGGGGATGTTAGGAGTGGCCTGGTTTCTTTCCTTCTTTTTCCTAGCCAAGGAAGTATCGCCTGGGGATGCTGGAGGAGAGGCTAGTTCCGATGGGATCAAAGGCACGAAAAGCAAAGAACCCTATTGGCTGCCTTGCTGACAGGTGTAAATCAGGAGTACCCATCAATATGGTTTGGTGGAACAGAGTCACAGAAAACAATTTACAGGTAAAAATAATTTTATTAGACATTTTTTGAAAGTGAATATCTTGGTTGCTTTCTGTGTCTGTGTGGGGTGGTGGGTATGAGGTTGGATGGCTTAGTTGATATCCTTAGGTGATTTTTTTTTTTTTTTTTAAATCACCGGAAGGTTAGTGGCCCATTAACCAACTAAATGACTTTGGTGACTTTTTGAACTTTCTCTGCTTGTAGTATACTTTCCTATTCTTTTATTAAATTTAGTTTTTCACTTTTGGATTTTGTTAACAGATATGAGTTCAGTTATTTTTAATACACAAAGTTATTCAGGGTACTATATTCAAAAATCATAAAATTTATTATGGAAAACCTCATTTATTTGCACTCAATAACAGGAAGCTTCATAAGTTTACTTTTTGTACATTTTTACTAAATAAAAATTGTATGTAAACAAACTTGTTAAGTATTGGCTCTAAAACCAGCTTTAGTAATATGCTGTCATAGAGTTAAGGCAGGTACATTTCAGTCTTCACTCTCCCTTATAAGTACTGAACAATGAAAATGGATTTTATAACTCAAAGACTAGCTTTTGAATAAGATTCTGAAATACCTGTGAAATAATTTGAATTAGATTCAGTTTTAATTTGTATTGTAATTACTCTTATTTTAAAAAATTGGTAATGATATAATATAGATTATTAATCTAAATTTCAGTTTAGATGGAGGTAGAATATCTTTCTTCCCAAACTTTCTGAATACATGGGTATTTTTAGTATATATTGTTAGCCAAAATCCCACACACATATACCACACACAGAAAAGCTGTAACAAAGTTAACAACTTGGTTTTATTTCTGTCACCAACCTCGTGTTACGAAGGGGTTCCACAGTATTTTGGTCTGTTCAGTATTAATACCGTAGCAACATCTGTATTGCCTTGGGCACAAAAATAAAGGAGTTACTCCAAAAATATTACAAAACATAGTATCTGCCCCAAATGAAATTTTCGTAGTATTTTCTAAAGGTAAGGAAAACCTGGGGGGGGGGGGAAGGGGCCCACATCATGATATACTTAAAATTTCATTGGAAAGTTTTGAATATGTCAATTATGAATAGCAATATAGTTCACTGAATTTTTGTCTTTTTAGATTGGTAGGAGAGAGATTTGATGTGGATTGTTAGAAATATTTTTCAGTTTTAAAAAGTCTGAGAATACATTGGACCCTAACTATATAAGAACCAATACAAGTGGAACTGGAACTGTTTGTAGTCTGTGGGGTAAAACAGTGATATAGCCACTTGGCCTTTCCACAAGTGCCCATCTTATTCCATTGTCACGTTTTGAGGTACCTCTTTTTAGCACAGCTTGAAAAATCGTTAGGTTACTCTAAGAATATATGCTAGAAATTATGTTTTATTTTTAATTTAAACAGGTTATAATAGATAAGCTTTTCAATGTGTGAAAGATTGAATTTGTGTTATCTGAATCTCCTATTTCAACTACTATTATTATTTTATACTTCAAATAGTTCTTTTCCTTTAAGGACATGAGGAATGCCTTAGTAGCTTGGTCTGATATTAGGACAGTATCACCTCACAATATCAGTCACATGTTGAAGTATTAAAAAATACCCATCTGGTGTCCATTACTATATTTGTGGATTCCTAAACTGGGTACCTGGTGTTGTTTATGCAGAGCAAGGAGTATGTCAGTACCTTTTTTTTTTTTTTTTTTAAACTGGGGTTTTTATCTTTTTGTTGTGTGAGAAAACTAATTCATGTGAATCAATTCTTTACCATTTTTTTTTTAGTTTTATATGATGCTTTTTAACATATTTGTCCCCCAAAATTTTACACAATATAAAAAAATATGAGTAGCCAGATACATTAATCTTTCTGGTTTCATTTGTTTCCTTTCCTTTAAATCTTAGGTCTTCTCAATCCTGAAGTCAGAGAAATGTTTATTTGTATTTTATTTTAGTAATTATAGCTGTGTTTCTTAAATGGTTACCTTGTGCCAGGCACTGTGCTAAGCTGTTAACATATATTGTCTCTTTCGGTCTTCCTAATAGTTTATGAGAGGAACTGTTACTGTTAAATGCAGAAACATCTTTAGAGAAGCTAAGTAACATTAAAGTTAAATAATAGTCAGAAGAGCAGACCTTTTTACCCATGTTTGTCAGACTTTAAATTTTCTTAACCTCTATGTGATATACCCTCTATTGAACTAGAGCTGTGGTTGGCTTAATTATCTAACTGGCTAACTGAACTTCTGTAGGGCAGCTTGTTTTTAGATGAGAGTGCGTATGTTTTCTATCTATAGATTGTAATTTATACATAATTGCGGGATTGGTAAGGTCAGTCCTTTTTTCTTGTGATTCCATCTGATTCTCCGTGACCTTTAATTACATTTCCTTCTGGAACTGGAAACATTTCTTTACATTGACTTCTTAGTGTTAACCTAACATCTTTAGAGGTTTTTTCCACTTCTGAAAACAAAAGATAACCAACCAACAAAACCCTTAACCAAAAACAGCAACAGAAACTTTCTCTGAAGGTTTCCACCTGAATCATTCATAATTGCATTTATTCTCTTCAGTGTTGGATTTCTTTCAAGAAAGAGCTCCATGATCCCTTCTGTCTTTTAGTACTTAACAATCTTTTTTTAAAATTTTCCATCAAGAATCTCATGATATGCGAGAGCCTGTTTACCATTTGTAAAACAGTGATTCATGCTTTCATTTAATACATACATACAGAAATACATATGCATATATATAAAATATGCTAATTAAAGAATCAAAGATATTTATTATTTTCCTTAGTTTTTCATAGTGTGGTGAAGGCTGAATTTATTTTTCATATGGCTCTTCAAAATATTGATAATGTTCATTAGGTCTCCATTACTATGTTTGTGGAATTCCCACTCGAGGACTCTTGGAATAGATTCTTTTCTTTTCTCTGATTTCTTTACCACCCATTTATTCCTTCAGTGTCTGCAGTTTGATGTCATCAAAATTTTGCTGAAATTGGGGCATCTGGGTGGCTCAGTTGGTTGAGCGTCTGCCTTCAGCTAGGGTCATGATCCTGAGGTCCTGGGATGGAGCCCCACATCAGGCTCCTTGCTTGGCAGGGAGCCTGTTTCTCCTCCCTCTCTCTCTGTCCTACCCCCATCCTGCTCTTGCTCTCTCTCTCAAATAAATACATAAATCTTAAATTTTTTTTTGTGCTGAAATTGCTTTCAAAATTTGTCCGAGATCTCCTTAATTACCAAATAGAGCAGTTTTATCCAATACTTAAAACTGCTGGCCACCTCACTATTTTTGAAACTTTCCTTTTTGTAGTCTTGACTCTCTGTTTACCCTTGGCTCCTCGTGAGCTCCTGTTCTTGGCTCACTCATTCTTTGCTTTCCCTTGTACGCCTAGGACCTAAAATTTTATTTCTATTAGGGCTGTCTTCTGAGTTCAAGACTCAGATTTTTGTGCTTTCTGATATCTTTGCACGTAGGTATGTAATCCCACTGTCACTGCAAATTTGGCATGTCTAAAACTCATGCATTCTTCTATTTTCTAAATCTGTTTCTTTTGTAGTTCTACTTTAATGACTTTATCATCTTCCCAGTCCAGTCACTGAGGCTACATATCTTAACTTCTCCCCTTTCATCTCTCACATTCTGCCATTTATTATAAGAAGGAAACTATTGAAGATTGACTGTTCATTGAAAGACAGTGCATTGGACAATTTATTTGCCATCATATTAAGACTGTGCCACAATAATGACATATTATCCCCATTTGACAAAAAATGTAAGTTGCAATTTAGAAAAACCTTATTTTTTTTTTTTTTTAGGATTTTATTTTTTAAGTGATGTCTGCACCCAGTGTGGGGCTCAAACTCTTAACCCTGAGATCAGGAGGCACATGCTCCACTGACTGAGCCAGCCAGGTGCCCCAGACCTTACTGTTAATAACCAGTAGAGCTAGGATTCTAGTCCAGATCTATTTAATTCTAAATCTGAGGTTTTCCTACTATGTTGTCTGCCTCTAATCCCTATTCTATTATTTTTTTTAAGGTTTTATGTATTTATTTGACAGAGAGAGACAGCCAGTGAGAGAGGGAACACAAGCAGGGGGAGTGGGAGAGGAAGAAGCAGGCTCGTAGTGGAGGAGCCTGATGTGGGGCTCGATCCCAGAATGCTGGGATCACGCCCTGAGCCAAAGACAGACGCTTAACCACTGCGCTACCCAGGCGCCCCTCTAATCCCTATTCTTTAAAATTCTGCAGTATCTTCCTCTTCTTTCCTTTTTAACACTACTGACGTAGTTTATACCCTAAGGGTATCTTCTGAATAATTTTTGTCAAATCTCTTCGGGATCTGTTTTACTTATCTGGGGTATTTCTCTAACCATCCACACTACTAAATTCTAATCAAATGGAAATCTTTTCATACCTCATATAATATGAAATACACTGTCATTTCTCTGTATCTTTGTATCTCTGTACTGTTGTTAACTGAGCCTGAAAAAAAAAAATCTTTCCTCCTTTTCCTTCAAGAGTTAACTCAAATACTACCTTCTCTGAATACTTGCCTGAAAGAAATTTTTTTTTTACTGTTTTTATAATACTTGGTGTTGTTTAAGAGTTATTTCATTATTTTATATTAAGTTCTTTACCTGTTTGCCTTTTCCCACTGGATTATAAATATTTGAGACTGAGCATGTATTTGTTACTATTTCTGTACCCTTAATGTATTTTATCTCTAAATGTTTCTGTTTAATTTCCTTTTATTAGGCTATATATGCAATTTGTGGTCATTTATTCTAATACTTTTATATATTTAAAAAACTTGATCATAGGTGCTGGAATTTATAGCCACTGTATTACTGTTGCTTAGTTTTATTATCACAACTGATTTAGAACAGAGGATAGTGATTTCTTTTGAAATGTTAGAGACTCTTCTATTTTTTTAAAACTCAAAGTTTAACATTGTCCAAGTATTCTTGATATTTTCTAATCTTCTGATCCTGGTAGTAGTCTTAATTACTTTTTGACACTATTGTCAAGTCACAGGGCTTCTCCATTTTATATTTTTCTCATGGTCTTAGCTCAGACACGAAGCAGATGGTAGATGGAAGGTCACCTGAGACTCCACATCAGTAGTACTTTATTTAACCTAAGTGTAAATTCTCTTTATCTTTCTTCAGTCTTTGCCTAGGTTGTTTACCCATTTCTCTGCCTGACCAATCTATATGTCAATTTCCAAATTTTTAATTTGTTGTATGATTATATAGTTCAGATACCATTGTTTAGGATTGAAATATTTTATCGCTTACCTTACAGAATTGTGAGGATTCAAACTTCCAATCACATAGTAGATATTAAATAAATTTCCATTCCGTCAATTTCACCTTATCACTCCTAAACTTGGTCTTTGTTTATATTTATTTAGGGTGCTATCAGTTATATTTAGATGTATAGGACATCATGGTGTGTGGGGATGTGTGTGTGTGTGTGTGTGTGTGTATGTATGTGTAGAATGAGATGGTGATGTTAATTATCTTTTAGGGGCTCACATTTTAATGCAAACTCTCTTGAATATTTTTAAAAATTAGTTTAAAAATGCCTTTTTTTTTTTTAAGGGATAACAGTGTGTTCTCATCTTTCTCATAAGAATTAGGTGTTAAGGGGTGCCTGAGTGGCTGTGTCAGTTAAGTGTCCGACTCTTGATTTCAGCTGGAGTTGTGCTCTCTCCATCAAGCCCCGTGTTGGCCCCCGCTCCCAGCAGAGGCTGCTTGAGGATTTTCTCTCTCCCTCTGCTCCTCCCCCTGCACGTGTGCTCTCTCTTCCTCTCTTTCAAATAAATAAATAAGTCTTAAAAAAAAGAATTAGGTGTTAACTGAAATAAAAGGATGGGAAATGCACGGCTTTGTTAACTTCTCAGGGTATTGCAGGTTAAGATTGGCCTAAAAGTAATGACATGTTAAATAAAATCATATTCATTTTGTCTCAGGCTTTTGGAAATAATGGGTTATAGATCATAAATTATTGGTGTTACTGTTGTTTTAGCTTACCCCCAGAGTGATGTAAATGAATGAGAATGATTGGACTGTTGGCTGTATTAGGAGATTTATATTTGTCAACATCTCGTTTGATGGCATTTGCCCTCCTTGTGGTCTGATTAAATGGCATTTCTTATAAGAAATATTTCGTTAGAAGACTGCTCACATTAAGATCTTTTAGCCCACAAATTCTCCTGTGAATTCTAGTTGCTCGTTAACTGGTACTTTTAAGATCCCAGGGAGGTTTTTGAGAATCATCAGATACATCTCAATCTTTAGTTACTTGCTGAGTTTTAGTGTTATTTCAGGTGATTTCTAGACTTTGGGCCGTAGAAGATGGGCTTATTTGGGCTTTAGAGTGGAATGAATTGGAATTTTATAAGGTTGAAACTTAAACTTTCTACTTAGGGTTCCTTAGGACTTTGAAGAGTTCTAGAACTGTCGGGCAGCTAAAATGGCGTTAGTATTTATGCACTGCTTTCTGACCCCAGACCCACGTCTTTTCTCCTTTGTAGCTGCTGTTCTAAGCCTTTAACACTCTGCTCCTACTCACCCCTTCTCTGTCACTCTTGAGTAAATGACTTGTGTACTTCACAGGAGGGAAAAAGGGCATGAGAATGAATTGTCTCATGTGGTAGCTTTCAACCTGTGGACAGCATTTTCTTTATTCATAACTTTTCTTCCTGTTTTTCCTCCTGTCTCAGACAAACGGTTGTTCCTTTACTATGTGCTTCAGAACCTCTTTATTCCCTCTAACAATTTATTCTGTTATTTATCCCTTTTCAGTTTTAGGCAATGTCTCCCTCAACAATGATTTATTCCTCCTAGCTTGTGAACATGCCATGTTTAATTTTCTTTTGCTCTGAGACCCCGGGAGTAAGGAATGCCACCTGAGAAAATGTTCTAGGGTCAGTATGTTTGGGAGACTGCGATAAAATTTGAGAAATGCTTACTACTTATTGTTGCTACATTTTTACCTTTAATTCATCCCTCAATTCTCATTGTTTTGCCCTTCGCTTTCACCGGTCTGTTGAAACTCCTAACGACCAAAAGTACCAGTTCTTACTCAATCTCTGATGCATTTGACATTGTTAATCATTCCTCTTTCTTTGAATTTAGCTCTTAGACTGTTCTTTATTTGTCTGTTTTGAGGACCTCTTGTTGCCTTGCCCTCAGGAACTCTCCCAAGCTCTGTCCTTCACTCTCTTCTTATTTATTCCACACAGTGCCCCTCAGGGATCTCAGGAGATCTTCATTACTTCAGCTACTCCCTATTCATAGTCGACTTAGGTATTTTTTTTTTATCCCCTCAGTCCTTTGCATTCACTTTGAATATGAGCTTCTTCAGAATGTCATCTATATGGCATAAGACTTTGGAAATTCATTGTCTAAAACGACATCACATCTTTTCCTTTAAACCTCATTCACACATGTCTATACACACTCATTCACAACTATATGTCTGCTGTCTGTCTTGATTATTGATATCACCCAGTTGTCTGACTTGTGAGTTTTTCTTGCCTCCTTCGTCTTCCTCATCTGTCACATCATTCAGCCACTAGGTTCTATCGATTGGACTACTTTGAAATTGTCTTCACTTTTAATATTACTGAGTTATAATTTAGGTCCATCTTCATTTCTTATCTGGATTGTTATTATTGCAAGACTGTTATCTGGTTTCCTGCCTCTGGTCTTAACTTTCAAACCACTGCCTGACTGATTATCTGATCTTGTTTTTTAGCTTTGTCATTAGAATAAAATTCAGATCTTTCAGATGGGTATCCAAGGCGTACCTGTTGATCTCTTTCCTGATAACTGCTGTAGACCTGGTGAACTATTTGTAGTACCAGGAAGAGTATCATGCTCTTTCTGCCCCTTCCTTTGAACATTGTCTTTGAACATTTGCTTTGCTTGCTGTGCCCTTTTCTCTGTCCTGACTCAGCAAACTTGTATTTTAGGGTTCATTTCGAGCATTTAGTCTTACGACCTAATTAGTCAGCATTAAGCATTTGTTCACCTTTCGCTAGCACTTATATTGCTCTAATTAATCTATATATAACCTGTCTTAAAGGATAACAGTATATGGCACACTGTAAATACTTAATATTTTTTGATATCTGGATGTTCTGAGCTCTTGGGATTGTGGAATTAGGTTCAGGGTACATTATACCTGTGAAATGCCCATCTGTGAGCTTCTAGAACACAGTGCCTATGTTTTATGGATTTTTTCTTCTCTGTAGTGCCTAGCACAGTGCCTAGCACAGTATCTTCTATGTATTAGCTGTTCAAATAATTGAATGAATGAACCTGGATTAGTGATTATCTGGCGATAAGAATATTTGGCCTGATGGTAGTCCTGAAATTTAATGCTTTGTGCAGGTTCTTAGCATTTTCTTTGGTACAGTTTAATGACAAAAAAAATGTCATTATGGAAAAATGTTTGAAAAATCTTAATATATCTTGAATCTTGTGACTGAATATGGCAGAGTTCTTGGTTAGAGAGAATGTAAGTAAATCTCTCTTACTGTGCAATGTGGCAAATAGGTTTTACTATTATATAGCTACGGGTAGAAACTGTGCATAGATATAGAAAATAGTTACAGCTATATAGTAATTCTTGCCTCTTTGGAATGCTGTGATGATCTCATTGTCCTGGACTACTCATTAACTGACCTGAATGGATATTTTTACTTTTTTTTAGGGAGAGTAATTTTTTCTAAGCTTTCTTAAGATAATTGGCATGTAAATAGGTAGAGTAATATTGAGAATGAGCTAGGTGAATGCCTCTATGACCATTAATGATTACTGCTATTGGGGAACTTGTGTAACATATAAATAACTTGCAAGTGGAAGAGGAGCAGTTCACCTGTTTTTTGTTTGAAAATGTCTTCTATCCACTGTACACAGATTTTGCTTTTTTATTATATACATTGATTCTATTGGTCTCAGTTTAAATATTTCATATTTTACGCAAATTCTTGTGTGT
The DNA here is from genome assembly GCF_024610735.1 of Ursus americanus. Classification (NCBI taxonomy): domain Eukaryota; kingdom Metazoa; phylum Chordata; class Mammalia; order Carnivora; family Ursidae; genus Ursus; species Ursus americanus. The sequence continues at coordinate 70,665,786 of NC_142136.1, read as the reverse complement.
GAACACCATGCTGTTCATTGATGATGATATGCAAAGAAAAGGGAACTGTGTAAGTGACTTTATGATGAACAAATCAAACTTTCTTACAACTTTTTTGTAAAAATTATATATACTTAATAGAAAAAAATTCAAATACTATAGAGAAGTACAGGGAAGGAAGCAAAAATGTCTCCAGTTTCCTCACCACCCAGAGATGACGTCTCCCTTAACATTTTAGTGAGCATCTTTAGTTCGCATCCTTTTATATACATGTGCACACGTGCACACACATTTTCCCTCTTTCCCCTTCTTCCCTTTCTTTTAGGCATAAGTACACCATTTTACAGAAATAGCTATTTAGTGTAATTGCTGTATTGTAGCCTAATTTTTATTTTAACTTTACTCACTGGACCTCTTTCCATGGTAAATAAAAATATTAATTCACATGATTTTTAATGGCTACATGCTGTTTAAGGTACCAAAATCCACATGACTGAATCCCTACCAAGAGATATTTTAGTCACTTCCTTTTTTTTTAAATCATAAATTTAAAAAATACATGCAAAACTTAATTTTTTCTGCATACATGATTTTCTCTTTAGCTCTAGTTCTTACATATGGGAGTACTAGGGCAGCTTATTTTTCATTTTGATGCATCTTATCAAACTGTTCTCAAGAACAGCGTTTAGAGTATTACCTATTTATGACAAACTTTGTAAAGGATGGACTAATGAGTACTTTTTTTGGAAATTTATGTTTCCATAGTTTCAAGCTGTTATATATAATTACTTTTGCTGAGCTTATGAAAATTTTGCTGTTTAACTCTATCATAATATTAAGCTTATTACTAATTTTCACTTGTAAGTTCTGATGTACTGATGCTACTTTACTTTAAAGATAGTCAAATTATAAATAGGAGAACTTCTTTTAAAACAACACTGAAGTGTATCTCTTGGAAGCATTAGTAATCAACTTTCTTCCACAGTCTTCACCAATTCGATTCTGATTTATTTGGAAATCATATTTCCTCTATCAGAGTGTTTATCAGAGGGCCCAAATTGCTTCAGAGAAATTTTAAATTGAGTTAGTAGACTAATTTCACAGTAGTATTTTAGATGTTAACTTTTAACTTACAAGGTGAAATTTTGCTGGTCTTACACAGGTTAGTTTCTGAATAACCCAGAAGTTGAGTATATATTTTGATAATAAATTTTCAATTGACCATATTTGGATATGCTTGAAATAAGGGGAAATAACAACCCATTAAATTAAAAAAAATCTTGTAGAAATGTGAACTTGGAGGGTCTGGTTAGCTATTTAACTTCTCCTTTCCATTTCACCCTGTTCCTCTTTATTCTGTATTGCTTATGAACACTGAAGACCGGTAAAAATAGCTCTGAATAGGGCTGTTCTTTATGTCCTTGGGTCTCATCTTTTTATCCTTGGTAGATCATTTTATCAAGGCAAAATACTTGCTAATTCCTGCCTTTTTCCCTCATTACCAGTATCCCCTCTTTTACCTACCCAAATAATTCACTGTTCTTTGCTCTTGCCAGGAAACAGACAGATCTACAGACACACATACACCCCTTGGACATAAATCTTTTGAATTTGTCCCGCCTGGGCTCTTTTGTTAACTCCAAAGAGGAAAGAATAGTAAAGATGGTAGATTGGAGTTGGTTTTAGAAAAAAGTAGGTAAGGCTAAGATTAATACCAACATTTTATATCCTGTTTTTTCTTTTTAATTTGCTTAATTCAGTCAAGAACAGTGGAGACTTGATCTCTTCAGTCTAATTGGATTTCATCAGTAAAGTCATTAAACAGAACTTCCTCTTCTCTTCCGTTCTTCCCACTTTCCCTTCCTCTTTTTCCTCCTCTTCTTCCTTTTCTTTTTTTCTGCTTTTCTCTCTTACTCTCTTTAATCCTGGTTGAAAAATAGAAGATGGATTGGAGTTGAGCAAGATTGGAGTCTAGTTGGTCCATTGGGATGATGTTGTAGAAAACCTGAGTAGAGATGATGGTGGTGTAGACTAGGGCACTGATGGTGACAGAGGTAGAAATAGTTGAATTTGAGGGCACCTGGGTGGCTCGGTCCGTTAAGCGTCTGCCTGGCTCAGGTCATGATCCCAGGGTCATGGGATCGAATCCTGCATCAGCCTCCTTGCTCAGTGGGGAGCCTGCTTCTCCCTCTGCCTCTGGGATCTCTCTCTCTCTTTCTCAAATAAATAAATAAATAAATCTTAAAAAAAAAAGAAATAGTTGAATTTGAGAAATATTTAGGATGTAGAATAGATACCGTGATTTGATGCTTCAAAGATATCTGCATTGTCAAAAAGATAGTTAGTTGTGATATAATTTATCTGTTTAGGAAAGAGATATAGAAAGCACAACAAAACTTGAAAACACAGCTTAATAGGGAAGTGATAGATTTGCTCACAAATTGTTTGAAATGATAGTTGCAAAGCACCTCTTTGCCTAACCAAATGAGGAGTTAGCTAAATTTTATTTATTGATCAAATTAGGGATACCTAATGTTTTGAAAACATCACTACTAGGTTTGTTTTCTGGCCAAGGTGGAAGAATGGGTGTTGGACTTACCCTCCAGAAACAGCTTAAAAAACTGAACAAAGTATATGAAATAACAGTTTTCAAGACATTAGATATCAGACAGTGGAGGACAGTCATCCCTGATAGATGAGGAACAAAGGTGAGCCTAGCTTACTGCTTGGAGGGAGTTTCAAGGCCTGGTGCATGGAGTGGGAAGTCAGGTGGAGCCTGGTGATGTATTAAATTGAGGATACCAAACTGGAGGTTCACAGAAGGTTATAGTTCACAAGAAAAAATAGTGATGAGAAGAGAGTTCATAAAAAGGAACTTTAGACACTTGCAAAGTTACTGTTGAGTCTTCAGCTGAGTACTGATCAGAGGGTATGAGTGAGGAGGCTACTTGAGCTGGAAGAAGAAATTCCAAAAAGGATCACAGGAAATAATTCTCAGAGTTCATACAAGACCAACTATAGTTTCTGTTCTCACCAGGCAACATGGAAAACATCATGATTTATGAAGCACCAGTAAGGTAATGGGAAGTCTTTTGCCTAGTAGTAGGCCCAAATTATTGTCTTAAAATAAGTGCTGCCCTGGCCCTTCCTAATGGAGTTTAAAAACAAGACCCGAAGGATCAGAGTACTTTTTAAACAGTTTATGATGGAGAACAAAGCTCAAGATTTTTTATAGTAATATTAAAAAAAATACCCAATACCCAACAAGATAAAAGTAACAATATTTAGGCATCTAATCAAAAATTAGTAGACATGCAAAGACTACTTGTTGTGAGTCTTAAATTATTTTGAAATAATTTTTTTAAAAAGCAAAATAAGCACTTCTTTCAAACATACAAGAGTTGAAGGATTCACCATCAGCAGATATTGAAGGAAGTATTTCAGGCAGAAGGAAAACAAAAGCCTATGGAAATCAGGATCTATACAAAGAAATGAAGAACACTGGAAACAGATACTACAGGAGTAAATATAAGAAAGTTTCCCCCTAATTTAAGTCTCTGAAAAATACTGTTCAAAGCAAGAATAGTAACAATCTCTTACTAGGTTTATAATATAATAGATTTAAAACATGTGATGACAATAGCATAAATTCAGGGTGAGTAGAAATGGAAGTATACTATTGTAAGCGTACTACACTATATGTGAAGTAGTTTAAGACTGGATGATAGTTGGTGTTAGGGACTGAATTGTGTCTCCCCTAAATACATGTTTAAGCCCTAACCCTTAATGTGACTGTATTTGGAAATAGGGCCTTTAAGGAAATAATTAAGGTGAAATGTGGTCATAAGGATGGGGCCCTAATCCAAAATGACTGATGTCCTTAGAAGACAAAGAAATACCAGCAGTGCATGGGCATACAGAAAAGGTCTGTTGCTGTGAGGGCACAGCAAGAGTTTGCTGTCTGCAAGCCAAGGAGAGAGGCCTCAGGGGAAACTACCTCTGCTGGCACCTTGCTCCTAGACTCTCACCTTCTAGAAATGTGAGAAAGTAAATTTCTTTTGTTTAAGCCACTCAGTAAATGGTATTTTGTTATGACCCTAGCAGACTAAGATAGTTGGTGATAAGTTAAATATATACATTATAAAACCTAAGGCAGCCACTGTAATAACACAACAGAGGGCGATAGCAATAAGCTGAGTGAAGAAATAAAAAGAAAATTTAAAAAATCAGTTAATTCCAGAGGAAGGCAGGAAAAGGAAAAGGGGAACAAAGAACAAATAGAAAAAAAGAGCAGCAAGATAGTAGATAGTTTGGAATCTTACCATATTAATAGTTACATTAAATGTAAATAGCCTAAATGTCCCAATAAGAAGGCAGAGATTTTCAGATTTATTTAAAAAACAAAAGAGTAAGATCCAACTATATGAAACTGATAAAAACCCCACTTTAAACATAAAGACAAAAATAGGTTTAAAGTTATAGCATGCACTAGTCAGAAAAGACGTGTGTGTATTACTAGTATCATATACCACATATAATATGTATACCATATATATAGTTAGCATAATTATATTGTAATATACTACTGCATATTATCAGTCTATACATTGTGTGTGTGTGTGTATGTATGTATGTATACTATATATATATATATATATATATATATTCTAGATAGCTATATCTATGAACTCATAAAGATAAGTTTCATGTCCTAATCTCTGGAACTTGTGTATTCTACCTTATTTAGAAAAAGAGTCTTTACAGATGTAATTAAGTTAAGGATTTGGAGATATCTTTCTGAATTATTTTAAGTGGGCCCAGAACAATGGGGCAAGTGTCCTGGTAAGACAGAGGCAGAGTACACACAGGAGAAGGTGATGTGAGGACAGAGACAGCAACAAGTGATGTGGTACAAGCCAAGGAATCTCAGAGAATGCTGGCAGTTACCAGAAGCTAGGAGAGAAGCGTGGAATGGATTCTCAAGGGAAGCAGCAACAACTTGATTTTGGACTTCTGGCATCCAAAAAACAGAAGAGTGTACGTTTCTGTTGTTTTAAGCCATCAAGTTTGTGGTAATTTGTTACCGGGAAACTGGTACATATGTACTAGCAACAAATAATAATACATTGAAATTTTAAAATTACGTAATTTATGATAATATCAGAAATACACAATAGGGATCAATCTGACAAAGGTCTGAGGACCTGTGATTGAAAACTTTGTAACATTCCTGAGAGGAATTAAAGAAGACCTAAATAAATGGAGACATATATCATGTTCATGGATCTGAAGACTCACGAATGTTAAGATATTGATTCTTACCAAATTGATCTGTAGATTTGTGTAATCTCAAATAAGTAGTTGATTTTCAGCAAAGTAGCAAAGGCTATTCAGTGGAGGAAAAATGATCTGTTCAGCAAACAGTGCTGGAATAATTGAGTATATGAAAAAAAATATTAGACCCATACCTCACACTATAAAATTAACTCAGAGTGGAACTTAGACCTACATGTAAAACATGAAACCACAAAACTTACAGAAGAAAACAGATAGTATCTGTGACCTTTGGTTAGGCAGGTATTTCTTAGATGCAACACCAAATACATGACCCTTAAACATTTTATAAACTGCACTTCATCAAAATTTAAGAACTTCATGGGGCGCCTGGGTGGCACACGGTTAAGCATCTGCCTTCTGCTCAGGGCGTGATCCTAGCGTTCTGGGATCGAGCCCCACATCAGGCTCCTCCGCTATGAGCCTGCTTCTTCCTCTCCCACTCCCCCTGCTTGTGTTCCCTCTCTCGCTGGCTGTCTCTATCTCTGTCGAATAAATAAATAAAATCTTTAAAAAAAAAAATTTAAGAACTTCAGTTCTTTGAAAGATACTGTTAAGACAGTGAAAAAACAAATTATAGACCTGGAGAAAATATTTGTATATCATATATCTGACAAAGGACTTCTATCCCAAACTGTCAAAATTCCACAGTGAAAAACAAATCCAGTAAAAGTGTGCAGAAGTGTGAATAGACATTTCACGATAGAAGACCCAGAGTGGCAAGTAATTCATTTGGGAAATGCAAAATAAAACCATATTGAGCTACCACACACCTATTAAAATGTCTAAAATATAGAAGTCCAACCAAAGCACATGTCCCTGAGTACATAGAGCAACTTGATCTCTCTACAGAGTGCTGGTGGACATATTAAAATAGTACAGCCACTTTGTAAAACAGCTTATCAGTTTTTTAAAAGGGTTATATATACACATACCATGTATCCAAGCCATTCACTACTGTGTATTTTTCCAAGAGTAACGAAACATATCCACACAAAGACTTGTACATGAATGTTCTTTGCACCTCTGTTTTTAATAGCCAAAAACTGGAAACAACCTTTGCCCATCGGAGGAAAAGATAAACAAGTTGTGGTATATTGATGTTATTGAATGTTAGTCAGTAAAGGAATGCAATATTGATAAGAGGCAGTGACATGGATGAATCTTAATGTTGCCAAGTGAAAGAAGCTAGGCAAAACCAGCACATAAATATGTATGTAAGACTCATTCATATTATTCTAGAAAATGCAGATTAATCTATAGTGACAGAAGGTTGATCTGTAGTTGCCTCAAGACCAAAGTAGGGGAATAGAGAGGAATGGGAGGGAGGGATTTAAAAGAAGCTTGTGGCAACTTTTTGTCATAATGGATATATTCATTATCTTGATTTTGGGTAATGGTTTCTTGGTTGTCTACCTATGACCAGAATTATCAAAGTTCACATTTTAAATATGTGTGGCTTATTTGTGTGTCAGTTGTATCTAAATAAAGCTGTTAAGAAAAAGTTAGGTCATGTTTCATTCAGAGAGTAGAAAGATTACTGATAGCAACTTAAGCCCTTAAGACAAGAAAGTAAATTGAGCTCATTTTAAGGAGCTGTACCATGTAATGTATTTAATAGGTTTTATGGGTTTATTATGTGATTTTTAAAAACCTGAACAATACTCAAGAACATTAGTGGTTTCTCAGTCATATGTTAACTTCAGACAACTTTGTTTTTCTTACAGACCTTTTTGACGTATTTGCAGAGAAATACTACATAAGACTTTGTGTTCTATTTTCATTTAATATAAACTTCCTTTTTTCCTACTGAATTTGAAAAACATTTAATGGTTGTATTTTTTATTTTGTTGCACTTTAAATTAGTCCCTTAATTTATGGGACTAGTTTATTGTGGTCTTAAATAAGTGTTCTGTTTGTAGTGAAGTCCAGCAGAGTGTTGAGTACTGAATTTTACTTTAAAAGTAACAGTTTCCATGGAATCATGTAATAGTAGAAAAGCATAAAATTGTGTTAAACCTTAGTTAGAAACCTCATCAGAAAATCACTTCATTTGTTAAAAAAACCCTATCGGATAGGAAATACTCTTATCATTTTGGTTGGGTGAGATGTCTACATTGAAATGTTAATTATTTATTTTAAGTATAATAACAGTGACAACAGTACTTTTTAAACTAAATGTTAGGACTCTTGATTTAGTCTATTTCTGTTCAGAGAGTATAGGTAGGGATCATAGCTAAATGTTGGGGGATGGTGTCAATTTATAAAAAGTACTTGGTTGTTTTTGGCATGCTTGTTGTGTAAATTTAAGTGTATGAGAACCTGGAATTCTGTTTTTGTTGATAAATTCTCCCAAAGTGAATGTCTGTTACTTGACTTGAATAAACATTGATTTTTTTTTTCAAACACGCATTTAGAGCTATTTAGGGAATGCTGAAAATTAGGATTTAAAATATAAATACTAGAATAGAAATTGGAATTATGAATATAAATATAATTACCTGTATATGAAATAACAAATATAATACTATAGGAGCATATACTAGATAGTTATGTAAGAATTATGAAAATCGTAGGGCAGGAGTAACAAAACTTTTTATTCCATTCTCTCTAGGGGTGTTGAAATTAGAAAGTTTATACAACCCGAGTCTTTTGAGTGTTCTTTCTAGATGTAACCTTCACCTCCTAAAGCTAAAAGAAATTGTTTACTTTCTGATGAACAGTTATTTCTTTTAATGTGATATACTAGCTTTAGTTAACTAGTTTTGCCATATTTTTAAAAACATTATTCTTTTTAGCATGTTTAAAGGTGTGTGCATATACTATTTTGTTACTTTATAAAGCCCGTATTTCTATTTTTAACCAAAAAATTAAGGTCATTTTAAGAATGCATCTTTTAATTGTAGTTATTATTTTAACTAATTGTATTATAAAAAGTATTCTCATCATTATAATAATTGTTAATTATTACTTTAAATATTTTTGATGGTTCTCTAATCTGGCTGGATAATATAAAAATTTATATTACCTGTTAATAATAGCTCTACTCTCTTATTCCTAGATTTTGTTTTGTGTTATACTTAAATCCTGTGTAATTGTTTTTTGTGCAATTTAAATCCATTTACTTTTTCTCTAATCTCAAATATTCAGGGTTGAGTAAAATAAACTCCTAAACCATCCCCTCAAGGAAAATGCTTTGCCATCTTAAATCAGGAAAGAGAAAGGAGGGAGGATTTTTAGGCTTTTCTTTTCACTTCTTAATTAAAACTCGCTGTTGGGTAGGTTTTTTGCATCTTTGGTTGTTGAATCTGTAAAGGTTTAGTGTGTAAATTTTCATAGTTAAACATTAATTTTAATAACTTCTAATAAATTTGGAGTCTCTTTAAAATTTATCATAATGACATTTTACATATGATTTGTTTGGAAATGGTGGAATAGACTTTTCCCTCCTTTTTCTCCTTTATAGGATCCTTTAGAAGTAGGCTTTCAAATTAATTTAAAATAGATTTAATTTAGAGTAGCTCAGCTTTAAAATCAGTCTGTTATTCACAGTCATAAGATATAACTGATGTGGAAAATGAGTAATGCCTAATTCTCAGGAATATGCTACTAAAATTTTTTGTATACACGTATAATTCTCTTTGTCTAAATTTGCTGTCTCTTAGTAATCTTGTAGTCCTGAAGTCTCCATCTCTCCTAGGCTGTCTGGACTCTTACCAAGATACTGATTACTTTTATCTTGATTCTCATCTTTTAAGATAGATTTAAGATTAACTGAAATACATTGGTTTAGCTCTGAAGTGATCCTGTTAGTAGCCATTTGTTCCCTTAGAACTGGGGATTAGTATATCAGTAAAATGCATGGACTAATTTTTCTAGAAAATTTTCCAGAAATTAAGGAATTAACCATACTTTTATAAAACATACCACTATTTTTGAAAACTTTAGAATTTGAGAGGTTTAAAATACACACACACACACACACACACACACATACACACACACGCGTGCGCACACACAGGAAAGTGATAGAAGAGGATTTTTTTTTTCTCTTTGGAAACCATATTTTGGATCAGGCCTGGGTTTTTTTTTTTCTTCAGAATTTCATGTCTTAGATGTGACAGCTAAAGAGATTTCATTCTTTAGTATATTTTAATTAAGTCCAGATTAACGTTTCTTCTACATTTTATTAACTTTGTATTTAACATTAGCTGGCATGTAATTGGTAAATTCTCACTTGTTGTAGAGTTTAAATTTAGGTCAGCCTGTTGACTTATAATCTTCAAAATCTAATCATTTGAACTCTAATTTAGCAGTGTAGAGCGGTGTTCATATTGAATTAGGGAAGTTCTTGTGTTGTACAGGAATTAGTCCATCTTCTTATTTTCGGCCTTCTGTGGAAATGCATTTTTACATTCTAATGATAGGTCCTAAAAGACTTTTAAGTGATTAAATGCTTTGCATCATGATTCAGTGTTTTAAACTTAGTTTATATGTATGCATAGACTGTGGGCTGAAGTGTGAACCATTACTAAATTATCTCCTTGGCTGACCATTTGAAAGTTCAATTGACATGGTATCATTAACATTAAGAGTGATTGAATCTTTATTCTTAGGTATTTAGAATGTAAAATGGTCACCATTTCAGAAAAATTTAGGATATTTATTTGTTCATGTTGACAAAATACAAGCCATTTATGAATGATATGCAGTCTCATAATGTTACAGTAGTGCTTAAAGCCTAAAGTACTATGCCACTTGAATATATAAAATGTTGTGGCATACGTAGTACAACTGTGAAGAAAATTTTTCCCCATGTAATCTCATAGTAAAATACCTTAAATATAACAGAAGTGACATGTGATACTTGTGGGCATTGAAAGCATTGGGGCCTCTTTTAGGTTTTTCTTATATCTTGATTCCTCCCACCTTTTCCTTGTTTTTAAATGTTTTTCTTGTCTTTACTCTCTGTTACTTAAATACATGGTACCATATTGGGGAAATGTCTTAAGTGTTTTAAAAAAGGGAAGTGATTAATTTTGGAATAAAGGCACTTTTGACCTTTATCCTGGTAGAAGTGGTTTAAAGATATTAAACTTGAAACTTGTTGCTCAGTTTTGAGGTAGTCTCAACCTCCCAGTTCTCTAAAATGTGTTAGAATAGTTTGGTAATGATGCATATTTGACAATCAAGGCAAATTTTACATGTTTCTGGGGTTAAATTCTACAAATGAAACGATTAAAATCTTCAAATTTGATTAAAAAATTTCCTTCAAGAAATTTAATTATACCACTCCAAAATATGGAAACTAAAAACACTGTAAATCATTTTGATAAAATATTTTACTCAGTAAATCATTGTGCAGTAATGCCTAGTAGATTCAATGTCTTTTTTGGGCTTAAAGTGTGTTAACTTACTATATTTGATTTTTAAATAGACACCAAATCCTACTGCAAGCGAGTTTATTCCTAAAGGAGGATCAACCTCCAGGCTGAGTAACGTGTCCCAGTCAAATATGTCTGCCTTCTCTCAAGTGTTCTCTCACCCATCCATGGGAAGTCCTGCTGCTGCTGGATTAGCACCAGGTAAGTTGAGTAACTGTTTCCAGTGAGTTCCAGATGTCAAATCTGTAAGCACTATTTGCTATTAGTTTATCAGAACTGAAGTTGTATACTTGAAGGATTCACATTTGGACACATTATGAGTTTTATGTTCTCACAGTTTTGGTACCATAGATCAAATGTATAGCTGAAAATTTTAAAATAAAATTTAAATATGAACAAAAATTATATATAAGCATGTTTAAAAGCACAAAAATAAATTTAAAGTAGAAAATGGTTTATTAGAAAAAATATCTACTTGGACCTTAGTATTTCCCTATTTTTTTCAAGTGAATAATAATGCTGTTTCACTCAAAAACTTCTATAAAAGCATTGGAAATAGAATATTGATATGTATATATGCTTCAGAGTCTTCCTTTTATAGTAAGTTTCTAAAAAAATAATTCTGTGTCATTCTAAATACAAGTTTAGATGTATTGCCTTTCAGGTGTTTGATTATAAATCTGTAGTAGTAATTTTAAATTGGCTAAAGTATTATAAACAATAATACGAAAGAAATGTATTTAGGGGTCACCAAGGTAGAGAAAATAGTACTTTTCAATCATTTTTTTCCCCAAGTTTACCCATAATGGCAGAAGAATTTGAATAAATGCACTTACATCCCAGAGGTCCTGAGGTATAGTTCAATGTGACCCTTCCAGAATCCTATTTTCTTTGAAGTCCTCTCTTTTATCTTAAAAACTCATGCAAATTTTGCATTCTATTCCATATATAAACATTTATTTTAATATAAAAATATGAAAAATTTCCTAAATAACATCACCCATCCCTATTGCTGTGTACCTTAATTAGAAAACTAAGGTGTGGAGAATTATGTTGAACTTAGAGTGAGTGCAGGGTAGGTTATCTTGTCTCTATAAACTGTTTTGAGTTACATGATTATGTTTCTAGAACCTGTACTGGATAATCATTACTTAGTCTTGAATGTTTCAAAAAATAGAAATTGGATGCCATTGAAGCCAAAAGGTCTACCTAGATCAGTCTGGAGCTAATATTGCCTCCAGAGCTTAACTCAGTTAGTAAGAATCATCGGTTTTGATACTAATATCGAAATCAAGGATCTTTGTGAGATAAAGAATGAGAGTAGTACTGATAACTTCATGGAACAGATATCTGGTTTAGTATATAAAGTTTCAAGTGTACTTAGAGGCGGAATAACCTTGTGTTGTCAAGGATTTTATCAATGCCTCCTTCTGCCTTTTTCCTTCTTGCTGTCTTCCTTCCCACTCAATCTCCCCTTCCCTTTTGGTCCCTTCCCACTCTCCTGTCTACTTATCTTCTACTTTGGCTCTTTTCAGGTTCAGTTAAATTTGTAAATATTTTCCCTTCTTCCCTAGAGAGCAGTGTCAGAATTGAATATCCCTGGTAGCCTAAAAGTTTTACTTGTAAGTAATACGCTACTATGATTTTTGTCCCATTGAGGTGTGTTCACATTGTTTACATAAGCATAATCTACATGTCAGCTATACATCTAAAATTTCTTAGAGATTGTCCAGACTTCGGAGCAGTGTTTATAAAGCACCCACAAGCATGGTATCCATATGCCAATCAGAAAACTTCGGCTCTATGAAGTACCATTTTATTTTGGCCTAACAACACATCTTCACTTGTTTCAAAAGTAATTATTTTGTTCACATCTTTGATCAGATTAGTTCAAGCTTGCCATTAAAAAAAAAAAAACTTTTTTTAAATATTGAAGGAGTTAAAAATGTCAAAGGAAGTTTTAGATCTTGAAAACAGAAAATTTATTAATGCTTCATTACTTCTTTAAGCTCTTCAGTAGGTGGGTAGGTCGATGTTTCATTGTGTGTAGGTAGATGTTTCATTGGTCTCAGTTGGGTATCAACAACCTAAATTTAGGTTGAAATTAATTAATATAAAACATTAAATTAGCTGAGAAACTATTCTTCTATATAGCTCTAACATTAAAATGGTCACTTTATTTTCTATTAATGAAAGTAATTACTATCTGGAACCATTGGTAATAGGTCAGTATACATATTAAATGTATTCCTGAATACCTATTATTTAAAAATTGTTCTTCATTCAAATGAAAATCAACTAATAAGCTAAAGTATTTTCCACAGATATTGGAGTGATGAATGGTTTTGCATTTATTATTTCTTCATATTTTCTCCTTTTAGTTAATGGCTTAGCACTTTCTGGAGATGAACAAAGAGAAAAAAAATTAAGTCTCCCTTCAGTGTCTTTCATCACTTCTTACCCACAATTTTTTTTTTCCCCCAAGGCCTGGGAAAGGTTTTTGGTATTTCCACTTTAAAGTTGTAGAATCAAAAAGGTGGTAGAGTTTATTTACCTACTTTAGTGGTGATTTAATTTATCTTTAATGCTTCTTGTCTACTGTAGATATAACCTATTGATAATTTTCAGTTTATGAAGTTTCATTTTCTCTTTTTTTATTTCTGTTTTAGAAATTTTTGCCCTTGAAAATATGTCAAATGCCATTTTTCTAAAAAAAAAAAGAAAAAAATATTTTGGCACTCAGATGTAACCTAGAGTAATGTCATTTTTATTATATATATAAAAATACATATTTAAATATACGTTTTGACCAAAAATGTGAAAATATTTCAGTAAAATTAAGTAGATAATTAGATTTTGAATTTCCTCAAATTACAAGGAATTAAAAGCATGCCTATAGATTCTGAGTGAATCCCGAGTGAAAGTTTCTTCTTTAAAATGTGTTCTTACCACTTTTAAACCTGATTTGCATTTTTTAAAAAGCTTTAATATAGGAAGTAAAACTTTACATAAAAGGTATTTCAATTTATTCATAGCTAATTTGGTTTTAGAGGTATTTAAATTATTAAAAACATGCAGCACATGTTAAGTTTCCATTGAATTGTACACACAGCCATTTTCTTCTACTTTAGGAAGTCAAGGATCTATAGGTTTCGTGGTTTTATGCACATTTAACCTAAGAACAGTAGCTTGCTATGTTCTAAGTATCTGCTATAAATAGTTACAGGAGTATTTGGGGTATGGCACGCAACTTGGACTTCATGGTCTTTGAGAACCCCTATAGTTATATGCACATTCTTTATTTGTAAACATGCACTTTTCTCTGGTCATAGCGTGTATTACCTTCTTGGAGATTCACAGACTTCGGAAAGTTAAGAACCACTGGCTTAACACACACTTAGCAAATTTATTTCCAGAATGTGTTTTAGTAAGAATGTTTTGAAAGTAACAGATAAAAGATCTATTTTTCTAGTAGCTCTTGCTTCAGGTGAAGTGTTTGAATAGATCTTTAGAAATGAAAATATGACCACAATAAGTATATGAAATGATAGCTTATGCCTTAATTTTTTGTGCCATGAAAACTCATTTTATCATGAGAACTAATTGTTGAACGGTTTTTTTAATCAGAATTTTTCCTAAGAGTATTTTGGCTTGGTAGTAGACTTAGTAGACTAAGTCTTTCTGTACTTTAATTACCTCAGTATTAACCATAGTCCGTTTGAAAGTGACTTTAAGAGCGGTAGCAATGGGAGCATACATTTCGAGGGAGTTTACTGATTTATTTGGTGGTTTAATGCAGAGTTGTGACTCAGGATTTGAGCAACTCTTGTTCTGCTTGATTGTGTGTGGATACTTGGGAGGGGCAGAGAGGGTTTTTGAATTTGAAAATGCCATCATTAATTCATAAATGAGAAAGAGAGCCAAACGTGACTTGCAGTATTTTCAAAAATTCATTTTTTTATGATGAGGATGGTGTAGATTTTTGGACCATTAGCCAAATTTTAATTTAAGTTATTATGGCAAATCTCAGATGATTGATTTGGGGAGAAGCGTTTAATTATTATACTACACTTACCATTATTAAACAGTTGTATTCATTTGTTATAAATTTTATGGTCTAGAAAATTCTAAAGAAAATACAGTTTTAGATCCAGTTTTTTGAAATAATCATTTCTTATATATTCTTGAAGGTGCCGAATTGATGGGTAAAATTAGCTAATATTATTTATTTTTTGGCTTGGGCAAGGTGTGGGGAAAAAGGGACAGGAAAGTAAAAGGGGAAATTAATACTTTTTTGTCATTCTTGTTCTAAAATGTTAAAATATTAAACTTCATATATATATAATTTTATGTATACATGTCAAATGGTGCTACTTAAAAATATTTATTTCTGTAATGTTGAGAAGTTTGAGTAAGGAGATTTTTTTTTAGTTTTAAAGTTCTGTGCTAAAAAATAATAAAGTTCTGTGATTCATTAGCTCTGTGGCATTTCATATCATAGGCAAGAAATGGAGGCTTAATTAATTTCATTTGCATAATAGTTTATGGAATAATCTGATACTGGTCATTGATCTAGGTGGAACTTTTTGGAGTCGACGTAATTGAGCCTTGTGCCAGTTTAGAGGTGACATTCCTAACAGTTTATCATCTAGCTTCTTCTTAGTAATAAGGAATTCATTAGCTAAGCAGGGTATCTCAGTGTACATTTTAAGTTTGAATAAAAAAGAAAATTATATCTTTTGCTGAACTAAACTCTGTCTTGTCTGTCTCTTATCCACTGGTCCTAGTTCTTTCTCTTTGTGTTGAATGGAATAAATCAATCTTTTCCGCATGATAGCCCTTTCAGATATTTTCTTTTTTGGACAAGTTGTACGTATGTGTATGTCCATATAACTGATCTATTTGTATGACAGGAAAACAAGGGAGAGGGCAAATTGGGATATGTTGTTAAAATTAACAAATCATATAGGTCAGAAATCATGAACTCCTCCAAGTCATTATGGTTGGAACACTACTGTGAATAAATCAAGTGCACAGACGCGTCTACCCTGCTAGCTGTATTACTATTCTGATATCCAGCTAAGGAGCGTACGCACCTGTGGGAAAGTAGGAAACTCTGCTAATAGGTTGAAGCTGTGATCTTGCCGATGATGAATATCTAAGTTCATATTTACAATTTTACTGTGTGTCTTAGGTCCAGCATTATAATCACTGAAGGCTTATAAAAACTTCATAATCTATCATTTTAGATTATTTTATGTTTTGCTCAGTGGTCTATTTACTGAAAATAAAATTATAAAAAATATTTAATTCTTAAACATCACCATATTTAATAGGATGTTACTCTAAGTAGATTTTCCTATAATTATTTTCTCAAAGTCTACTGTTAAATGAATTCTGTGGGTCAACCCAGTCAAGAAATTCTACCATGAGTTTATTTTGATATTTCAGTCTGAATTGATTTCTCTGAATTATTTTTAATCTTAATAGCAGTAGAGGTAGTCTAGCATTAACATATTCTTCTTTGTTTAAAAATATTAAACTAGATTTCCTAAGCATGTTATCAATTCCCTAAGAAGAACCATGTCATTCTTATCTAGCACAAACTTAGGCATATAGATGGTGCCTTGTAAGTGCTTACTCATTTAAGCTTCATATTTGTCTTGGGAAAAAAATGTTTTAATTGGTCAGTATCTCTTAAATACAGTGAATTTTAATGATTTCATGAACATCTTTGAAAACTTCTAAAAACTGCCAGTGTTCAAGAGACTATAGATATTAATAGTCATATAAGAGCAGAAATGTGCCATGAAAGTTTGACTATATCAGAACTAGAGTCACTTTGTTTCTTGAAGTGCTAAAACATTCTTAAAACCAGTGAAAATATTTGTAAGTATTATTTTTAAGTTGCATGTTTCCATTTTTTGTAACTACTTTGTTTTTCAGGTATATTCTGCAGAATCACTCAATTCCAGGTTTTCTAGTTGGGGAGTACTTTCTACATTAAAAAATGAAATAAAAATTTATAGTTAAGATCAGGGGTCTCAGGTTTTTGTGAAGAGGACCTTCTCATTGCCCTGTAATGTTAAGCTCGTCCTAGATGGAGACTGCTCTTTGTATGCATGTATATGGATACAGATGGTGCTGTCCCAGGGCAGATTACCTAACAGTAGAACTGTAGAGCCATAACCGGGTTGGGAATGCCTGTGGGCCTGTATTCCCTTCCCAGTTGGGAATTTCAGGAAACTGAGGCGAGACGTTAATGGCGCAGAGGGGGATGTGGCTGCTGCAGCTGGCTTGGAGACCTGTCAGGTAAGGCTTAATAGCTACCAGTAGATATTGTTCTACTGGTTGGGGAATCCCTGGTTAATACATCCTGTTAGGTTTTAGAATTCCTATTGTGGACTTCCTGTTTAAATCTCATGTATTGGCTAACTCGTCCCTTACCTGTGGGGTAGGGGCTGGATGGGAGCGGGTAGGGGTTCCCTTCCACTGTAAGTTCAGTGATCTTCTCCTACAGCAACATCTCCTGCTGCTCTTTGGCTGCTTTCATTGGAGCATGACTCGATTGCCTTTGAAACATGGTGTTAGTTATTATAAAGTAGCTGTGTGGTTTTTTGGCACACCCTTTGATCCCTGTGTTTTGGCACCTTCGTTTCTGTAAGAAGATAATATTCGATGATTCTAAAAGTCTTTCTAATGTAGAATTCTACTGTTTTGTGATACGTTGCTCTGTAGGAGATAGGTACACTAAAAAGAGGCAGAAATGAGCACAGTGATTAGAGAGAGGTAGCAAAAGGAGAGTTTGATTTTCGTACTAGACTTAAAAGGGACTTTAAAAAGTATTGGACTTCCTTGACATTGTGTAAATGGAAAATCCCACCAAGGCTGTCATAGGTGGACATGAGGGGAGTTTTGTTTCAGCAATATAAGATTAGCATGTGGGGTAAATCAGAGTGTTGTAGTGGTTCTAGATGAAATGAGGCAGAGAGAGCATGTATTAGTTAAATGCCCAAGAACATTCCTGATTTCTAGCTGGTTGTAGAGAGTTGGGAGTTAGCTTCTCCCCCTTTCCTCCCCCCCCTTTTTTTTAAAAGATTTTATTTATTTATTTGACAGAGAGACAGCCAACGAGAGAGGGAACCACAAGCATGGGGAGTGGGAGAGGAAGAAGCAGGCTCCCAGTGAAGGAGCCTGATGTGGGGCTTGATCCCAGGACTCTGGGATCACGCCCTGAGCCGAAGGCAGACGCCCAATGACTGAGCCAGCCAGGTGCTCCCCCCCCCCTTTCCTTCCCCTTTAAGTCAAATAAGTTGAGAGCCAGGATCATTTCTTTTTTATCCTTTTGGCTCAGTGTTGCCTGGTGCATTGTATGTACTCAGTGAGGGGGAGAGGCTGTGAATAAAATTACTGGGTTGTGTGTTACATGTTTAGTTAGTGGTGGTCCTCTAAATCTATAGGAATGGCATGAATGGTGGCAGCCTCTTCCTTTTTTTTTTAATTTTAATTTTTTTATAATTTATTTTTTAATTTAAATTCAGTTAACATATAATGTATTATTTGTTTCAGGGGTACAGGTCTGTGATTCATCAGTCTTGTATAATACCCAGTGCTCATTACAACATGTACCCTCCCCAGTGTGTATCACCACGTTACCCCATCCCCTCACCCCCCCTCCCCTCCAGCAGCCTCTTCTATATGTTTTGAATTTTCCCTGATTCTTCTTAGCTTGACTAGTCAAATTCATATATGAAAGTCACCTGTTTTCTTAACTCTTTTTTGCCTTTCAGTGTGCAGTCTGAGTAGAGCATGTGGGAAGGGTCTTAGAAAAGGAGAGGAATTAGAGATATATCTATTTTAAAACCCCTAGTGCACATAGGCTTGTAAAGCCTAAACATGAATACTGGCAAACAATCAAATGTGGTCTGCATGTTTATGGTGATAATGTTTTGTTCTGGATTTTTTAGTCATGACTGTCTTATACAATGAGATATTTTCTTATGATTTCATAAATATCTTCCTGTATTTTAGATGTGGTTTCCAGATTTTAGATTGGTATTCCTGTAAGTAATAACTAATAACTAATAGTCCCTTTGGGGTTTTTGTACCTTAAAGAAAACAGTACAGATCAATAGGATATTAGCGTAATTCTTGTCCCCAGACTTCTCCTTAGGCTGTAGTTACTGTGGATTGTAGTCTTATTGCCCATTGTTTGTGATGTGGTGGTAGGCTAACCTGCTGAAACAGACAGATCCAAACTGTAAGGGCTTCTTCACATGACACTTATTTCTTGCTTTTGTAATAGTCCAGGGCAGATACTTAGGTTGTCTGAGATGCTCTTTTCCATGTAATCAGTTAGGGACCCAGATCAGGTGGTTTCTGGGCATCTCTCCAGGCAACTGGAAGAGAAGGAGCATCAGTGAGGTGTTGGTATGGACAAGCCTGGAAATTGTCTGGTGTCCAGTGAGGACTGTCCATCAGAATATGAACTTCGATTTTTTTAAGCAGTTAGGTTACATTTGCCAGTCTTCTTTGGATGCAAAATTTTAACCGTTGATCCTGGTTATCTCATGTATATACATTTTGGGGCACTATCTTATTTGCATCTTTGGTATCCAAAGAAATTGACAAAGAAGCTATAATAATTGATTTATTTAGGATCACAGGAAATAGAGGTTTTCAGCATACTTGAGTTTTTATTTATTTACTTTTTTTTTTCTTCTTTTTTTTGGAGAGGTAGAGCGCAAGCACATGCGAGTTGCGGGGAGAGGCAGAGGGAGAGGGAAAAAGAGAGAAACTTAAGCAGTCTTCCCCATTCAATATGGAGCCTAATGTGGAGGTTGATCTCATGACCCTGAGATTACAATCTGAACCTAAATCAAGAGTCGGAGTCGGATGCCCACCCTACTGATCTACCTAGGTGCTCTGCTTGATTTTTTTTAAATAACAGAAGCTTTATGGCTTTAATTGTCAAAACTTGAGATTTTCAGCAGTTTTTTGTAGATTTCCAAAATTTGTAGTACTCTGTCGCTTAAGATAAAATAGAATCGTTTTTTGGTGACTCAAGCTCAGCTTTTCCCCAGGGATCATATTGAACCAGAATCTAATTGATACCTTTTAGGTATCAGAGTTTGTAGAGCAGTTTGTTTCAAGTTATATAATTACTTAGATTCTATACCCTTTCCATTGTCTTCTCACCCCAGTATGTTAGATTATAACACCTTGAAGTTAAGGCCTTTTTCTCTTGCTCTCTGAATCTGTTAAAGTGCTGCTGAATGGACATACTCAGGCAGGTTTATTTGAACCCTTTTACCGAGTTCTTACTGGCTCTTTATCGGTGACTGTGTTGTGCTGTTAGTATTCCTGCCTTTAGGACAGTGGTTCTCAAATTTGAGAGTCCATCACAATCACCTGGAGTGCTTGTTAAAACCCAAACTTCCTGGGTTCCATCCCCAGAGTTCCTGATTTCCTAGGTTTGGGTGAGCCGGAAGATTTACTATTCTAATTTGTTTCCAGGTGTTGCTGGTAAGATTGCTTTCCCTAGGAAGCTGTTTTGAGACCCCACTGTTCTTAGTGCTCTATGCTCTCTTGTTTTCCCTTTTTTCTTATAACCCCTTTCTTTTCCTCCTCCTAATCTGCTGAAGGCTGAGAACACAAACACATTTTTTAATACTTTTTTTTTTTTCAAATAAGAAAAAGGCTTTGAGTTAAGGACTTGAATTGTTGCCTGTAAATAAGGTACATGGACTTTAAATTATCCTTCGAGACTAGTTTTTTTCTAGTTCATGGCTATGTTCTGGATAACTGAAGTGATCAGATTAAGTATCCATTGAATTACTTGTTACAAGGGTCACTGAAGCTCATTCAAGATCATAAGTACAATTAAAAATGTACTGGGCAATGGGGATTTCTTCCGCCTTAGTAATGGTAATGGGGCAAAAATAGTGTAAGTTAATTATTGTAATACATTTAATAAAACGATGTCTGTTCTGGCGCCTATTAAGGACCATGGCTCTTTAAAATTTAAACCCCATGGTTCTTGAATCAGTAATCAAATACCTTTTGTTTACATGTTACATTTTAATATGTATGCTTTAAAGTTTTTATGTAGAGGTCAACTAAATTGTTAGAGAAATAAGAGAATTATTTATTGATTCTATCACAACATTTTCTTGAAGTCAAACTTCAATTTTTGTTTTAATTTTGGTATTAGCTTTTATTCATTGGAAAGAAATCTAAAGTTAAAATTAATATTAACCTTACGTTATTTTTGTGAATATCTATTATTTTTTGTAATCAGACACACTTGTCTTGGAGTAAGTTTGTTTATAAACAGTGCAAACGTAATTTGTCACTATGAATGAAGAACACCATTTACTCATAAATATTCATTACCACTTGAGAAGCAAAAAATGGTTCTTTTGATCTAGAAGAGTTAGTTTTGTTATGAAATACCTGTCCTCCTCCCATTTTGTTTTGACCCTTTGTTTAAATAATATAAAGGTTATGATTTGAAAGATTGCCACCACTGTAGAGGCTAGGAAAGATCCTGCCATTTCAGGCCATTAGTCCAAGTTTGGGGACCGGCAGGTCACTGTTAATGTTTCTTTAAATATTGTGATCAAATTAAGTTACCTACTATACAGGCCAGAGGATATAGTTCTTAAAATTGTAATTCAAACCTATATAGTGGTTCTTAAAAATGTGGTAAGTTATTAACATTTTTAGGGGTTTAGGCACTGTAGCTTTTACATGTAATTAATATTCTAATAATATTTGTCAAATTAATGAAAACTCATGGAAATAAGGCTGTCGATAGAGGTAAGCCTGAAGTTAGGCCAAAGGGAAGACTACTATTTGTAGACATGGGAAACAAAACAGATGTGCAGGCTGTGGTCTCCATCAAATAGTATGTCAGAGTATGTGGTTGATAAAACTCAGGTTAAGTTCCTAATACAAATTCACAGTGTTTGCCTAACTTTGGTAAATGAGATTAAATAAATTTTGGGGGGAAGTTGTAGGGTACTTAATAGATTTTTTCAAATGCTTTTAGTGTTTTTAATATCCAGGTAGTTCATATTACTTTTTATCACATGTAAATAATCAGCCAAAATGACGTAATGATTATATAAATCAGTTGCTAAAATTTTCTAGATGTTGAGGAGAAAACCAGAGATGGAAACTGAATGGTATTTATTTTGGCCAAATCCACATGGTTTCTATTAAAGGTTATTTACGTTAGAAAAAAAGAAAGAAAACTTTTTGGAGGTGTTAAAACTTTTCATTTTTATTGTGTAATGTAATGAAGAGAAAAATATTTGTACTTTTAATCAAATATAATTTTTATAACTGAAATGTTAATCGTGACTCAGTATTTAAACATTTTGTGCTTTTTCTTTATATTTTCCTAAAAGAAAAAATATTGCTCCTTCTTTATATATACCTTTTAAAAGAATGAAAAAGAATACTTGTGATATCTTCGTGGTCCTATTCAAATTTTTAGTTCAGTTTTTCTTTTCTTTTTTTTTTTTTGATGGAGTCTTTAAAAACAAGATTTAGGTTTCTTCTATTCACTTGTACGTTAAAAGGCTTAAGATGGATACTGAAGAATGGCAAAATAAGAGTAGAATCAGGTATACCACAAGTACTGGAGGTTCTTTGAATCCAAGGTTCATTTTACCTTAAATCTAGATTTTGGATACTTCAAGAATAGAAAATTGTTCTATCACATCTTGAAAAAAGCATTTCAGTGGTAGCTGATGATTTTATTCTGTTCCCCTCTATGAGGCATGCAGTTGCATGTAGGATGTTGAAGCTCTGCTGCCTTCAATTAAAAAAATCTATGAAATAGATACTTCATTGAGAATTTAATTTCCCTAAGCATAAAAACATATCCACAAATTTAGATCATATATGTATTAAGAATCAGAGTAAGTTTTTGGGTAAGGTAATTTATTTTTTATTAATCTGAGTTCTGGCATGAATAACCTTTAGCCACAAAACTGCTCAAAATGCTCCCTTTTATCATGTTGGGTGAAAGCTGTAATCTGTTAGGAAAATAATTTATATGTAAGATCTAAGGTGAAATCATGCCTCTATTAAATATGGTCTGTGAGTGTATATATTCCCTATTGTTTTTATGGTTAGGCCCAGTCCAAAACTTTTACTTGAATTTACAGGTTAGAACACTGTTTTTTCTCTTTCTTTTCTTTTTTCTTTTCTTTCTTTTCTTTTCTTCCTATTTGAGTAGGTTAACAGATACCCAGAATGCATATTGTTAAACTAGAAAATGAAAGTTTAAAACCAGTAATTTCAAATAAAAACAGATATATTGGTGTAATTGGAAGAATTGTAGAAAGTAACTTTGAGTGGTTGCTTATAGTAATTCTGAAATAAAAACAATGGGAGAAGTTCTCTTAATAAAGCCTAAATTATTAATGATGAAATCTTAAAACAATTTGAATAAAAGACACTGTAAACAGGATAGAGTTTTCTTTGCTTGTCTGATTTACAGTTTTTTGTGGGTTTTTTTGTGTTAAATGCTTATATTACATTTTATTCATTTATTACTTCGCACAGTATTATTTAAAAATTGGGTATGCATTTTAATCTCTTCTATAGGGAAGCAGGGATTTTTGTGATTTGCTCAATTGCATGGTTTCCTAATATTTTGGAAATTATGACGATCTTATTCTTGGAGTTATGACTTCTTTCTTTTGGGAGGAAAAATATATTGTGTGGCTTGTGTGCATTTTTTTATGTTGCAAATTAATTTTGTGTATTGGACATTTTATTCCTTGAGGAAGGTTGAGAGCTGTCTCAGGGTTAGAAGTGATGTAGGTTCTCATCATTTCACTGGCAAAAGTCAGATTTATAGTTTTTCTTACTTACCTAATCTCCCTGATGAGAGAGCTCTCAAGTTTTCCATCTGTATTTGTATAAAAAGAATATATTTGTAATTTAAAACTTTTATCTAATGAAAAGTAATTTATTTATAATTTTGCATTAAAACTTGATAAAATAAATAACACATCTCCAATTTTTAAATTTTGAGAAATTTACAGTTAGGAGTTTTGGTTTTCATACTTATCTTTTGGAAATATTTTTATATGTACCTGTATTCACAGGGCATAACTAGTAACCCCATGGGGGAATTGCTTGGAGAAACTTAAGCAGATGTCGAGACTTGGTTTTATTATAAAGTTTTTACTATATTCAAACTGCAGTCAGTAGGAAATATGACATCTCCTCTCCACCCCCCAAAAGGTCTATTTTAAACATAATTGTGTAAAGTAATCCGTTTGTTTTGCCATTTTAATAATTTTGACTTTTATGACTAACATACAGTAAGACAAAGTACTCTTGCTTATGTTCATAAAAATAATTGTAATGGATTTACCTCATGGCTTCAGTCATTAATGCTAGAAAAAGCTACTAATTAAAATTGTTTGAACATTAGTGTGGATCAGTGTTAATCTTTTAAGATTAACTGAGGATGTGTATCAACATTTCCCAGGGTGTTTTTTAAAAAATAGGTGACCAAGACCATCCTAAACCTGCCATTCCAGTTTCTCACCCAGATCCTCCCTTCCGTTCCCCTCCAGTTCTGCACATGTCTGTTTTTAGACAGCTGATCTGGCAATTCCAGTGTCCATTCCTGGTTACAAACTAGTGCTTTAAGGGGCTAGGGACAGCGGAGAAGCACTGGTCTTAACAGTGGGGCAGAGCAGGACTTTTTCCTCCCTCAGATACTTTTAGTTACATATATTTATAATTAAAAGAAAATATTAATGTATTGTCCTAAAATTTTTCATTTTTTGTAATTTTGATATGATTATTATGGAGCTATTGTGCGTGTGCATGTGAATGTGTATTTTTTATAATGTTATAAGAAATTATAGGTAGCAAGGATCCTAAAGTGTTTAATTCATTTCCCCAGCTTCATTTCCCTCTTAAGCTAGCTAAGGCGTTTGAAAATCTCTTAATTACCTTAGAAGAATAGTCGTTACTTCCCTTGGTACTTGAGTTCGTTTCAAAATTTATTAATTATTGTGCATTCCATTTGTGGAGTTAAGGCTTTTTCTTATCAGGACTTTTATGAAGTTGGTAAACCTGTCATCACCCTCTGAAAGATGCTTGAGTAAGAAATTTTAAGATTCATCTCTGCTCTCTTCCCTTCACTTTCCACAGCCAGTTAATGAGTAATCCAGTCAATTCAATTTGCGTATGATATCTCTAATATATGCTACCCGGTCCTGGACCAGGCCATGATAATTGGTCTACCTCTGTAGTTCATTCCCATTTAAAAGCAAAAGTAATCTTGAGGTCATGGCTTTCTAATTGTTAGTAGAATAAAATCCAAGCTCCTTACTATGGCTTACATAACTCTTGTGTTTTGTACTTGTCTAAATCTCACCCTTCCACTGTATCCTCTCCATTGTGTATTCAGTTCCAGCCATGCTGGCCTTCCCCAGATAGGTCAAGCTCCTTTTTGGCTCATGCTCTTTGCATATGTTGCTCCACCTGTTCTTTCTGTGGTTGGTTCTTTCTTTCTCTTAGGTGTCAGCGAAAATGTCACAAAGAAAAGGCTTTGATTTAAAGAACATTTCCCACCATTATTTTCCTCATGTTGTCTTGTTGATTTCCATGTCAGAACTTTACTACAATTTGAAGTTTTATTTTTGTTTAAATTAGGATGAGTGGTCCTCTTTATGCCCATTGGAATATAAACTGCTTTGTTTCAGAAACTATATTTAGATGCTAAGTGAATATTTTTAGAATTAAAACAATTGAAGATAACTATTTAGACTACTGCTTTCTTTTCCGATTAAATAATCCTCATCTCCTTAACTCTACCTCATGGAGGACCTACTTTGTTATAAAGTACACATCCTTTTTGAGAACATGTGTTTGAACATGGTCCGTACCCCCCCCCCCCAGTGTCTCTGTGCCTTTGCTTCGACCTTACTTTGCCTGGAGGGCTCTTGAGTTTCTTGAGATCTTGCTTGTTTTTCATTGATTAAGTCAAATGCCTCATTCTCTTTCCCCAAAGCCATTTCTACTTCTCTGTGCTTCAGTAGTGCTTGAGTATCTCATAATATTTTTTAAAATTATGTCTGTGTTTTGGGGTGTCTGGGTGGCTCAGTCGGTTAAGTGTCCAACTCTTAATTTCAGCTCCGGTCAGGATCTCAGGATCTCAGGGTCATGAGGTAGACATGCATTGGGCTCCACGATAAGGGGGGAGTGTGCTTGAGATTCTCTGTCTCCCTCTCCTGCTGCCCCTCCCCCTGCACACTCGCACATGTGCTCTTTCGCTTTCTCTGAAATAAATAAATCTTAAAAAATAAAATAAAATTCTGTCTCTATTTTATATACGTTTTCTCCACTAAGGTTAAATGCTTCTTCTGGGGGCATTTTTAACATTTTACCCATTATTGTGATCTCACATGGAGACCTAAGAGTAAATTTTTAAATTGGAAAATTTTGAGCACTTTAGTGGGCTTTATTTATGATAGAGTGTGAACTTCATGAGATCGGGACTGGGTCTTATCTTTTGAATTCCTGGAACCTTGCTCAGTGCCTGATCTCATGCAGTGATTCCAGTAAGCTTTCATATGTAGTTACAGATTAATCTGTGGTGCTTCCAAAATACAGCTTTCCCTGCCCCATCCAAGATCTCCTGAATCAGAAACTACACATTTGGAGCAATGGCCTTTGTGTTTTTAAAGATTTCACAGGAGATTCTGATATTTGCCCTTTTACTTCTAAAGAAAAAAAGTGCAAAGTCCAGAAAATTTTAAGAAAGGCGAGATTTTATCTGATTTGAATGAGGATATCCAGGCAAGAAAGGTTCATGGAAAAGGAAATACTGGAGATGGGTTTTAAAGGATGGCTAGGGTTTCTTTAAACATTTTAAACACAGTTGAGAATCTGTGAAGTTGTTTTTTTTTTGTTGTTGTTTGTTTCAGCCAGTTGAATAGCATAATCTAAAAATGCTCTCACTCAGTGAACTTTCAAAACGTAATTCAACCCGATAGATTAAGACTGAACAGAGGTGAAGAAAAATCTAAGGTGTGGTATTGAAGCATAGGCTTGAAGCGAGTTTCTGTTGGAACAGGCGTTATACCCTTAAATGCTGATTGTGAGGAAGTCCATGGAGTTTCCTTGGAGAGGCTAGGTTAGGGCACGGTGTTTTCCTGTTTTTTGTTTTTGTTTTTAACCAGTTGGCACTTTGTTTTTTTAAAACAAGCTGTGCGTTGGTACCAGTGTGCAGTGATTCCACATGACAATTTAAAGGGCTATCATTAGCTCCCATGGATAATTCTGTTTCTCCACCTTAGGCTCTTAGTCACTGCTTTTGTTATGTAGAATTTCTTTTTCACTTACCTTTTCAAAGAAATATCTTTGAAGTCTGCGTGTGATACGATATTTCATCTCTGAAATATCAGAAGAGTGGGATTTCATTTTAAGATTGAAATTGCCAGGCAGGGGGTGCCTGACTGGCTAGGTCATTAGAACATGTGGCTCTTGATCTCGGGGTCGTGAGTGGGAGCCCCACGTTGGATGTAGAGATTACTTAAAAATAAAATCTTTAAAAAAATAAAATAAAATTGCTAGAAAAGTGGAAAAGGTTTGATTGGGCAGGAACTTGGAAAAATTAATGAAAAGTGCACTGAGATAGATACCTTTTCCATATATTTAACATACCTAGTACCTCTTTCTTAAAATCTTTACCAGTTTTGTTTGCCATTAGCACTCCAGAATTTGGCACATTGTGTTTTGAGAGTTGTGAGAATGTGGGGAGAGGAACCCAGTAGGAGATAAGACTAGAAGTGTGGCTTGGAGCACAGATAGCAGGAACTTCCGACTCAGCAGGCATCAGAAACTAAAGACTTAATTACCATTTCTGCCCCTAGGGGGCCTGTGAACTGGGAATACCA
Organism: Ursus americanus; assembly: GCF_024610735.1. Classification (NCBI taxonomy): domain Eukaryota; kingdom Metazoa; phylum Chordata; class Mammalia; order Carnivora; family Ursidae; genus Ursus; species Ursus americanus. The sequence continues at coordinate 70,638,149 of NC_142136.1, read as the reverse complement.
AGCCTTAATTAGAGCTTAGAACAGTGGTTTTCAAATATTGTTTTAAAGCAGAACGCTTGTGAAGTTGATACACAGTCTCCAAATCTAAATTTATATAAAGTCGATGAAACTGGCATTACAGGGTCAGGTTTTAAAATTTTATTTATGAAGTTATTCAGTGAGAATAACAAGTCTGTGTGGTGCTTTGTTGAACACAATAGCTTGAAATTGGTGGGTAAGGGATAATAATTACTCTTCGTTCCTCAGTCTCCCATAATTCACATGAATAAGTTGTGCACTTATTTGTTCAAATTTTATGAGTACCTGTGCATTTAAATAAAGATTATTCCAGAGTCACTACCTTCATAATAAAAAACCTGTATATATATAGAAAGAGAGAGCGGTGACAGGAGAGAGAGGCTTTATTCTGGGATCTCCATGAAAATACTGTAATCCAATACAAACTAAGTATGTTGGTGGGTGATAATCTCTAGTGTGCTAAAAATAAATGCATACTGTATGGGCCGGCATTTGTGATTTTTATTATTGATTTAATAAATATTGAAAAAATAGATAAAAGAATTTCAAATCAAGAAATTTACACAACCCTGAAGCTTTTCTGGAAGCCTAGGGTTTTACTTGATACAGTTTGAAAACCACTGGCTCAGAAAGGCCTATTTTTCAGTAGGAGGGAACTTATTGGTACATAATTAAGGAAGCTGGGAAGGTTTAACTTTTCTGAACTGAGATTCTTCATCTGAACCACAGAATACAGACAATGATTTGAGTGACTATTTTGTGACATGCAATAAGTGTCTTAGCTCATTTAGGGCTTAAGTTTTTCTCTGAGAAAGGCCGGGGAAGTGAGGAATCAGTAAGACTTTAAAGCCAAACTGAAGCAGAAAACCCTGCAAATTACCAAAGTGTCAGATGCTTATATTGCAAATAAGCACAATTTTCAAGACAGTGTTGTATCAGTATTATTAGTTTTGTCCTCCATAAATCTGACTTTCAGGCACTGAGATTCTTGTTTGAGAATCAATAATTTTCATGTTATAACTTGGAAATGACAAGGGAAAGATTTTGATTAGAATTTTTCCCACACTTGAATGAATAAATAATAGAATTAATAAATTGAAAAAAATGAAAAGTGTATTGGTCACCTTCATGATTCTTTCTGGAGTCAGTCTGAGTAACATATTTATGAAAATCTTTAATTCATGTGAAAGGACAAAATGACATTTCTGTGTTCTGAAATTAGCTGAACTCTCTGGTTGCCTTTCTTACTGAGTTTTTTGCCTCCCTTTTCCATAATAGCATGATACTGTAGACAAAACCTCTAACCCCTGAAGTAGAAAGGCCCCCTAGTTTTGTTGTGGTATATCTCAAAGCTCAAAGGCTGTGCATGTTGATTTTTTGGTTTTAGAAATAATAGGGAAGGCACTATTGCCAAGTCCTGAAACAGAACGTTATCCTTTTTATCTTTTGATTCGGAATATTTTCTCTAACAAGTGAATGAAAGACCTTGCATTTAAGGAATTATGTAATTCTTAACTAGCTTTTTATGTATGGCATTAAGCAAAGGTACTCTAAGACATGTAGACTACTTCTGGGTGAAGACATTTAATTTTGCCCCCCCTTCACTCTGTTTCTTGAACATACACGCACACACACGCACACACATCAGCTCTTCAAAGATCAAAACAAAATGAAGCAACAGCTTTGGCCCTTGAAATACTTTTCATTTATATACCCTGTAAATTTCTTCTTGAGTGAGAAACCATATGGTTTGTGTGATAGCTTTTCATATAAGCTTTTATCTATTTAACATTTCTTTGCTGTAACTGCAGCACACAGCTGCCTTCAGTTTAATGGCTACTTCTTTAGTTGAGAGGAAGGTGAACTATTTTTTGGACCCAATAAGTTGTCCTTTCCACTTGGGTGTTGAAAGAGCTTATGAGCAGTAGCTGTTCTGATTTTTGTTGGTTGTTTTCTCTAGGGAACAAGCTACCCTCTGAGTCAGCACTGGACTTGAAGATAAATCCTACAATTCATGAAACTGACTGATTCGACTAAAGGATGGATAGTTTGGGCAGCGTTGGACAGCTCTATGAGGGGTCTGTTGGTTTAACTGAAGGGATTGTTGAGTTCAGCAACTTTTAATTCCCCTAATCGTAAGGGGTTGCTGTTGTGAAAACAGGGTTTGTGAAGGAATCAGTTCTGGCAATTAACATCAATATCCTTATTGACTCCGTTCTCATTTTATCACCACACTTCATGGAACAATTCTTTAAAGTACAGAAATTATACTGCTATTTGTTGCCAGCAAGAATTAGTACACCCCCATGAGGTCAGCATAGGATTTTGCTGAATCCAAGTACCCTTTTTTCACAGGGGGTTATAAACATTACTTTCAAGTAAACCTTTTGGCATTTGGGTTGTTTCATCTTTGCAAAGGTAGTTTGCATTTGTGGCGTGAAACTTTAAGGACTAAATTGAACTTAAATTTCATTAGTGTGTATTTTATGAGATCTGTGAATAATTTATATTTTGGTTTATGGTTAATATTGTGATACGCTTTTGATAACTACCAATTTTTACCTTAAAAAGTACAGTATTTTTTAGTATCAGTCTTTAAGGAAATGAGAATAATTATAATGTTCAAATAAATGGATTTTGAAATCTGGAACAGTGGGGGGTTTAACCTACAGAAAGAAAATATTTCTTAATCTAATATTCTAGGCCATAATAACTTATGCAGGAATACTGTGGATTGTCTTTTTGGAGGCTTTTAAAAATAGCGTGTGGCATGTCATAGGGAATATTTTGGCCAAAGGTACATCTGTGCAGTAACATGTATGATCTTGTGGCTTAGGATTGCAAATATATTTATTTTTAGTCATTTGAAAGTTAGCGTGATTTAAAATATATAAAATAATGGGAATTTTACCTAGCCAGTATTTTAGTTGACTACTAAATATCTTTTATTGTTCAGGCTAGAAGTTCAAATGATCATCTATCATGTCAGGGTTTGGAAAATTAGGCTGTAGACAGTGAGCTTTTATACAGTACAACTTTAAGTTCATTAGTTGCATGATTATTTTGACCGTAAGAATGATACTTTTAATTAAGAACATTTTAACCAGTTTTGATAATTATTTGCAAAGCTTAATTTAATGGGATGATGAAATTATTATGGGGAAAGAAGTAAAACCTATTATCTTAGCCATTATATCCTGATTCTGTTGCTTTTGGGTGCTGGTTTGTTTTATTTTGTAGTCTGTTTGAGGATTAGATCCACATTTAAACTATACACATGCCTATATGATGGTTGTCTCAGTTATATGTTTATTTGAAAGTGTTCTTACCTCAGTTTGTGGCTTAACAGTGATGGTAAAATGTTCCCAAATTAAAATTTAATAAAATACTGACTTTTTTTTTTTTTTAAGATTTTTTATTTATTTACTTGACAGAGAGAGAGCCAGCGAGAGAGAGAACACAGGCAGGGAGAGTAGGAGAGGAAGAAGCAGGCTCCCAGACTAGGAGCCTGATGTGGGGCTCGATCCCAGAACGCCGGGATCACGCTCTGAGCCGAAGGCAGACGCTTAACGACTGCGCTACCCAGGCGCTCCAAAATACTGACTTTTTTACTTGATGGCAAGATCTTGAAGGATTATTGCTGTTAGTCCCCTTGTTTGGCAGATAAGTGATCAAAACCATAATCTAGATTTGCCATATTTTCCTGGATTCTCAGATGCCGTCTATTATAAAATGCGTCCTTTCAATTTAATAATAACTTTTGGGGGGGAGAAAAATTAATGTCAGTAGATATGTAAATTCTAAAAAATCTTTAATAAAGGAAATAACCCAGACATCCATATTGCTAGGATTCTTCAGAAACTCTGATTTCTGATCTAGTTTTTAAATTCAAGGACCTTCTGAATCACTCTTGTCTGTAGCAGTTATACATGACTTCATAGTCATATTTCTTTTCATGGTACCTAAACCTTTAGGACTGACGGTATCATTTTGAGACTTACTGTAGAATTCCAGAAACTTTAACAGATAAATGTTTTTAATTAGTTGCACTGTCCTCCCCTCCTTTAATATTTTATATTTGACAGGCAGAAACTTGACAGTTCTGCCTTTAACCACATTTTCTCTTAGTATACTATAACTTTGCCTTCTAGGTACATTACTTTTATATACCCATTAGAGATTTAAATTTAGGTTAAGTTCAACAGCATGAGTACTACCCTGAGCTGTATTAGCACTCAAGGGGCTTAGATTCTAGTTCCATTTCTATGATCACTGAATTTATATGACTGAACAAATCACTGAGCTACTCTGGGCCCCAATTGTCTGATTTGTAAGAAGAGAGAAAAAGCTTAGTCTACTTGTGGCTTAAAAATTGGAAATTGTAAAAATATTCTCTTCAAACTATTGACAAATTCATGAAGTAGATTCTTATTTCTCTTTAGTAGATAATTAAGTAGAGTCTTAATTATCTTTAAAAAGATAATTATAAGTTTAAGGGTGACTCAATGGGGTGATTATCAAGAAACAAAAATACTGACTAAGGATTTTTCTAACTTTAGGATTTTTAAATTTCTATGTTCTTTTATTACAAGACAATATAGATGATGATAACTTTAATATTTGTGCAAACAAGCTTATGCTGAAGGTTCTTCAGAATGTAAACTTACAAGAAATTGATTTTATTTTAGGTAAAGTTATTAATTATTTAAATAGCTTTTCTCTATTTCCTAACTGGATCAAATAACTATGTCATGAGAAAAATTTTAGTTCACATTATAATGCATCACTTGTAATGAGCTATTTTCCCCTAAAACCATTCTTAGCACCTTAATAGACTTTAGTTGATTGACAGCATTTTCTCTAACCTTCAAATTGCCTTTTGGTTTTTAAAAAGTTATTTTACCTATTAAAAAGTTGAATCATAGTGTTATCTTTTAAAAAGCAGCATATATGTATATGCTCTGTTATATATATATACATTTATCTTAACTATAAATATCCTTCAGGATTTAGGGTGATTTCTTAGGATACTTTCTAGAACTAGAATTTCTGGGATAAAGGCTGTGAATAGTTTTTAAGTTACTGAAACTGAAAGCAGCTTGATTTTGTGATGCATATACCAAATCATAGCCTAGATGATCCTCTGTACGATTCCTCAGAGTCCAACAGTTATTTACTAAGAATAAAGTTTTGTTTCATATTCTTCTAATGTTTAAATAAGTAAACTTTTTGAATGGCTTCTATAATTTTTGATGCTAGGAGCTAAGAAAATATAACTTAACTATTGATATTATGAAGTCTTTTCTGTTTAATGTTAGTAGCTAAAATCTAATCTGAAGCCATAACATTTAGGGTGTATATTTAGATAGTTCAAATACTTAGAGATAGGAGCTGATAAAGCACATATGTTCAGCTCCTTTTTGTATGAACTACATTTAATTTTTCTTTGCTATATTTCCTAGCCATGGAGTATACATCGCTAATATATGTTATCTTTTCTAAAGGTGTATGGATAAAAAGTAGTGAAATTCACTGCCCTATCTTAAGGTTTACTTTTTTTCTCCTGTTCCTTCCCTGAGGCATACGTTTAGATAGGAATAACAAAGCATTTGCTCCTTTTTTTTTCTGTAACAATATTCACTTTATAGGTGTCTGTGCAGCAATGAGTTAACTTCGTAGGCTAAAGACTCCTGTCTTTAAAATAAAGCCTGCTTGCAAGGTTGGCCCTTGGCTGATGTCCAGAACTTGGAGTTAAGGAGTGTTCCCACTGTTCCCCAAATGGTGACAGTGGTTTACTGTGCCTAAACTCTTTATGTAAACAATGTGGTTTATGCTGCACACCTGCTTTTTTCTGGGAGTTTGGAATTCTGGTATGTGTTAGGCGGAGGGTTCCTATAATCAGTTCCCTATAAAAACCAAGGACATGGAGTCTCTGATGGGCTTCTCTGGGCACATATATTGTACTGGAGGAATAGTGAGCTGTGTGAAACCTCATGAAAGGAAGAGAGCCTAAGGAAGCTTACACGTGAATTCCTCTGGGCTCCACCTGTGTGTTTTTCCCTTGAGATCTGGATGTGTATGCTTATTATATTGCTGTGATAAATCTTCACCATGAGTGCAACTAAATGCTGAATCCTTTGAGTTCCAGTGAATTTCTAAACAGGGGGATGGTCCTGAGGAGCCCCCAGCCAAGAATCTTTGTTACTAAATTTATGGAGAAATTCTAAGGATTATATTCTTAAAGCAGTTTTATTTATACAGTAATTATTATATGGAGAGTTTAGTGCATTTCTGATGTTACTCTGTAACTGTTAACATTTTATTTCAAGAAGTTCTTTTTGGTAGAAGTCTGCCCTGCATATAGTAGAGTTAACTAGAGTATCTTGGGGATTTGTTTGACAGGTTGCAAATTGCAAATAATTTGTTTGACAGGTTGCAGATTGCAGATAATCAAATTGCAAATAACTCCGTGATACCCCAACTTTTAATTGTTAAAATGATTATAATTAAACACTTAAACTCACTTTCTCTTTGGGCTAAAACTAGTTAATAGCTAGTGATAAAAAATAACTAAGAATTAAAGTTTGTGCCTAAAGCACTGAAAGAGCAAATCGGGGAAGCCTTCTGAACCTAATTTTGGAGTTGATCTTTTATACCCATCCTTTAAATCATCAGCAAAGTTGAAGAAAAGAATGTATTGTTAGTATTTTTAAGACCCTGTTAGAATTTAGGAGTAAAGACTTAGTGTCTGTGTTTTCGGCTGTAACTGTGTATCGTTTTATTTTAGGACAGTGGTGTTATTGGGGAATTTGGTTAAAAAATGAATAAGAAATGTGTTTTTAGTAGTAACTTTGTTTTTTGTACCACTGGATATTATCACACGAATTCCTTAGTATGATTTTCTCTTGGATGAGGCCCCAAATATTGGCTCTGTTGCTAAGAAGATAGTGCTTCTTCTCTTTTTCTTCAGTTTAAGTCCATCTGTTCAGTATGAGATGTATTTTGATAATTTCTTATCTAAACTGTTCTTTTTAGTATAGTCATACATGACAATTTATTGTTGGGGTTTTAGTTTGGTTATTGGAACTTTGTTAAAATTATTTGTGTAAGCCAGGTTTACCCAAACTACGTTGACCTGGAAAGAGTATTGCTAGAATAATCAGACTGTTCTATAAGAAGAATGTCCTTCACTCCAGATTCTTTCAAATTCGTCTCTTTCTTTCACAACGGTTTTTGGCTTGTTTCACATTTGCCTTTAAATAGTGATGGTCAACATCTGTGCCACTTGATAGTTTACATGTTGATTTTTTTCCTCCCAACTTCTTGTTACACTCAGGTAACTCTGGTGATGGCTTTCTCCGCTTCCTGATCATGGCTGTTGCTCTATTTAGCGTCTTGGTTGTTGGTGTCAAAAAGAGGAAACTTTCACCTCTAACTTATTTTTAACAGATTTCTTGCGTGCTGCAACTGTGCTGTAACAAAGTATAGTTAGGAATACAGAGAGGATTAAGGTATGGTTCTTTTCTACAAAGAGACAATTTTAAATGTGTGGTACTTGCTTCAAAAGATAAAATTCAAAATGATGGGAATAATTTTAAAATACAGGTATCGAGAAAAATTTTTATAGAGTGAGAAGATTTTTCAGAAGGATAATGTGGAATTTACTATGAGGATGGGGTTTAGAGAATTTGGTTTTGGCAAAGGAGGGTTGTTGATTAACGTCCCAGAGGAGGAAGAAGCTTGGGAGACTTGTGGATATGTGAGGCAGCATGGTGTCTTCAGGGAAATTGCATTGACTCTTTCGATTATTTGAAGAGATTCGTCATCATTACATCTTCCTGTTTATGAACATGGACTGTCTCTCCTTTTCTTTTTTTCCATGTCTTCCTTAATGTCTTTCAACAAGTTTTATGGTTTTTTGTGTTCAGGTATTACGTGTATTTTGTTAGATCTTCTGAGATACTTTGTGGTTAGTATTTGTTGGTATTATAATTGGTGTTTTTAAAAATTAAAAATTTTCTAATTTATTTCTAGTGCGTAGATAATGTGATTGACCTTTGTATGTTGGTTACTTTGGTATTTCTAGTATTTTATAGATTCTTATATGTGTGAAAATAATAGTTCTGTTTTTTCCTTTGCAACATTTCTGTTGTTTTGTTGCATTGGCTAAGGCCTTTAATATGGTATTATTTCGAAGTAGCCATAATTGACATTTTTTGTCATGTTCTTGATTTTAAAAGGAATGTTTCTAATGTTTTCATATTTAGGGAGATCTTTGCTCTTGGGATCTCAGATGCATCTGTATCTGAAAGGACATCTTTTTTTTAACTTCTCTGAAAGAAAAAAATAATTACTTTTTGTTTTTTTCTAGAAGGGATTTAAAAGTAACATTAGCATTTATTTGTGAGCATTTATTCAGTGACTCCTGTGGGTCTAAAAGATGAACAAGACAAAAATATCCACTTTTACGGAGTTCACAGCTTTTATTTTTCATTTTATGACTTTGAATTTTTAACCATTATCATGTCAATTAAAAAGTCTTAGTTGATAGGTTTTGTCAGATTGTTTTCCAAAAGATAGTAATAACTGATATGACGGGTGTGTGACAGTATTTATATGCTACCTACCTTTTTAATAATTGTCCAAATAAACTTTTTATTCTATGTCAATGTGAGAGGAGGCCAGTGATAATGCTTTTTTAATTTGCGTGTCTTTAATTGTCAGTGAATAACAGCATCTTTTTATATATTTGAGGCATTCAGTTTTCTTGTCTACAAACTGACTAGTAGTATAATTTTTCCTTTTCGTTTGGTTGCTTTCTGTTTTTTTAATATTTTAAGAACTATATTAAGCAGATTTAGCCTTTTTTTAAGTGTTGGAAATATCTTTTTTGCCGTGTAAGAAATTTATTTTTGAAGAAGTTAATTAACATTTTCTTTTGACTTTTTCATTTTGTGTCTTCGTAAGGTTATATTTTTAAAAATATTCTTTGAGGTACCTTTCTTCTTGAGCTCTTAAATATTCAGTCTGAATATTTATCTGAAATTTATGTGGGTAAAATGAATGAAAGGGTCAGTTGTTTATATCTTGTTTTATCCAAATAACTATCTTTGCTTATATCTGTATTCATTCTGTTATTTAGTGACAACTGTAAATTGTCATAACTGACTGCTGTCCTCTCCTCTGCTAAAGTTTGAAACGCTAACTTTATCTTATTTCTTCTTATGTATTTGAGGTCAAGTTTTGTGCCCATTCTGTTGTATTGATGCACTATTTATGTGACTCTTTATCAAACATTTTTATTACTGTATCACTTTTTACCATCTTTTGGTCTTGTATCATACTTTATTCTTCCTTTACCTTTTCTTTATTCTTCTGCAGTACTTAATTTTCTTTAATAATTTTCCTGGCTATTCTTAATGTTTATTTTTCCACATAGATATAATTGGTTTGGCAAACTACAAAAAATTCTATTGGTATTATATTGAACTAGCATTAGTTAAGGGTAGAATTGAAATCTTTATAACAAGTAAGTACAGGTATTTATTTCCTTTTGTTCAGGTTACCTTTTGTTTCTGTTAGTAGAGTTTTAATCTCTTCTTAATACAAGCCCTATATTTCTAGTTAAGTATATGCCTAGATTTTTATATTTTGTTTATTGGTTGAGATAAAACCCACAAATCATGAAATTCATCCTTCGAGAGTATACAATTCAGTGGTGAATATGCTAACGTATTTGTTACTGTCCATGTTTTTGATTGTAACCAGTGGTATGAAGTGGTTTTGTGGTTGTGATTTGTATGTTTCTAATGACTAATGATGTTGAGCTTCTTTTATATGCTTATTTGCCATTTATCTTTTTTGGGAAATGTCTGTTCACATTCTTTGCCTGTTTATAAATTTATTTATTTTTATTGTTGAGTCATAAGAGTTCTTTATATATTCTGCATATTAGCCCATTATTGAATTTTTCCCTTTAATTTCAGTGATTATATTTTTCACTCTTAAAGAGTCTGGTTCTGTTTAAGAAGAACAAACGTTCTGTTTTTTCATGATGTTTGTCATTTCTCTCATGTCTTTAATCATTTTAGTTTTCTGTCTTTTACAGTGTTCTGTTTTCTGAGATTCCTTTTTCTCAGGGTATTAATTCTCAAGTATATTGTGCATGCTGACTCTTTTGGGAGTTCTTTTAAGTGGGATTATTTTTCTGGGGAGAGAGATCTTGTGTGTTCTGGGTTGTAGAAGCATTCATCAAAACAGTTGGTGTTTGCTTCCTGCAAATGTCCAGTGCAGTTCAAGCTTTATGTTAATTTCTCACTGGGATTTCTGTGACATGAAGTCTTCTGGGAATTTTCTCTCCTATACGTGTGCATGGTACAGGCACGGGGTTCTTCTCTCTTGACACGATCCCAGCCTTCTCCTTTCCTCCATCTCTCTTCCACAAACAAGCTTACTTTTTGCCTCTATGGGCCAGTAGGTAGAAATAAGTTTTCTCATCCTACATTCACTGATGTTACAGCTTTTCCAGACTTCTTGGCTTCACACTGAAATTAGAGTTCCATTCCCCATGTGTTATGGGCTGAAGGCCATAAGTTTCATATTCTCATGTGGGCATTAAAGCCTTAGTTAGCCTAGGTTTTTTCCTCAAACTTTCCACAGTATAACCTCTTAATTCCAAATTTTTCTTTAATTTCTTACCCTAGGAATTTTTTGTTGTTATTTTTTTTAACCTCAGCTATATTTTAAATTTGGGTCATATTATATCTCATAGTTCCGTGTGTTCACAGCATTGATAGGGATTGAGGGGAGGGGATCATGTTAGCTCAGTCTCTCATTTCCCAGAAACAATACTGCCCTAACTGGTTGTTTGTATTTAGGAATGCTGTTCATTTAGTATATGTTAATATTGTAACCATTTGCTTTAATGAATTCTGTCATTATTTACAAGAGTCTTTTTTGTTGGTTTTCTTGTTTTTCCAGGTATAGAATAATGTCGTCCAAAAACACTGATACTTTGTCTCTGTATATTAGCCTTGAAGTTTTTTTAATATCATTTCTTATATTTTGTTAATTGCTCTGGTTAACTCCTCCAGGGAGCATCTCTTTATTGTTTTCTCACTTTTATTTGAATTGGGATACATTTAAGAGAAGATTTTTTTAAATGTTCTAAAGCAGTTAATTTAACATATATGACTTAAGTCTCACAGTTTGCATATTCATTTAATAAATTATGGTGCAGTTATGATATATGGTGTCACCAAAATGTCATTCTAAGAATAAACTACAAAAACTAACACAAAAAAATAAATACAAAAAGGAAATACTTCTAAATCATCTTTTTTTAAATACAAATTTTCATTCTTCCAGATTGTCTCGTATGGTATCCTCGGTGGTTACTGTATTTGCTTAAGTGTTCTGGTGGTTGAGTACTGGTTAAGAGCAGGGTGTTGGTGTTGTAATAACCACACGTAGCCCTTATCCCCAATATAACGAAAGATAGAACTTACAAAGGAGTATTTACATTGTGAGAGAGATGAAACCAAATCTGTTCATTTTAATTCATCTTTATTTTTGACTATTCCTTTCTGTAGTATGGTTCTATTCCTTTGTGCTGTTTATAATTTAGTGTTGTATCTAGGCAGTTGACATTAAGTATCTTGTGGCTATTGTCTTCACAGTAGTTAGGTACAGAATACCTCTCTTTGAGCAGATGTGTGCATATTTTACTCAGTTCTTTAGCATGTTTGTAAAATATTCTGGTGGCACAAAGCTGTGACTAGGTTTTGATGTTTCAGTAATTTAGGGGTTAATTTCATTTTTAGCTTCCTATACATTTAAATATCTGTTACCCCTGTTGGATGGTGATGCTTAATAGTGTACATGCTTTATTTTGAATGTATTTAAATAACTGTAGTCTGCCTCAGCTCAGATATATGAACTCAGATTTCGGTGCTGCAACTTTCTATTAGAATAGCTACAAAATTAAAAATTCTTAAGAGAAAGCTTATTATTTTACAACCTAAAAATTCTATACTGAATTTCCTTCTTAACTGACCACAGATTGTTTCTGGTAATCTTTTGCCATGTATTCAGCCTTAAAGAGGGAGTCTACCTTTTGTCTCACTTGCACACCTACTTTGTTTGGTGTCAGAATCTTTCCCTGGACCCCATGCTGCACCCCCTCGACCCCTCCGTGGCCTATGTAGTCACTAATGCTACTAGTATGGGCATTGGATCCCCCTTTCTAGTACAAAGACTTAGGAACTGGGCGACTGGATAGCGTATTGGCTAAGAGCACAGGCTTTGGAATCAAATAGACCTGAGTTGACTCTTGATTCTTTTGTTTAATAACCTGTATTCGTCCTTACAATATACTTAAAAAAAACCTTTTTAAACGTTTTCTTCGCAGTGAGGTGAATACGCTATACCTACCTCACAGGGTTGTTGTGAGGATTACATAGACTGATGTGTATGAAGTACTTTTGTTAGTACCCGCCACGTGGAAAGTGCTCAAGAATTCCTAGCTGTATTTGTTGCTCTTACTTAATTTAAAGGTAGTAAACAAATTTGTTCATCTTTGGCGACTTGGCCATTTTTGTCTTGGAAAGACATGGACACTAGCTTTAGGAAAACTATCTTAAATGCATTTCATATTAGGTAAGTGGGGTATATGTATCTTTTGAAAATAGTTAAATAATTCAATTTTTGCCCTATGGATTAACCTGCAATTAAATGTGTAATATAGAGTTAGAAAAACAGAACCCTGGAACAGTTTTTTTTTTTTTTTAATAAGCTTATATCTTAATATGGTAGCTTGGCTTCCTTATAAATAATGATTTTTTGAGAGGGGTTTAGATTTTTAGTCTGTCTAGACACATTTAAGACGTACTTGAGAATGCCTGGCCTATTTTAATGTCAATGTATGCAGTAGACATTGTGTTATAGCGGTAGGAGTATTACATTTGGAATTTGGAGACTTGAGTTTGAGTCCTGGCTTTGCTGTTGAATTTGCACAAATGTCACTGGTCAAATCAGAACCTCTTCATGTCTGAATTATGATCTCTGCTGTGGTGCTTGTAACTTGACCTGCCTCACCTGCCTAACTCATTTAGCTGCTCAGAAAATCAGACGAAATAATTATGTTAAGGCTCTTTAGAAAGTGCAAAGGGCTATCCAGAGTAAAGATAAGTGTTATCTCAGTTCTCACTTTAGTTTTGTCCACCTACATCTTTCCAAAAAACAATGTTGGTGTTTCATGAATGCCTCAAAATTGAAATTCATGTCCCTGTTAATTATATTTCTCTGACCAGAGGCGTTTTGGTAAACTTTTTCCTTGCATTGTGAGATGGCATATTACTCTAACAGTGTGGCTTTTAGTCATTCCCCAAATAGCCAGAAAACAGTTTGTGGATAAGCCGAGTTTTTCAGGAAGTGTAACTGTAGCTCTAGAAAGCCTTTTCAATCTCTGCTCAGAACTGATCACCTCCATTAAGCCTCTGATTAATTCTACTTGGTTTTAATTAATTTGCATTCCATCTGCATTTATGCATGTAGTTTGTAGTATATTAATTTATATTTGAGTGTTTTTGTAAGTCATTTTTTGTCTTTTACATGTGACCTGGTCTTGTTTTCTCAGCTAGCTTGGAATCTGCTGAAGGTTTAAGACAATTTTCCTTTCCCTTTCTTCACCTTAGAATCATAATAGAGGATGCCTTACAAAGAATGGTTTCTTACTAGCTGTGTTTAGATAAAAATTCTGTTAGAACCTAGTGGCATCAGTTGGCCTAGTTTTTACAAAGTGTGCATCTGCAGAAATTGTCATTTGTTTCAGTATATGCCTGTTTAGAGTTAAAGACAAAAGGCATCAAAACAGTGTATATTGCTTGATTAAAAAATATAATGTGTAAGCTGTCATGTATTTCAGCTAAGACTAGACTTAATTTTGCTTTTTCAAACCATTCTGTTAATTGTATTTGGCCAAAAGAAATCTAGGAAATCTCATTAAATAGTTTGATTTTTAATACTATCTTACTTTAGGGTAATGTGGTATTTGTATTGTTAATAGCCATAGTTTTAAGTGATTCTTCACAAAAGGGGAATTGGGCCCTTTATGAAAGAAACGCTTTTATAAAGGCTTATAAAAAGGCTTTTCAGGAGTCCCAGTTTGTTATTTCTTATTTTTCCATTAAATTAATTTGTTCAATTACTGATGATTCTTACTATTGAAGTTTCTCATGTAAACCTTGATATGGAGGAGACTATTCTTGCAATAAATTTCCTAGTTTATTCGGAAATGTCTGTCTTTGAAAAAAGAAACGTCTTTACATTTGCTTTCATCAGAGCTTTCTCTGAAACGAACCAAGATAAAATTATGGCTTTTATTTTTGAACTTGAATTTGCTAAAGATGATGTTTCTTCCAAATGAATGTTTGCATATTATTTTCCAGATGTGTTTCTTTAAAACCAATTTTTGCTCCCTAAGAAACATTTTTACATCTTCTTCAGGAATGTCCTTGTCTGCTGGATCTTCCCCTCTTCATTCTCCCAAGATCACTCCACATACTTCTCCTGCTCCCAGAAGAAGAAGTCACACTCCAAATCCAGCAAATTACATGGTGCCTTCTAGTGCCTCTACACCTGTTAATAATCCTGTTTCTCAGACTCCATCTTCTGGTCAGGTGATCCAAAAGGAAACTGTCGGTGGAACGACTTACTTCTATACAGACACAACCCCAGCACCTTTGACTGGAATGGTATGTCTGCATTAAAGGAGAAGTGATAGTACTCTTACAACAGTTCCTTCTTATTAATGAGATTAATGAGGAGGTTTACCTCCTCTTGCATCTTTTTATTGTGATGTGAAAAAGTGAGTATTTGATTTTCTAACTTAGATGATATTTTTAATCTCTTCTTATCTCTTCAGAGTAAACTGTTGCTGCAGTAATAATAACTCCAGTTTTGGACAAATCTGGTTTTAATCACAAATTAGGTTATATTCGAGCTCTAGTTTAGTACTTCATGGCATGTTTTGCTCATGGGGTTACTTAGTACTTGTGCTAGCTAGAGTTGACTTTTGCCACATTT
Source organism: Ursus americanus (assembly GCF_024610735.1). NCBI lineage: Eukaryota > Metazoa > Chordata > Mammalia > Carnivora > Ursidae > Ursus > Ursus americanus. The sequence continues at coordinate 70,623,047 of NC_142136.1, read as the reverse complement.
GTTTATAGGTATAGGTAGTTTTTACCTCTAATAAGAAGTTGGAGAAAGTAGATAGTTTCTTACCATAGTTACTGAAAGCAAACTGATGATTTTTTGAGGTGAGGCAGTGATTTAATCTCTACATCTCTGGATAGTGGAGGACACATAAGTGATAAGAAGTCTCCAATATGATTATTGGTAAGGAGGGCAGAAGCCCAGGGGGAGCCCTGATCATGAATGAGGAAAGAGCTAACAAAGGAGGGAGGAGGGAAAGGGCAGAGAGGGAAATGTCGTCATGTTCCACAAATTGTACCTTTTAGCTTCATTATTGCGTCCATGTTCAAAAGTTGTTTTTTAACTAGTACACAGTAAAAATAAGTAGTCGTTGAAGAGCTTGTGAGTTAGAAAGCCAAATTCCATTAAAACACAAGAGCTGATGTAAATTGTAGACATTTGACATAATTAGAGATGATAGGTTTAGAAGAAAACTATACTTGCATTTTAGTAAGCAGATTTTGATCTCACAAAGTTAAATTAATGGTTTATTTTGATTAATGTTTTACTAAAAGGCAATTTGAATGGAAAGATGACAGAGTTCTTTTATGTTTTTTAAGAGTCCCAGTCCTGCCATTGTTTTGTGACTTTTGAATCTTAGTACCTCTGAGCCCATTTCCCCAGTTATAAATGGGGATAATAATCGTAACCTCCTTATGAGAAATAAATGTGAAACCATTTATAGAAGTACTTGTAAATTATGTAAAATGCTTTTTAAAAACTAATAAATAGCTAATAGTTTTATTCTGTTTTGTTTTGTTTTTGGTCAGAGATCTTTCAAAAATTATCACAGAACAGCTTGCCGAACAGAAGGTCAAATAATTGAGGTAGAGTAGAGACTTTCCTTGGTTCTTTCAAGTAAGAATTCCATCAATGTTTTACCTTTTTTGGGGGTTTATTATATTTTATAATTACATTTTTATTTTATATTTGTAGAAAGAAAATTTACTTTAGTCTGTAAAGAGGTTCTTTTGTCACAAAACTGTCTCAACTGTTTTTATAAAGATTATATATGGCACATTTTTATGATGTTTTTACCCTTCAGACCACTCTTAAAAATATGCTCATGGTAAACCTGAGGTGGTTAAGCCAAACTGTGCTATGTGGTGTAAGAAAACCAAGGCAAGAAAAAGAAGGTATTATTCTCCCTACAGATATAGGTTAAAAGAAACCTTACAGGTATTACAAAACCACTTCCTGGTTGAGATCCAGAACAAGAGTAATCATCCGAGGGCAGCAGAAATCAGCTGAATTCATTTTTCAAAGAGGGGGGAAAAGTGTTTTAGCTTTTAAAATGAAAAAAGAAAAGATAGTTTAGAATGTACGTCGATTTTGTATCAGGGACCAGTGAAGAGGAAGGAGAGGCAGAGGAAAAGGGAAGAAGTCAGGGGGTGGGGAAGAGTTCAATTCCAAGAAGCTGAAGGTTTAGTAACTTGGCTGTAGTTTGCCCAGACTGTATTTAAGTAGATCGTTGCACCCTTCTGCTCACCTAAGCTGCAGACCCAGACCCAGAGTAAGTCAGTTGGTCCTCTTTACTGTTGCAGTTTGAAGTGTTTAATCAGTATGTACAGAACAGTTTGTTTAGGTTGGCCACAAAAAACCCTTCAAGGGGGTGGTTCTTGGGGAGCCAGGGCAGTGTTACCTCATTATCTGACCGAATCCACACACTTTGAATATCTGCTTTCTTCCTCTCTTCCAACTGCTTTAAAAAATATTTACAAACTATGTAACTCTTCTTCCAAAGAGCAGCTTTGGCTTCTCATTGGAAGTTAAATTTTATGGTATCTGAAGAAATGTTTCCTTTTTCATTAGATTTTTAAATTCATTATTACATTATAATATTATTTTTAAAGTGAGTTAATTCAGAAAGTATATACTAATGACAGCTATTCTGAGGTGTTTAATTTATTATCATTAAAACGTATCCATTTATCTATCAGTGCCATTTAAAACAATGATAAAGCTCATCAATTGAGAACAATTGGTTATTACATTTTCCCTCTCCCTACCTTTTTAGGTATTTCCAAACTATCATATTTATCCTCCAACTGCACCTCATGTTGCTTATATGCAACCAAAAGCAAATGCACCTTCCTTCTTCATGGCTGATGAACTCCGACAGGTATGCTTTCAGAATCCCTGGTGGAAATACTTAATGTCTGTTGCACTTCAGCAAACAACTGGAGAAAGAACAAAGGTCTTTTCAAGTCATACAGTTTATATATGCTGAACTAAAGCAGATAAAATTCAGAATTTATGAGTTCTCATTGATATATTTATTTAAGGAAGCCTGTCGTTCAAGAAAATTGCAAGTATGTGTTAGGACATAAAACAGAAAAGTTATTTAAATGGGCCACCTTTTTGTATTTCATATCCTATACTTTGAAAGGTCTCTCTAAGATATATTAAATAAATTATATAAATGGTTTCTAACCTTCAGACAACGTTTTCTAATAGCTATAGGATGAGAATAAGTAGTTTGGCATAGAAATAAACCTCATTTTAAAAGAGCTTAATATTTTCTATAAAGTAGGTTTTATAAAATAATTTAGTTTTTTTTTTTTAGGTAAACATCTGGGTATTATTTGATATGTAGAATTTCATTTTATACTTACAGTCTCAGAAAAATTTTTATTTCACAGAAGAAAGTTGTACCAGTATAGCGTTGACGAGTGAATTATTGACAAGCTTAGAGTTGGCCTTGAGTTTTCAGCCCCAGAGTTAGTTATGTGCTTTGGCTTATAACACAGCTACTTAACCCCATCCCTAATTATGGGTAGGTTGATCGTAACTATTTAGACATTTTATCATTATTAGAAATGTCATTTCATGTTATCAACATTAAAAAGTACACATACCAAAAAACATTAATATTTATGTTATTTATAATAGAAAATCAAATTTCAGAAGCTATGTTTATATGTAAATATACTTGTTTTCTTTTCTTAGGAGCTGATTAACAGGCATTTAATAACAATGGCTCAAATTGATCAAGCAGATATGCCAGGTAAAATGCGAGTTGATTCATCCTTTTTAAAAGATATTATAATCTCTGTGTACATGTTTTTATGTCTTGAACAGCAATTGCTATGTTATGAATATATTTATTTGAAATCTACTTTTGAAGAGTTCCAAAATGCCACTGATCATCTAGTTCATTTCACTTCTACATGTGACAGTATTCTAGTTCGTCAAAAAAAATTAGGTGGTTTTAGAATTCATGGTGATTTACCTCACTGTGCACTGAAAATATTTGTGTCTTCTGAAACTTGATGAAATATGGTTACTTAAACAGAGGGGGAAGGTAATTATTATTTTTGAAACTATGGTGTACCAGACAATGTGCTAATTAAATTGTTTATATGTCTTTCTCACAAAAATTCTATGACATAGACATGAATACTACCTTTTCCCTCTTATGTATGAGGAAAACTGAGGTTGACAGGAAGCCTAAGTAACTTGCCATTGAAGCCCAATGGCTAGTAATCAGCTGACTGGGTCAGAATTTAAACCAAGTTTTTCTGTACCACAGTGTTTCTTAGAATACAATTAAAATCTCTTTCCCTAGCTTATTCTATATATAGCAAGATTAAATATGGTATAATTTAGCAAAACTTTATAAATAATGCAGTAGGAATACATTTGCCATAGAGATAATCTCAAAGCATGTGGTTGTAATCAAGGATTCACCATAGTCCACTGTGCATCTTCTTGATTGCTAAAGAATTAAAAGGAATATGTCTAGCTATTATGCCTTAAGACGAGTCTTTTCAGTTTAGATGGACAGGGAACTTATCTGTCATACCCTTTAAGGTTTTCAGGTTGGAATTTTCCTTAATTATTTAACATTGTCTGTGAGGCCCTAGCTAGGGTAAAAGAGGAAAACTAAATAGGTTTATTTTTGCCTTTCCAGTCTTTATGATTGCAATCATGTATAAATAATATGACGGTAGATTAGACATAATTTGAAATTGTAATAGAATTTAGGAAATGGCTGGATATAAGATTAATACATATCAGTTAAATTTCTGTAGACCAGTAGCCAATAACTTCAAAATATAATGGAAGGAAAAGATGCTATTTATAGTCGTTTCAGGTTATCAGCTAGGAATTCATGCAGCAAAAGATATGTAAGATCTCAATGGGGGAGACTTATTAAGAGATATTAAGTGAGATGAATAGAGTAAAATACTATATGATAAATAGGAAGACATAATGATTAAGATGTCAGGTTTTCTAAACCGATGTATAGGTTCAGTATAATTACAGTCAAAGCATGTGAGCTGTTTTTACTTGTAATTCTTCTGACACCTGTTTCGTGTCCTAGCTATTTATTAAGGGCTCAGTCCCACAGCACTGCTCCTACTTCAGATGCCATCTGAAATGGGTTACCCTGGCTATGTACACTCTGTGTGGCCAACTACAAATTTGGGGGTTTCCACAGCCACTACCACCCCTTCCCCATCCCCCCACCCCACTGGTTCAGTAATTTGCTAGAATGACTCACTTTAGGTATTACTGCTGGTTTAGTATAGAGGATACATAACTCAGGAACAGCCAAATGGAAGAGATGTCTAGGGCAAAGTAAGGTGGGAGATGGGGAATGAGGGACAGGGACGTCCATACCCTTTCCAGGTGTGCCACCCTCCTTGTACCTCGATGTGTTCAACTTGTTCAGTTCTCTGAATCCCACCGTTTAGTTTTTTTTTTTTTTTTAATTTTTTTTTTGTTTTAATTGAAGTTTCATTTTGTGGGCGTGGTTGATGAAATCTTTAGCTTTTGGTGATGAACTAAATCTTCAGCTTCTTTGTCCTCCCTGGGGGTTAGGAGAGAGGGCTGAAAGTTCTAAGCTGCTGCTGCTTTTTTTTTTAAGATTTTATTTATTTATGTGACAGAGGGAGAGACAGAGAGAGAGGGAACACAAGCAGGGGGAGTGGGAGAGGAAGAAGCAGGCTCCCAGCAGAGCAGGGAGCCCAGTGCGGGGCTCGATCCCAGAACCCTGGGATCACGCCCTGAGCCGAAGGCAGACACTTAATGACTAAGCCACCCAGGCGCCCCTGAAAGTTCCAAACTTCTAATCAAAGTTTGGTCTTTATTTTTTAAAATTATATTATGGCATAACAGAGCTTTTCATAGTATACGATAACATTTATCAAAGCGTAAAGGGCCAACACTACTCAAGATACTTTGAAGGTGATGATGAAGAATCTGGGTGTATTGAGGGAAGGGAGGCATAGTTTGAGTCTGTAATAATTAAAATAATGTAGATGGGGGACGGGGCACTGGGTTAGGCAAATTGGTTAATGGACCAGGCTAAAGAGAGTCCATACACATTCTGTGGTAGATGTGGTATGTCAGTGGGGAAAGATGGCATTGGAAAAAGTGGTTTTCTTTATGGTAAAAGATAAAATTGGATCATTATCTTTAACCATATCCAAAAATCAACTCCAAATTGATTAAGAACTTAACTGTCTAAAGTAAAACTTTAGAAACTTTACAAAACAAAACTCCTACTGTAAAATCTTGGTGAATAGATTTAATATTTCAGTGGGGAAAGATTTCCTATACAGAAAACAAAGATCATTGACTCTTAAAGAAAATACTGATAAATTTTACTAAATTAGAATTAAAAACAATCCAAAGATACTCAGAGTAAAGAAAAAACCTAGGGGTGCCTGGGTGGCTCAGTCCTTAAGTGTCTACCTTTGGCTCAGGGCGTGATCCCAGAGTCCTGGGATCGAGCCCCGCATCGGGCTCCCTGCTCCGCTGGGAGCCTGCTTCTTCCTCTCCCACTCTCCCTGCTTGTGTTCCCTCTCTCGCTGGCTGTCTCTCTCTCTGTCAAATAAATAAAATCTTAAAAAAAAAAAAAAAAAGAACCCTAGAAGAAGATATTTACACAGCTGACAAAGAATATAAAAAACACAATCCAGTAAGAGCATAAATAACTCAATTGAAAAAGGGCCAAAAGATAGCAAATAGGCATGTGAAGAAATAGGAAATTCACATGACCAATAAATGTATGACAAGATGTTGAACATCATTGATCATTAGGGGAAAATACGAATAAGATAGCTTATTTATTTATTGATTGCTTGATTGATTATATTTATTTATTTGAGAGAGAGAGAATGAGCAGTGGGGAGGAGCAGAGGGAGAGACAGAGGGCAGCAGACTCCCTCCTGAGCAGGAAGCCCGATGCAGGGCTCTGTTCTAGGACCTGGAGATCATGACCTGAGCCAAAGGCAGACACTTAACTGACTGAGCAACCCAGGCTCCCGATTTTAAAGCGTGGTCGTATAAAGTGTCAGGAGATGGATCCACAGGTTCTCCAGTACATTGCTGTTGGTACTATAAATTGGTGAACCTGTTACCACACTGGAAAACTCCTAAAGCTGAGTATCTGTGTATGCTGTAATTCAGCAATTCTCTTCCTGGAAACTCCTATACATTTTCAAATGCAAAATATGTAAGGTATCCATGACATTGTTGCTTAAAATAACAGAAACTTTGATCAATCCAAATGAATTGTGATATTGTCAGATAATGGAATATTGTACAGCAACTTAAATGAAGAAAGTTCACTGACATGTAACAATATAGAAGACTCTTAGTAATGTAATAGTAAGTAAAGTTAGTTGCAGGAGACTACATATAGCATGATAACTTTTTGTAAAGCTAAGTAAAATTATAATACGTATTTGCATTTATGTGAATGTATGTGTATATGCATATGTGTATATCTATATGCAATAAAACTATAAAAAGAGAAAGAAGTGAGAAAAGGAAGGCAGAGGTTGGTAGAAAGAACCATTATTTAGATGAAAGTTAAAGTAAAGGTCTGAGCTTTTGTTTTGAGTGCTGAGTTTGCAGATGCTTATTATGTTATTAAGAATAATTAACTAAATAAAAGCAGGCCCTGCACAGACATGAACCAGTGATTTGAGTGTCACAAGCTAAAGGTTATGGTTAATCCAATTCTGTGCCCCCATGTTCAATAAATTTTAATAAATACTTTTTTTTCCCCTGTCACTGCTCTAACTACTCTATTTCATGTCTTATGTTTACTATTAATCTTCATCTCATGTTGGCTCATTTATTAATGTTTGGTCTTGCTGTTTTTTTCTCTCTCCCTTTTCCATTCCATACTTCTTACTCCCACCAGATGAGTACTTCTCAACTTTGAAATCATAATTTATTTCCTGTAGAACAGGGATTCTCCACCAAGAATGATTTTCCCCTTCATGGGTCATTTGGCAATGTTTGGAACAGTTTTGGTTGTCACACCTGGTGGTGGAGTGCTACTGGCTACTAGTGGGTTGCTTAACACCCTGCAATACACAGAACAGTCTGTGACAACAAAGAGTGAGTCCATAGTGCTGAAGTTGAGAAACCATAGTGAGTCTCAGACATTAAGTATCTTAGATCCAAACTATCCTTCTGTATGTTCTTTGAGGGGAAGTAGGGTTGAATAGAGCAAAGACACTAACATTTTCCTTTTTTATCATTATTTTTAATATTACTTGGTGGAATTGGACCCCAGACTAAAACTTGGGGCAGAACTAAAGAGTGCAGCTCCATCCATACTCCAAGTTGATTTTCTTTACTTTGATTTTTGCTACTTAACAGTGATTTAGGCATCTCCTTTTATTCATAAGGCACTTCCCTTTATTTCATACTTAATTTTGTGCATTTGTTCAATTGAACTAGGAACAAAGAAAGAGCAGAACAGCAATGACTAGTCCTATCAGTGGAAACATTTGGTTTTTAAGGTTAATATTAGACCACATATGATTATTTCAGAGTGGAGTGAGAAATATAGTGTTAAAAGGTGACTGTGAAACAAGGTAAAAATCGTAATGTACAGACATAAAAAAAAGCATTTTGAAGATTTTATTTAAGTCATGAGAAACTGTTTATAAGACTTACAGAGCAGGACTGTTGAATGTGCACACTGGCTTTTTCATAGAGGAGGACAGGAGTTACTGTGCAGTGCTAGTAGTTATCTACATATAGTTTACAAGGGTGTAAAATATCTCTCACAGCGTCAGAATAAGACACTGAAAGGGTATCCTTTGGATAGTGCCTAGTTTTTCACTGATCTTTTTTTCCTCCTATAATGTAGAGAATTCAACATGCCTTGTTTGAAAGTACAAATAGGGATAAAGGAATTAAGAGTGTAAGATTTTTAGTTGATTGTGTCCCTCACTCACTCTTTGTCACACTGATGCTATGAATACCACTGCTTGGCATAGTGAGTTTCAAGTCCTTAGCATAGCATTGAAATTTCCCTCTGATCCAATCCCAACATAACTCTCTCAGCTTTTTCTCCACTTTGCACCTCCTCTGTGATATACGCTGTTCTCCCACCACATGAGATTTCACAGTTCCTGAACATAGTGTACACATTCAAGCCTTGGTGGTGGTGGTGGTTCTCTTCACTCCCTCACCATAAAGCAAAGCACTCTTTTCAACTCATTTTAGCTCACTGAAAGCAGTCTCATCCTTCAGTTTCTGGTATATGTACCAAATCTTCTGTTAGATCTTTCCTAGTATCCTTGGGTATGGCGCCCTTCTCCCTTCTGTTTCCATGTGTAGTGGTTCTCAAAATGTGGTCCTGACCCAGTAGCGTCTTTTCATTATCACTTGGAAACTTGTTATAATTGCAAATTCTTGGGTCCTGCTTTAGACCTACTAAATAAACATTGGGCATGGGACCCAGCAAACTGTATATTAACAAGCCTCTCTATGATTCTGAGGGGTGCTAAAGTTTAAGGACCAGTGCCGTGGTGAGTTGTACTTGTTTCATAGCTATTTTCCTTGTACTGTATTATCTTTTATAGCAATCTCTGTTGTTTGTTTTTTTTTTTGTAAGCATCTTGATAAGAACCCATATTACATTAATATGGGTTCACTACTACATAGTAGGCACTCATTACATTTTTAGTATTTTGAAATTAATGACTTCCTCTTATTAGATGCTCCTCATGAAATAACCAGGAAACAAAATTTATTTATCATTTGTATGTGGAAATTACACTGATCATTAAAGTAATGAATGGGCAAAAGTTACAGCTATATTCCCTTGTCTGTATACCTCCCTTGTACTGCTTCATTTCAGAAGAACGTGCCACTTGACCTTGTTTTGAAAGTTAGATTGAATCAGTGTTTGTTTTGTAGTATGGCCAGAATGCTGTCTGGTGGTTAAGAGCACACGACTATAGAATCAGAGTGCTGAGTTTGCATCCCAGCTCCCTCTCTAGATGTGTGATCCTTATTTTCCTTACTTATGAAATAGAGGGTTCTGTCTCATATGGTTTCAAAAACTAAGAGATGGTGAATGTAAGAATTTAGCAAAGACAGGTGGGGTCATTTTGAACCTGTCTTCTGGAATGACAGTTTCTTACGAGTGTTTCACATGTATTTCTTAACAGTCATAAGTCAAAGATTATTGTTTTTTTCTGTGAGTTTTTTAAAGGAGATTTATTGCTATGTTTTAAAAATAGTGTTAAACGGGGGTGCCTGGGTGGCTCCGTTGGCTAAGTGTCTGACTCTTGATTTCGCCTCAGGTCATGACTGCAGGATTGTGAGATCAAGCCCTGTGTTGGGCTCTGTGTTCAGTGTGGAGCCTGCTTAAGATTCTCTCCCTCTCCCTCTGCTCTCCCTCTCCCCTCCCTGCTTGCATGTGCACTCTTTTCGCTCTCTCTCTCTAATAAAAAATAAAAATAAGAAATAAATAGTGTTAAACATATTTTTTGTAACAAGTTTGGCAAGTATGGAATAGTGCAAAGAAGAGAATAAAAATCCTCCCACTCAGAGGTTACAATTGTTGAAGTGTTTGTTGTATTCCTTTCTAGATGATTTTCTGTTGCATATTCTGCATGTTCACTTAGCTTGCTTTTCATTTGAAATATCGTGAGCATTCCTGAGTCATTCAAGATATTTAACAGAATGGAAGCTGTCCAGTTGGAAAATATAATTTGATTGTATGTGAAGTATTAAAAAACTCTTGTCCTTTTGGATTGTAAAACTGATACATGCTTGTTCTAGAAAATAGCGATAACGAAGGGAAAAGAAATTGACTATACTCTATAGAGAAACCAGCTACTGAATACATTTAGTCTTTATAAGAGGAAACAAATTAGGATTCAAGATAAGAGTTTTTTTAAGGCCTAACGAGAGTATCATGAGCAAATTCCAACGCATTATCCTGATTATTTTTAAACATAATTTTTCTTACTTTGAGGAACATGGAAAGCATGATGGTAAAGTTGTTTTTATTTTCTTTCTGTTATATTTTGCTAAGAATTAAAATTGTGTTATTCTGCCCCATGGTTGAAAGTTTTGATAGATTGCCATATTTATACGTACATATACATACAAACATATTATATATATACACTCTCCAATTTAATGTTGCTTGTTTTTGAATTTCTTTATGCTTTGAAAAACAAGAATTTATATAAGCTTAACACCACTGTCTAAATATATTTTGTGTAAACTAAAATGTTTAAAGAAGCAAAATCTATCTTGATTTTTATTCAACATCAGAATCGGAAATGTTTAACATCTTTTAGTGATTACACAAATTGTTTCTAATAGCTGAGAAACAAAGAGTTGTATTGTGCTATGAGATAAAGATGTTTTCGAGTGTATGAAATCTGGTTGTTCTTTCATTGTTTTATAATGCCTATTTTTATTGATAGTGAAACCAGTTTGTTTTATAGAATTGTTATGAATGTTGACATTTCCAGAATTCAAAAGTATGTTTTGATAGTGGTGGTTTATGGTAGATTGGATTTCTTTATTACTCTGAGAGATTGATGAATATTAGCAAGTTAAAGTTGTCTTCCTATGAATTACTCTAGCAGTCCCTACAGAAGTTGACAGCTACCATAGCCTATTTCCTCTAGAACCACTGCCACCACCGAACCGGATACAGAAATCAAGTAATTTTGGATACATTACATCTTGCTACAAAGCTGTAAATAGCAAAGATGATCTGCCATATTGCCTTCGGAGGATACATGGTAAGGAAGATAAATTATCCTCTTTTCGAAGCATGTTATTGAGGCTAGGATTACTGAAACATTCCTGCATATATTTGTTTACTTAATATGAAAGTTTAAAGAATAATAAATAAATTTTTTATTTCATTTGGAAATTACTAGCTCATAAATAATATAGAACATGGCTTTTTCTGCACATTTCTGATGGAATAAAGGGGAGATGTCATTTACAGTTTAGTAGAAAAGATTTTCTTTTTCAGGTTTTCGTCTTGTTAACACGAAGTGCATGGTGTTGGTTGATATGTGGAAAAAAATTCAGCACTCAAATATTGTAACCTTGCGTGAAGTATTTACCACTAAAGCATTTGCAGAGCCTTGTGAGTAATTTGTACTTGTCTTTCTGCCTGTGGGCTTCATTATTTGAAGGCAGATTGCAGTAATGAGTGTTTGTGTTTTATTTTAAGCTCTTGTGTTTGCATATGATTTCCATGCTGGAGGAGAGACTATGATGAGCAGACACTTTAATGACCCCAATGCTGATGCCTATTTCACAAAGAGAAAATGGGGTAAGAAAAAGATGCAGGCATGCTTTATTTTGACAAATATTTTGCTCTTTGGAAGAGTAGTTTTGTATTTTAAAATGCATGTAGATTTGTCCCTGTAATCATAGTGCATTTTAAAAAGAAATGTCTCAAAGAATAGAAGTCAGCCCATAACCAGCTGGGAAATAGTGTATTGTGTGTATAGACTGAGATGAAGATGGGGTGTGAAAGACTCTTGGAGGTATCTGAAATCTCAATAACAGAATATGATAAAGTTTTTGCTTCTTCTTTTTTTTTTTTTTTAAAGATTTTATTTATTCACTGGACAGAGAGAGACAGCCAGCGAGAGGGAACAGAAGCAGGGGGAGTGGGAGGGGAAGAAGCAGACTCCCAGGAGCCTGACGTGGGGCTCGATCCCAGAACGCCAGGATCATGCCCTGAGCCGAAGGCAGACGCTTAATGACTGAGCCACCGAGGCGTCCCAAAAGTTTTTGCCTCTTAAACACTTTTTTTTCTTTTAAAAATACAGTGCTTTCTAAAGAAAGACAGTTTGAAAAATGATACCTGGCGCTTCACTGCCCAAAGCACAACCGTTATCATCTCTTCATATATTTCTTTCCAGGCTTGGTTTTTTGTTTTGTTTTGTTTTTTGGCTTCCTGTCACATCATTTCCTTTTCCTTTTATCATTTTGTGTCATTGCATCTTTCATTTATTATAAGTATTTTCCCCCCTAAGTTATATATTTTCTGATTATAATTTAATGACTCATAGTCCAGTGTGACTGTATATCATTTTTGAAATGATTTCCCTAAACAAATGCTTTTTTTTAAAAGGTAAGACTCCATGTTACTTAAGGAATTAGTCTTCAAAATAAGTTCTCAGTAACATTTACTTAAGCAGGGAATATTTTCTTTTTTTGCCCCTTTCCCATATTTATAGTTCAAATACTGCAAAGAACAAAAATATTGTAATTATGTTCTAATAAGTGTTTATTAAAGGGTAAAATAGCTTCAAAGTAAAAGGTCCATTTTGAGATGTCTGTTAATTAACTTACGTATTTGGGGAAGGAAAATGTAAGTATTATTTTTTTGTTTGGGGACAGGAAAGAAGCATTGAATTCTTTTAAAAAAATGTTTATTATTGAAGTACAGTGGAAAAACCATTGCATTTTTTACTATGGTTTTTAATCTTTTAAAGATTTTCTTGAATACATACTGAGAGAAATTAAGGAGGAAGGAAGATGTGAGTCCACATTATAGTATCTTTTGGATTGTGACTCCTTTAAGGACTCTTAATTGTGGATAAAAATATATTACTTCTGTTTACTTGTAACTTTGCTTTCTGACAGTTGGAAGAAGAAAGCTGTGGTTACATGGCTGTTTCACGTTAAAAATCTGGTCATATGGTGTGGTCATTTTTTTTCCTTTTGCCATGTCATCTGTAGACACATACATAATTTTGTTGAAGGGGATGTGGTATAACTTTTCCTATAGATGAATATAGCTGTAGTTGTTCAAGTTTATTTTAGTAGTAACACCTGTGAGATGACTGTTGGCTTTAATTTATAGCTGGGTTCCTCAACCTCAGCACTGTTGACATTTAGGGCTGGATAATGATTTTGTGGGGGCTGTCCTGTGCATTCCAGCATGTTAAGCAGCGTCCCTGGTCTCTACCCTCTAGATGCCAGTAGCAAGCCCGTTCTCCAGTAGCAACACCAAAAATATCTCCATACATTGCCAAATGTTACCTAGGGAGTAGAATTGACCCCTGTTGAGAACCACTGATTATAGCACTCCTTTCTAGTTTGTTTGTTTGTTTGTTTTTTAATCTTTATTTTTGGTGTTGACTGATTATTTGATATATTATGTTTCTATTTTCACAGGAATCATTCCTTTTTCTGATATTTGAAAATATCACTTGAAAAGTAGTAATTTCCCTGGATATACTATATATACTTTAATTTGTAGTAACTTCTAATACAAGGCAATCATTGGTTTTCCTATTGTGCATACTAAAAGAAAAAAAAGTGTGTGTATAAACTTTTGGAGAGACATAGATAGAAGTCTAATGTTTTCTTATACTATTTAATTTAGCTTGGTACAAAGTAAAAGATTACATATTGTAAGAAATACACTAATTTAGAAAATGGGAATAATATGTGATCATACTATATTATAGGGGTTTTGATGAGAGGTTTAAAATGGGACAAGGTGGGTCAAGTAATCTCTGCTGTTGTTAACAATATAAAGGTTAAGATAGAATCTGGCAGAGTAAGCAAGCACTGTGTTTGCTGTAAATACTCTTTTTTCCTTATTACCACATTTATTAAGTAGTTTTATTTAAACTTTTCATAGTCATCTTTGACAACGTCTTGGCATGTATCACTAGAGCCACTTTTTGAGTGATTTAACACTGTTTTCCAGATTGTATTGTCTTCAGTGTGTCTAAATTGAGGGAAAGTAGTTTTTGAATTTTGTATTTGCTTTTTCTTGGAAATGTTATCCCAAGCCACAGATTTCTCTTTATTATCTCCATAATTGACCATTCAACGGTTTTGCTTTTATACCTCATTCACAAAAAATTTGTTTACAATCATAATAACACTTGAATTTATAAGGTTATATTCCCTGAAATAATTAAAAAATCTGTTAAATTTATGTGGCTCTTTTCCACTGATTTAAGGATTAACAGTGACCCAGGAAATAGGATCAAGAAATACTTAAACAAGAATTGAGGGGTGCCTGGGTGGCTCAGTCGGCTAAGGGCCCAGTTCTTGATTTTGGCTCAAGTCATGATCTCAGAGTCATGAGATCGAGCCCTTCATCGGGCTCTGGTCTGGGCATGGAGTCTGCTTAAGATTCTCTCCCCCTCTCCCTCTGTCTTCCCTGCCCCCAACTCCCTCCCACCCCTGCTTGTGTGCCTGTTCTCTCTTCCTCTCTCTCTCTCTCTCTCTCTCAAAAAAAAAAAAAAAACAACTGATAGAATCAAAATGATTACTCATGGTAGATCGGATTATTTTTGTTTCATTGTTAGACATAAGTGATATTCAGTGTTTAACGTTAATATTTTTATGAGTTGGATACCATCCTGTCTAACTGACACAGCTGTAAGAGAGGAGGCTGTGCACTTTATGGAGAATAAGAAAATAATTCAGTATAAATGATGGTAGAGACTTTTATTTTTCTTTCAAGCCACAGAATGAACAGTTCTCACCTGCCTAAACAATAATATAGGCTAGGATTATTTTAAATAAAATAATAATCTTCGCTATTCCTGAATTTATTCAGAATTTACATTTATTTGATTCACAATTAAATATAAATTCTTTAAATAATTTTGTTTATTGTTCAGTAATTACAATGGTCGTAGAAAAGAGCATTTCATTGAGAGCTCTGCTGCTGCTGACAGTAGAAATGTATAATCTCATAAATAGGAAATTGAGGTTTGTCTCTTAATTTTTTACTAATAGACTAAATATATATATACATACATACATATACATATATGTATGTATTGACAAGTTGTGGGGCACCTGGTGGCTCAGTTGGTTAAGTGTCTGCCTTCAGCTCAGGTCATGATGCCAGGGTCCTGGGACTGAGTTCTACTTCAAGGCTCCCTGCTCAGCGGGGAGTCTGCTTCTCCCTCTCACTCTCCCTCTGTGCTCTCTCTCTCTCTGTCTCAAGTAAATAAAATCTTTAAAATCAGTAAATAAATTGACAAATTGTGCCATGATACTTGAATTTTGTTGTTGTTGTTAGTTGAGGTTTGAATGTTTTAGTCTTTTAGTTGGTTATTTAAAAGGTATCATTTTTGTTTTGTAGGTCAACACGATGGACCATTGCCCAGACAGCACGCAGGATTATTGCCAGAATCTCTTATTTGGGCATATATTGTCCAACTGAGCTCTGCATTGCGTACCATTCACACAGCAGGTTTGGCGTGTCGAGTTATGGACCCAACAAAGATTCTGATAACTGGCAAAACAAGGTACTAGCATTTTGAGTTTTGGCTTTATTGAGCATCTGACCTATGACAGTTTAGTAAACAAAGCATGATTTGTTTTAATTTTACCTTTTCATGTATTCCATCCAGAGCAACTGCTGTGACTTTGAGTTCATTTGTAAGTTAAAAAAAAAAAATGTTGAATTCTTAATAAAATGGCTGCTTATTAACCAAGAATCTTGTAAGGGTTTGGGAGGTATATATAGTTAGGGTTGGGGGATGTAGACATAATATCAATATACCTTTTCTATGTGTAACCATGGTTCTCAGATTGTAGCATGAAACAGAATTACCTGGAGGCCTCATTAATAAGCACACTTTATTGGGCTCCACCCCGGAGTTCTCATTCAGTAGGCCTGAGAATTTACATTTCCAGCAAGTTCTTAGGTGATGCTGTTGCTGCTCACTGGGTCCCATGCTTTGAGAACCACTGCTAACAAAGTTAAGTAACAGCCCTTGACTTCACCAGAGTTTTATTTGAATTGCTGTAATTTTGAAAGTTATCTTGGACAGCATAGCATAAAGAGCTCAAGATCTGGTACCTGATTATCTGGGTTCATCATATCCTAAGTCTGTTAGTTGCTATCTACATGATCCCTGAGCAAGTTATGTAACTTCTGTGTATGCAACAGCCTTGTAAGGCAGGTACTGTTATTATCTGTTCCACATTTATAGGGTACCTGTCTCATAAGGTTATTGAGAGGATTGAATGATTAATACATGTCAAATTGAATGATTAATACATGTGAGTGGTGCCTAATACATCTTCAGCAAATGTTAGAAAGCTAATTAGTTCTCTTTCATGAATAACTAATAAAGAAGCAGTTTGGGTGGTGAAAAGACGGCCTGGTAGTCAAAGATGTGAGTTATACTCCTGGATTTATCAGTTTCGGGCTTCTATAACAGCACAGGCCTGTCAGTATTTATGAGTCTTAATTTCCAACTCATCTCTAAAATGGTGTTTGATAGAGGTTACATGGGGAAGTTAGACTAGATAATATTCTGAGATCCTTCCTAATATTATAGGAAATGTTAAATTTTTAAGAAAATCTCATTTTAATCATTTTCTTTAAATTCTCTGGTCTTTGAAGGTTGCGAGTAAATTGTGTTGGAGTTTTTGATGTTTTAACGTTTGATAACAGTCAGAATAATAATCCATTGGCATTAATGGCTCAATACCAGGTGAGTAAGAATGAACATAGATACTTAGTAATTTAAGGCTTGATTTTCTTTTAAGACAAATTTTGTTTATTTTAAGGTGTTTTTGGGGTTTTAAGTCTAGATTTCAGTTAATTCTGGGGGTGTCTCTATGCCAACTTTGAACATGTGTTTCTTAATCACTGTGGTGTAATGTAGTGTAGAGTCCTTATAAGTGGGAATATAGAAAGTTAATGACAGTGTCAAAGACTAACTGTTCAAATGAAAATGTATTTATGTGATGAGGAAATTTGTCTTTGGCATAGATTAAAACAGATTAATTAGTTGAATAAGTTATATTAAATGACATTTTCCTTTTTTTCATTTCTTTAATGTGTTAAAATAGCTGTTATTTTTACTTTTAGATATTGTCCCACTACCAATCCAAAAATTTTAGAAGTATTTTCGAAGGAATATCGTTGTATTGCCATTTTCTAAATAATTTTTGCTTTTGCATACTCCCTTCTTGTATATAATCAGAATTTGGTTCTAGTCTAATCATAATAATAGTGTAGACTTAGGCCCCTTTTATGTTTTTCACTGTTTATATGAGTTCATACTTCTTCATTAGTATAAGGTATAGGAGAATAAGACCCTATCTCCGCAGAGAACGTTAAGTGTAGTTGCTTTTGCCTTGATTGCTCTGTGCAAGTAACGTGGCTCTGTAATTATTTCATATCATTCATTATTGTAGTACTTCACATTTTTTGGATGATATGCAGGTGCTGTTTTAAGACAGTGTTAATTCTTTTTGTGTAAGAAATTTTTGGTGTTTCTGAACATTTATTAACTGATAGAGGTTTGATGTAAGGCACAATCTCTTAATTACATGGAGAAACGAGGACAAGAACATTTTACCTTTTCATTGCCCTTCTCATTTCAACTTCTTTTGTTTAAATCTTTGAAAGATTTTAGTTTGCTTATAAGCCAAAATTTCTGAACAAAAAGGAAAAGACAATTAGAAGTAGCATCTAAGTAGTGCCTAGTAATCCAGTTCATGTGTAAACCTCTTCTTTTGCTGCAGATCTAGGGACAGTATAGTCCCCAAGAAGTAGAGCCACTCATCACATTGAGTTTGTATGCAGACTTTTCACCTCTTCCTTCCCCTCTGCTCCTGCCCAAACTCAGCAGCAGCCAAGCTGTCCTGGTTGGTAGCACCATCTAGTGGGCACCATTCAGAAGAATTTGACTACTTTTTTCCCCCTAGCAGCAGCCTAAGGGGATTTGCTCCCTCTTTCTTATCTAGGGTGGTGGTTCTTAGCGACTTTCCTTCTCATCTTCTTACACCTAGTGCCGAACTAATTGGCTCTGGAGATTTTTCTTCCTAATCTCTGTGCTTCTAAAAGTGACTGATTATTGACTGAAATGCTAGCGATCTTCATGTATCCAGGAAAATAATATTAAATTTTTGAGGAGAAATTAGACATTATTTAGAACCAGTGCCACCTAACTTGATTCCAAGTATCTGGAAACCCCATCTCCACATTAAAAAACGAAATACCTTACAGTTTTGTTTTTCTTACAAGTACAGCCTTAACGCTCTCATTCTTCTCTATTCCGAATAACGTTCTTGTTTTTTTTTTTTTTTTTTTTAAATTACTAGTATAAGACTAGTGTGATTTTGGTTTTCGGTATCATAGCAGTATTATCTTCCCTTTTTTCTTTGTGAATGTACATTATTTCAGTTATGTTAGTGGTTATGTAGTTACCTTGAAAAACAACTCTTTTTAACAAAAAGTAATCCTAGAGTTCCAAACAAACAGCTCTTAAGTACGCATTTGGGACAATTGATTGGTAAGTTAGGAACTGCCTTCATTCATAAACTCAGGCTGCTTTCAACCAACCGTCACCTTCCCTTTATTTTCCAGCAGTAAAGGGTATTTAGGGTTTTCTTCTTTTTTTTTTTTTTTCCTTTATTTTTTGGGGGGCGGGTGATATATGTGTGGAAGATTTTTCATATAGCTTATAGTAAGGTAAAGGAGAGAATTAAAGATAGTCCCAATGGGGGATTGTGATTTTACAGAGAAGAGGGTACATGAGAAAGGAGTGCATTGTTTCTTGTAGTCTATTTTTCATAGTCTGTTTCAGACACGTGAATAGAGACTGACTTTCAGTAAAGTGGACATAAGTAGAGCCATAGATAGAATCAGAGAAAAATCAAGAAATCAAGAATCAGGAAGAAACTGAAAATGAGTGGGGGGAAAACCTCCAGAATTCAACAAATGGGGGGAAAAACCAGATGGAGGTAAGAAGCAAAATAACAAATGGAAAATTATTTAGCTGGCAAATAAGGAAAGGAGAGTTACTGAGCTTTTATGATGTTTAACTCTCTTAATTAAGCAGGACTTCATTAACCTCTTAGTTAAAATAAAATCAGTTCTAATTTAATCTGGAATATGTGACATGTATACTTTATTTCTAAAAGTGGGTATTCCCACCTTGAGTCAGCTTTAGAAAGGTGGTGGGATGTACTTAAAATCAGATGTTTTTATTTTCAAAACCCATCCAGTCCTTCAGCTATCTTGGACTTTTGTTTTCCTGTCTCATAATAGGGAGTACTGGAATGTTCTAGGTGGGAGGTTTAGTTACAGCATCAATTCAGGGTGGAGCTAAACTGGAAATTCTTTTGTTTTAAGTGTTGGGAGGCTGTATGTTGGTACATGCTGCTCAAATACTTGATAACTAATAGCAACCTTCAGTATGCTTTGCTGAGGATATGGGATTGAAACACAGAAATTTACATTTAGCATTTACATGTACTGATTTCTCTTGACCCACATTTTTATGTTTTCATTACTATAACTTGGACTATTTTTACTTGACCTTGAGAATGATTGAGGAGAATCCTTTTTGAGTTCGTTCATGGCCGTGCCTTCCAGAGAACAGAAATGATGGCAACAGTAATAGTGCTCCCTCCCATGCCACTTCCCCTCCTGCCTTTCTGGGCTCCTAACTCTGTACCACAGATGAAGTTGTAAAAAGTTTCTTTGACATGAATCCTTGGCATCTCTTATTCTGATAGATTCAAAGTAGTTTTTCTAATCCATTTTTCCACTGGTTATAGGATCTCATGTTCAAAGTGTCAAGATTCATAAATGCTAGTTTTGGATGAATTTTTGATTTTGGATTTTTTGATGTTATTTTAGTAATGGAGTTTGACTTCTTCTTTATACTTTATTATTTAGGTAAAATGTTAAGGATAGCTGTATAGTGCTAAAGTTTCATTAGTGACTGCCTTCCAATATTCGCCTATTTTGCAACTATACCATTTATAAACATTCCACAAAACCAGTGGTTCTCAACCCTGGCTGCATACCAGAACTCTTGTGGAAACTGTGAAAAATACTAATACCTAGATCTTACCCCAGACTGGTAACACCAGAATTGGGGTAAAGGGATGGTCATAGAGTGATTTTTTTTTTTTTTAAGCTCCTAGGTGATTTTAATGTATAGCTAGATTTGAAAACTCTTTATACTAAACCAGTATTCAGTAAATGTATCCAGTAATTCAGATCAGTTCTCAGATCTTGAAGATCTATAGAAGTTTTCTATCGAAATTACTTCAGATAATTGTATTTAACTCTGAGCTATTCCATTCTCCTAGGCATATAGTTATTAATAGTTTACCTGCCAAGTAGAGCCACTTTGGATAACATTCTGTTTCCTGGAGTTATAATAGGTAATAGAGAGCTTACCTCAATTCAGCTAGTTGTCTTTTGAAAATCCTTTTAGAATGAAAGCCTCAGAGTGGTAAATCTTAAAAAAACAGATAGATAGATAGATAGATAGATAGATAGATAGATAGATAGATAGATACCAGGTGGTTACAGAGCTCTCAAAGATCTGTTATAATATGAGGAAAGATTGTCTATTTGGAAACAAGGGCAGGCAGGATGTCATTGGGGTTTGCAGCGTTTTTCAGTGTTCTAAAAAAACATATTCTGAAATCAGGTAATGGTATGTTGTGTTTGGAATAGTGGAATAACTTTTCTTCAAATAATTCTTTAAACTCCCACTGTATTTTGGGTATAATGGAAAGTGAAAGGGGGCGTATTATAAATTGTAATGATCATTGTAAAGTGAGTATATAGTAACCAGCCTTAAATTTCTTGTAATAATGTCAGCTCTGTCTAAATAAAAAAATTTTTTTTTAAAAATTTAAAACAGTAATTCTATAGTTAGCGTTTGAATTGCTCAGAGTAATGTTTTTGGAGCTATATTCATCAGAATTACCTGAGTGCTTTAAAAATGTTGGGCCTGCTCACCTAGACCTACTGGTGGAGAGGCTCAGAAATCATCTTACAGCTCCCAGGTGACTCTGAGCACCAATATTTGAGAACCCTGTGCTGGGAGTTCTGTAGCTTTTTTGTAAAGGTGCCAGCAGTAGTGTCAGTGTATTACATTTGTACCTATAAAATAAAAATTAAAAGTTACATTTATTCTTTCATGTCAGCAAGCAGATCTGATATCATTAGGAAAAGTTGTGTTGGCTTTGGCTTGCAACTCTTTGGCAGGAATTCAGCGAGAGAATTTACAGAAAGCCATGGAACTGGTGACAATCAACTACTCCTCTGACCTGAAGAATCTGATTTTGTAAGTTTTACTATATGATTAAATGTATGTAATGATCATATGAGATAAGACAGCTTTTTCATAAAGGCCTTTTAATAGTAATTCTATTTTAGTTCTTACTATTCAAAATCAGGCATAACACAAGTTAAACAACTTTTAATTTCTTTATTGTTAAGTGTATATTTCTTTGAATAAATTCATATACCAATGTGTTTGGTTATTGATGTTTTAAACATTTGGCCTCTCAAGTTGCATTGGTATCCACTACCTACATAAACCTTTTAAGTTTAAATTGAAATAAAATAAATCAGTTCTTCAGTTGCACTAGCCACATTTCAAGAGCTCGAAAGACACATGTAGCTTCTGGCTAATACATCCCATAATCTGAGAAAGTTCTGTAGACAGGGCTGCTCTAGGGAGTGCTCGGTATCTCTCTGAAAGCTGTCATAAATAAAAGTTAGATGCAATCCAGTTACAGACTCTGTGGCCAAAACATTCATTCCAGAAAAGCATGTTCATAAAGGTCCCTTTGCTTCTTCTCCAGTATCTTCAGACTCTCAAGTAGTCCTTGAGTATAGGCTTGAAATGTATGTGACTTAATAGAAACCTGTTGTGGAGTACGGTCACCACAGAGGGACTTAGACACACACCTGTCTAAGATACATCTAACATTGGGGAATTCCAGAGGGTGGACAACCATAACTCTTATTCTGAATTATTCTAGAGAACAGATGCTGGGCTATCTTTTGACATTTTTCCTATTCTGTTCTAGAAGCAGTTGGAGCATATTGATCCTTTTCAGTGTCTTAGTTTTCAGCTATTCCTTCTGATTTTTCTGTGTAGTCTTGGATGATTGAGTTTCTTTTTGGACTAGCCCTGGATATGGAATTGAGGGTTAGAGGATGCGGCTGCCCTTCTGTGCTTTGTTATACTAACGTAAATGTCCTGCTCGTGACAGAGCCTTGGAAGCCAGTGGTTGCCCAGTGTTCCTATTAATAATCAGATGACTGCTCTTTCAAATGAAAATATTTGTTTTATATATTTTCACAGCAGTGATTCCTAGCCTTAATTTGCAACATCTAGGATGTTTTAAATAATCTCAAGTATTAATCTCCAAATTTTCTTTTTAGAAACTTAGAGTAAAGGATATAAATGTAACAAACTAGCCATATGTTAATAATTGTCAAAACCGGGTGATGGGTACATGGACATTCATTATATTATTCTATCTACTTTCATAAATGTTTGAAATTTTGTCTAATAAAATGTAAATAAAAAAGCCGTACTTTCATACGAACTAATAACAACTTTATAGAGCAACAAACCGTGTATCAGGCACTTTTGAACTGATGCAAATTAATTAATTTTCCCAATAACCCTATAAATTAGCTCCATTTTAGAGATGACAAAACTGAGGCATGGAGAGGTAAGGTAACTTGCCAAAGTCACAAAGCTTGTAATAACTTCCAAGTAGTTAGATATAAATTTGTCAGTAATTACAGATAAATAGCTAAGACATAGATTATCCACAGGAGTGTTTTATTCAACAAAAGAATGCCTATTCTGTGCCAGGTGCTGAAGATACTTTGAACAAGATGAACAAAATCCCCACCCTAATGGTGAGGAGGTAACAAACATGTAAACAAATAAGGTGTTTGCAGGTAGTGCTAAGTGCTATGAAGAAAATTAGATAGAATTATAAGCAGAGTGTGCGGGGGGGGGAGGCTCCTTTAATGAGAATGGTTAGGAAATGGCTCACCTGTCAGGATAGGCAGCAACAGGGCATGGTCATCTTTGTATTCTAAGCAGGTAGCTTTTCGAAATGTAGTATTTTTCTGCCTCAGTTATTATGGTAGAAGAAACTGAATTGGTCTCTTCTGATGTATGTTAGTTCATGAAGATTTCTCAGAATAAATATACCATGACAACTGGTAAATGAAGTTGCAGAGTAGAAGGCAGCTTCCTCAAAAGTTGACCCTTGTTTGATTTATCAAAATTGATGACCCAGTTTTAGTTCAAAAATTATTTTGCAGAGCAATGGAAAAATCCCTTCAGCTACAACCACCCGCCGTTTTATGCCTTCAAAAAAGTTTGTAACAGTCTTTTCATGCCCCACTATTGTAAGGAAGGGTTTGAGAATGGAAATGGTTAAGTATAACCCTAACTCAACTTGCCTTTCTCATTTTCATAATAGCAAAAATATAGAGAAAGAGACTGTTTCTTCTTTTGGCTCCTCAAATTTTCCAGAGAAATCATTACACCTTAAAAGTGAACTTGACTTGCATGAAATAATGTTTTCAAATTTATGTACACTAATGTGATGGCAGCAGCAGCAGCTATGTGCTTGTGGGTTATGTTGTTTTTTAAATTACATGTTTGTCATTCAAGTGATTCTTCTTTATTTTTGGCAGGTATTTGTTGACTGACCAAAACAGGATGCGAAGTGTAAATGACATCATGCCCATGATTGGTGCTCGATTTTATACTCAATTGGATGCTGCTCAAATGAGAAATGATGTCATAGAGGAAGACCTTGCAAAGGTAAAGAGTCTAGTTAAAAAGAGATCTACACACTTGGCACCTATGTATGTAGAGAGATATAAAACATAGTAATTTCTGTGCTAAATAGAGTACATAATTGGCTAAAGACTGTTTGCAGATATATTTGTCCAAACTTAACGTTCAGTATTTTAATTTCTTATGTCCTCTGGGCATTTGTTTTCTTTTTTGTTCATGATTTTGCTACAGTCAATTGACACAATCTTGATTTTTTTTTTTCATGTAAGTTACTTTAACCATTCTTAAAAATGGCCAGCTGCATGATCTTCTTGAGTATTACTGTTGAATGAAATGGAAATATCACATTCAAAACTATAACCAAAAGGTGGGGATATTAGGATTTATTGTTTAAAGGTAATACTGGTGAAGGATACCAGTTTTGTAAAATTTTGCTTTTATGTTCAGTTAGCTGGAATATTAATACTCTCTTTCTTTTCAAAATGTTTTATAGGAGGTTCAAAATGGAAGACTGTTTAGGCTTCTAGCAAAATTGGGAACAATCAATGAGAGGCCGGAGTAAGGATTTACAGTATTTTACAATATATTTTCAATCAAGGGTGCTAACAGGAATGAGTATTCCTTATTCTTACTGGGTTTTATTTGGAAAAAGGGAAAAATTCTCATGTGAAGGGACCTTAAGCCTGTTGTCAGCCATTAGGATGCTGTTTTTTAACTGTCACCTAGATCTGGTTGTTCTTAGGGATTCCACACACACATACACGTACAGAAAAGATACTGTTAGAAATCTCTGTCATGGTTTGTACATGAGGGAGTGTTTGATGAGTATCAATGCTGCCTGTACCATGTCTCCTTTTTGAAGCGTGGTCAGTTCAGTTTATCGTAGTCAGAGACTTCAGACCCGTCTAATTATTTCAGGCCCCTTATCTTCTATTAAAGGGCATTATTTATAGCAGTCATACCAGTGACACCAGCACCTTACATTATTTGTCATTTAGTTCTGCCTCATTTGCAAGTTAAAGTTACCATATGTTCAGGAAAGAAGTAGGGTTGATGTCTGTACTAAGTGGTAACTGTCAGAGATAGATGGAATAGTATTATAGCTGTTGTCACTGTAGTGTAAGTTAGGTTTCAGGAACGTTACCTCTGTTAATAGAGATAGATGATACAATAAATATTGCTTGAGGGAGTTTTTTTGACCACAAAATTTATGTTCACTTCCGTTTCTTCAAAGTTAAAAAGAAAAACTCAATTAGTATTTTCTGTGATAATTTTTCTGAATGAAGAGAAGATGACATTAAAAAAAAAACAAACCAAACTTTTATCTGTTTCTTCTGGCATTTATTTTTTTTTAAATTAATATGCTTATAGTACTGTTTCTTGATCCCCCCCCACCACCAGTATTTAACTCAGCTAATGACTTTGTCCTGTGGAAGATGAGGCTTTATCTTTCACACCCCCTTCCCTTAACCAGACACACACACACACACACACACACACACACACACACACACACACACATATTCACCTTCTACCACCTAGCCCATAATTTTGAGTTAAATCTTTATTCAGTGTTGACATCAGTTTCACAGGGTAAATATTCTTAATAGCTGCACCACTTAGTAAACCATGACTGTGTTTTCTTTCTTTTGTATTGTGTTTTTTGATTTTTGTTTTCCTGGGGTTAATAATTATCTTATATAGAAAACTAAGCAAATGAAAAAAATTGACCACCAGTTTATTCCAGACTCACTGCCAGAGTTATGAAACACCTTTCCATATGGTCAAAAATAGGTAACCTATCAGTTCCTTTTTTTTTCTCCCCCTTAGAGAAATTGCCCCTGGAGCCTCTGTCCTTCTGTTCCTATCTGGGCTGGTTGCGCTTTAAGCCTGCTCACACTCACACTTTAGAACTGGAGCTTCCCTTCACTATTATCCCGGGAATTATCATTGTCTCTCCCTTTGTGTTGGATACCCCGTTTCTTGCTTTTTTCCTTGGTTTATTCTTTTGATTTATTGGAGCACATCCTCCTGTAGCTTCCTGAGAAAGGTGAGTTTTTTGAGTCTTTGTAAGTCTGAAAATATCTTTATTCTATTTTTACACTTTATTGATAGTGTGATGGGTATTAAATTCTAGATAGTCCTCAGAAAATTCTTTTTATTAATTAAATCTTTTGAATAGATTAATATGAACCAGTTTTTTAAAAAGCAGAAAAGGATTTGCAGTGAAAAAAATTCTCTCGTACTTGTAACAGCTCCAGTCTCTCCACTTTCTCCCACTAATCTTTATTTTATACTCTTCCCAGATCACAATGATATATTCTTATCTCCCTCCTCCCCCTTTTTAATATGTACAATATACAAATTGTAAACCATGCACAGTATTCTGTATGTTGCTTTTTCCTCGTAACTATATTTTGTAAATCTTTTTGTTTAGGTATGTTTGGTGTATACAAAACACTATTCTCAGTAGTTTACAAATATGACCTAACCTTACTCCCCATAACAACCCTGTAATGCGGTACTATTAGTATTCCCACTTAACAGATATTTGGGCATAAAGAGGTTAAATGCTGGGTGCCTAGGTAGCTCAGTTGGTTAAGCGTCTGCCTTCAGCTCAAGTCATGATCCCAGAGTCCTGGGATCAAGTCCCATGTCAGGCTCCCTGCTCAATGGGGAGTCTGCTGCTCCCTCTCCTTCTGCCCCTCCCCCTGCTTGTGCTTTCTCTCACTCTCGCTCTCTCTCAAATAAAGAAATAAAATCTTTATTTAAAAAAAAAAGAGGTTAAGTACCTTTTCCAGGGTCACATCATCAGTGAGTGTATGAGCCGGAATTCAAATCCAGATAGTATGGTTCCAGAGTCCATGCTCTTAATGTAAAGGCTCTGCTTCCATAATTTATATAGCTATGTAATAGTCCATTCTGTGGACACACTATAATTTATTTCTCTCATTCCTTATCAATAGACATTTGAGTTTTCAGTGTTTTGCTAGTATGAACAGTGCTGTGGGGACTGACTTACGCTTCCTTAATTTTATGTGTGCATGAATATAGGCCCAGTTTGATTGTTAGGTCTGTGGATGTGTGACTGTAAACCCTTACAGAAGGGTTGCCCAGTGTACGATGCATGAGAGCCTTTCACCAACAATACTTTTTTAGCTCATGGATGTTTGTCATCCTGATAGATGAGAAATTAAATCTCTGTGCTGTTTATTTTGTATTAACTCTTACAAGCATGTTGCCTATCATTTTTATGTTTTTGATCCATTTCTGTTCCTTTTTCTGTCTTTCATATCCGTGGCTCATTTTTTTTTTTTCAGTTCAGTTGTCTGTCTTTTTGATGTATAGGAGCTAGAGAGATTTATCCTTTGTGATCATTCTATTTTTAGTTTGTTATTTTTCTTTTGACTCTGCTTAATTTTTTTCCATGCAGACATTTATACATATAGTCTAATTGATCAAACTTCTTTTATGCTTTTGGATTTTGAATCATAGTTAGAAAGTTAAAAAGGCCTTTTCTACTCCTACGATTTTAGAGGAAGTACCTCATGGTTTCTTCTAGAGTACTTATGGTTTTATTTTTTTTCATATTAAACTTTTATATATGTGGAATTTATATAGGGTGTGAGGTATGAATTCCACTCCTCCACCCTTTCCTCTCAGAAGACTACCCCGTGGCCCAAAAGCTATTTATCGAATAGTCTAGCTTTTCTGCACTGGTTTAAGGCAGCACTTCTTTCACATTAGTATTTTAATGACTAACATTTTCAAATCTGGTAGGTGTTATTCTTTCTTATCTCCATTTCATTGCCTGTTTTTTGTTGTTTTCCTAAAATTGTTTAATTTTCTGTATAAATTCTAGACTCAGCTTTTTGTTTAAAAAATCAATAAACCTGATGGTACTTTTATTGAGAAGATAACATGTTTATTAATAAACTTAAGGAGCATTTGTGTTTATAGATGTTGAGTTTCTTAACCAAGATAATGGTCTGTCATCATACTTGTTGACACCTTTACTGTTCTTTAGTGCTTAAGTTGTTCCTTATGTTGTTGTAGCACGCTCGAGTTTACTAGGTATTTTTTCTTACTGCTATTGTAAATGCGAATCCCCCCCAATTCTTTCTTCTTAGATTGCTTATTATCAGTGACGTAAAAATTACTGATTTCTGTTTTATTTTTGTACTGTGATATCTTAGTGTTTGGATAGTTTTTCACTAGATTTTCTTGGGTTTCTCGGATACATAGTCCTATGTCCAAATAATTGTAGTTGTATTTCCTCCTCCTAATTTCTATACTTTTAATTTCTCTGGAGTGATTGTGTTAGCTAGTACCTCTAGTACATAGTTAGGTAATAGTAATGATGATTTCTGTCAAAACTTGAAGCAGTGCTCCATTGTCTTTTAACTTCCAGATTCAAAGCCATTTTCTTTTCAAACCCTTTCCTTGCCCTGCGCTTTTAGAATCTTTATCAGTGATGTTCAGAAAGTCAGTGATTTGCCTTGGTGTGGGGTTTTTTGATTCATTCTGATTAATTAACAGGTGGGTACACCATTCTAATCTTGGAAACTGATGTCCTTCAGTTCTGAGAAGTTGTCTTCGTTGTTTCTTTGATAATTTCACCCTTTGAAATTCCTATTGCTCAGATGTTAGACCATGGCAATTGATTTTCTTATATTCTCCTCTGTTTTCTGTATTGTATCTTTTTGTTCTACATTCTAGATAATTATCTCATTTTATTTGTGTAAAAATAAAGGTTTTTTTCTAATATGTTTTTGAATTTTTAAGTTTCTGCTGTCATATTTTTAATTTTGAAGAACTTTTTGTTCTCTAAATGTTTGTCTTACAGCATCTAATCCTTGTTTCTCTGAGACTCTCAGTTATAGATTTTGGGTTCGGTTTTGTTTTGTTCTAAGTTCTGTTCTGTTCCCTGCAATATCTCATAGGAAACAAGAATTTGTTTTGTTTTGTTTCATTCTCCAATGAATTTCTGATCCTTGGGTGTGCATTCATATTTAAAATGACCTTTTTTCAGGGTACCTGGCTAGCTCAGTTGGAAGAGCATGTGACTCTTGATCTTAGGGTTGTAAGTTTGATTCCCTACGTTGGGTACGGAGATTACTTAAAAAAAATAATAATAAATTTTTTAAAAAATAACCTTTTTCATCTAAAAAGCTAATGGAAAGCTCATTGCGGGGTCAAGGATTGTAGAATGTATGGTAAAGTAGTGTGATATTGTTGCGTATAATTTTTGTTTGTTTTTGGTGGACTCTTAAATGTCAGAATTTCTCTTGGGCAAGTCAGTTTCCAGAAAAAAAATCCGCAAACTTTTATCTGTAGTATAAACCTGTAGTCTAGCTTTGGGTAGCCAAAGTAGCAGCAAAGTATTGGTTAAATAGTCTTAGCTACCATCTCTTGCTCTTCCTGGCATCCTGGAGGCTGGAGCTTCTTTGTTCACCCTGTCTAGAAAGATTTTTGGTACCTTTCTGGCAAATTTCTGCAAAGCAGAAGTGGAGGCAGGGATGAGAGAGAGGTTATCTGTTTGTTATTTATAGAACTTTTCATCCAGTTCTGCTCTTTCCAGCTTTAATCCATTCCTGCACTTTTAGTAGTACAATGGTTGCCCTTCCTGGGCCTCACTGGTATGGCTGCTTTTGTGGCTCCCCCTTTTTCGTGTGTGCCTTCTGTAGCATTGGAGTTCAGTTTGTTCAAGTCAGCTGATCCTATCACTTACCTGTTTTTCACCTTCCAATTTTTTCTTCTGTTGTTGCTCCCGAGCACTTTGTCCTTGCATGTTTATTATACCCCCTTTTAGACATTTATTGTCAATTTGTCGGGGTTTTGAAAGGAAACTGAGATAAATGGGTGTGTTTAATTAGCATTTTAATTGCAAGTCCCTGGAGTGATTTGCAAAACTCAGAGGATTGTGTTTCAACTATGTGGTAGGCTTTCCATCTTGTTCTTAGAAGACAGACCTGTTTGTTTGTTTTTTTCCCCCAGACCTAGTTTTTTAACCAAGACTGCATCATCTGATCTCTCCCTTCTTTTCTTTGCTTCAGATCTGCCTCATTTTTTTTTCTTTTAATTTTCTCCTTCTCTCTCTTGCCTTCTCTCCCTCTTTGTCCTTGTCTTTTTCTCTTCCCTTCCTTGCTCTTACTCTCTGTCTCTCCCTTGGCCTCTTTCTTTTCCAACGCTCAAAGCCATCCAGCCACTGACCTTTGCTAAGTTTCTGAAGGGCTGCATGCTCTGTTCCTTGCCAATACTGATGCCTCTAACTAGGGCGTACTTCCTCTGGGAAGAGCATCCACTGCTTCCTCTGGAAAGGTTCCCTTCCTTCCCAGATGAATTCACATTTCTGTTGTGTACCATTTCCCTTTTTCTTAATGGCATTATCTCAATATGTAACTTTCTTTGGTTATTTTGAACGTCTGTTTTCCTCACTAGACCATAAGTTCCAGAGGTCACTGGAAAGTGACAGTGGTCATTTTGACCAGATGATCACTGTCACTGTTCTCTAGTTCTTCGCAGCACACTCTCCCATCTGCTCATGATGGTAGGAAACCAAAATCTACCCTGTTTTTGTTTCCTTCAGCATTTCTCTATTTTATGCTTACCAGTAAAGTTGAACAATATCTGATCGTAACTCTCCACTCCGTATCCTAAAGGTGAGAGGAGGAAAAGACTCTCTTTCAACCTATTTCTAAAGATCTTTAAAGACATTTTCTTTTTCCTCCGTTTTATCTAATGGTAGGAGCTTAAATAAGAAAGTGATTATAAAATAGGAGTGGGTAAGGGATGATTGCCTTTGAGAATTAGAAACTGGCATTCATATCCTTTCATGGTGTGTGAAATTATTTTTAAAAAATTTAGCAATCTGCACAAAAATTTGAAAATGAATTTTTTTTAGCCTCCCTGTATAACT
The DNA here is from genome assembly GCF_024610735.1 of Ursus americanus. Classification (NCBI taxonomy): domain Eukaryota; kingdom Metazoa; phylum Chordata; class Mammalia; order Carnivora; family Ursidae; genus Ursus; species Ursus americanus. The sequence goes on along the minus strand of NC_142136.1, from coordinate 70,592,258 downwards.
TTAGGAGCATTAAAAAATAACACACACACACACACACAAACCCTACACTTACTTATCAGAGAAAACAATAAAAATAGTGTGGAGTCTGAAGAATCACCGTGGCCATGTGGTATACAGACAGCATGAGTTATTGAGGTAAAATATGACCTTTCCCCAGGTTTCAGAAGGATCCTACCTGGTCGGAGACTGGAGACCGTTATCTTTTGAAACTCTTTAGGGATCATCTTTTCCATCAGGTGACAGAAGCGGGTGCTCCTTGGATTGACCTCAGTCATATCATTTCTTGTCTTAACAAGGTAATTTGTATCTGGATTTTTAAGATCACAATGCCATCTACAGTTTGCAGAGTTGCAACTTCTACAAATACTAAGAGGCTTAAGTGTAGATGTATTCTGCGCCAGCCTGGAACATATTTTCTTAATAATTATCAGTTATATCTGCTTGATCTGAATTTCTAGACTAGGCAGGTTAACATCGACATGAATAATTACAGAATTTTTCAGTGTGGATCTTTTCATTGTGATAAAATGTCACAAAAACAATGGGTGGGAAAAACAAAAAAGCTTATATTTAAATATTTTTTAAAAGTTGAATTCCTTTCTTTTAAGTCATCGTGAGTCTTGCTAAATGTCTTACATGTTATCCGTTCCTTTACTGTTAACTGTGGGTGTAGTAATCCAGTGTTATAGTAGTGGAAGCACAGTAGGCCCAGCGCTCTAAACGGAGAATTAGGTGAGTAGATGAACTTAGGGAGATGGAGATGTATCAGTTCATTCGAGAGGTGAGCTTTGTGTTTTTTGAAAGGGCTAGGAGAGAGACAGTTTACCAAGGAAGGAAGGAATGCAGTTTCCTTATGAATTACTTGGAATCACAGAGTGTAGGACGGGTCTCCAGAGGTAAGTCCTAGTCTTTGTATAGGTTTATATCTAAATCTCAGGGGTCGACAGACTGTGGCCTGACAGCCCGTTTTGTAGAGCCCACGACCTGAGACTAGTAGAGTCCACAACCTGAGAATAGTATTGACATTTTTAGAAGATAGTAAAAACAAAACAACAAAAGCAAAATTAAGAAGAATATGTGACAGAGACTGTGCGGCCCTGAAATTTAAGGCATTTACTCTCTGGCCATCTTTATGGAAACCATTTGCCGACGCCTGGTCTAAACTGCCCCTGAATTACAAGAACTAGAGGAAATACCTACCGTGGCAGAGGGTGTAGAGCTGGTAACATACAGCGTGCTTAGCTCTTGAGGAAAAACGTGGTTTTTGTTTTTAGGCGCTACTTTGCCTTGTTTGAACTTCCTTAAAACTCTTTAAAAAGAGTATTGTCAATAATCTACATTAAGACAGAACAAACTGTATGTACCATTGAACTAATCCAGTATGACTAATATATTTATTTGCTCTTTTCCTTAAGGAGAAGACATTTTTCTTAAAAATAATGAGTGGAGAACAATTCTACTGGATTTTAGAAAATAGTGTCCATAGTATCAAAGCACCAGTAATTAAAAATATGTAGCACTAGTGTAAACACTGGCAGGTAGATCCTATGAAATTAAGCCATGGACAGATATCTTAAGTGAAGATTATTTAATGAATATTAGGGTAATTGACAACTTGAAGAAAATTCTATTTCATTTCATAAAATAACTAGTAGTAAATAAAATTTATCCCACATTTGAAAGTATGATAATTTTCTAAGTCTGGAAAGAGTGTAATAAATTAAAAGGATGGATGGCCGTATTGATGATGTAAAAATTAAAACCTTACATAGCATATTTTGGTGGAAATTATGACAAATAAATTGGTAAAATGATTTGAAAGTTTGAGCCTTCAGAATTAGTAAATTTTAAACATTTTGATGAATGAATTACTGAAAAAGGAGGGAAAAATGTACGTCAAAAACTAACCAAAAAAAGTGAAAACCGTAACAAGATAAGTTATTGGATGGACTAAGGATTCGTATATATGCTTTATAAAGACCTCATTAAAATATTACTACCAAATCTTGACTGATGAGTGGGTAAAGATCATAAACTGGCATTCATACGGTGGAAATAACACAAGTAAATGTAGGAAAACATCTGGTAGCATTCATCAAAAATGTACATAAAAGTAGCAAGGCATGCACTTGATATGGAGTTGCTTGTAAATTGGTACAACTCATAAATCAGTGGTTTCTGATACACTTTGGAAAACTATTCAGCTTGTATGTATTAAGCTATAAAACTATTTGTACTTTTTGATTCATTATTTATATTTTTAAGTATTTATCCTAAGGAAGTAATTCTACAGAAGAAAAAACATTAAGTAGATGAATAAGTTCATGGCTCTATAGTTTGTGACACAAGAAAGCTGGAAGATCCTGGGGCTCCTGGCTGGCTTACAGCGTGGGACTCCTGATCTCAGGGTTGTGAGTTCAGGCCCCACGTTGGGTGTAGAGCTTACTTAAAAAAAAAAAGGATATTGGAATAATGAAATGATGGAATATAATGTAGACAAGTATGAAGCATAAAAGATAGGTGGAAACATCCAAGTTGAAAAGTGCGCATACCGATTAGTGATGTAAAATGCTTACGTATATCTAGAAGGGAATATGACAGAAATTTTTACAGTATTAATCGTTGTTGCAAAAGTTGTGCTAAAACAGATAAAATGGATTATCCTCTGCCTGGTATGAACTTCCTATTTGTGTCTCTGTTTCAGTTAGATGCTGGTGTGCCCGAAAAAATAAGCCTCATTTCCAGAGACGAGAAGAGTGTACTTGTGGTGACTTATAGTGACTTAAAGCGCTGCTTCGAAAACACTTTTCAAGAACTGATTGCAGCTGCAAATGGTCAGTTGTAGTATTTGCTGAAAAAGCACGCAGGACATGGCTGAGGACCTTAACCGATAGCAAATTGCACTACAGCTGAACTGTTCTCATCCTCTCATTTCACATTCGGGAAACAAACAGGAGATGAGCAAAGCTGCTTGCACTTCAGTCAGGTACACTGTTACTTGAAAGGAAGAATGTTCCACTTATCCTAGAGCTGTGGCTGCCATTGGGGCCATATCTGTGAAGAATTTATTTTAGATTAAGGAGCACCATTAGGTGAATGGTGTTCCCGCTTTTGTTTTTTTCCACTTGTATATGCACTAATTTTAATTTTTTAAAGACTTTTTTCTGATCTTTGAACTTTTGCCACATTGTATACTTACTTATTAAGGGAAACTATTTGCAAGGACCTTTTTGGGAAACAATGCTGGGCAGCATTTTTGTCACTGAGGGTTGCAGAATTTGCTCTTTTGGGGATGGGTTGCCCTGAATAACGTAATGGACCAGGTAAATAATTTCACAGAAGTACAGTATAGTGTATAATTCTTGTAAGAGTATTGTATGCAAGCTCTGTATGCCACCCACACTGTTAGTTCAAATGGAGATTTTGGGGGGTTTTTTGTTTTGTTTTTAAGAACACACAAGAGATCAGTGAATTGCTGGATACGAATTCCCCCATCAGTAGATTTAAATCCTTTCTGAGTGAGGATTGGATAAACAGGAACTTAAGGAGCACATAGAGCTCTTTGCTCCAAATTCAACCAGAGTCTTTTTTAAAAAAAAGGTGTTTCCCTGCTTGTCAGATATATTTACATTTATGCAATTTTTTAACAGAAAAAAAAAATTCTGATAAAGACCTGAAGTTCAGGAGTATATTGCTTTAGATTCTTTCCAGTTCGCTTTTTTGTATAAAGTTCTGTTCTTTGAACCACAGCTTTATTATGGTACTTTACACTGGATACAGACACAGAGACACTGTTCAGAGGATGAACTAAACACAGCAGTGGTCTGGCATCAAGAGCTTTCTGAAGTTTTACAGCCTGAATCGGGAGGGATAACAATCTGCTGTGCCTTTGCAGTCACTGCTTAGCCCAAAGTAATAGTACTTTTGATAATAACTTCACTCTGTGGGATATTCCTGAATAAGTCAATCTCAAAAGTTTGGAATTTTCCTCCTCTTAGTTTTCTTAATATTTGGACGTGCAGTTGTCGCCAAACTTGGGTATTCATGGAATTTCTAGTTAATGAAATACCTATACTTTGATACTGAAGACTGCCAAATACATAGGAATTTTCTTTCACAAAAAACCAGTAATGAAGACTCTATCTCCTTTCCCAGCACTGAATGTTTTACTAGCACTGGGTGCTCAACCATGCAACTCTGAAGAAAATGTGGGAACTCAAAAGGTCAGGAAAGACTTCCAAGCACTTGCAACTGATGTTACGGTCTTCAATTTTAATAATTACACATATTTGTAGTTTTCAGAGAAGTTTTTAATATTTCTCTGTCCACTTTTTATAAGCTTTAAAACGATTTTCTCTGCCTTGAGATTTGCATCAAGAAAAAACACCTTTCCTCACCTGAAAGCTTTGAAGACTAAAGAACACGCTTTACACATTTTAACAAGTGTGTTTGAGTCCACGTTTGGTAGCATCAGTTGTTGAGTTAAAAAGAGAATCAATTATTGCATTTGATCTGGATGGATTTTAAAGGAACATAATGTTCAATATTCAAAGGATAATTAACATTTGCCACCATAATGTTCTTTTTTATGTAAAAGGAACAAGAACTTGGAGACATTAACATGCAAAAGTCTTTTATCATTAGCTCATGTATTTGAGGAAGAGCAGCTGTCTTTTTATATGTTTTTTGACAAATCATATTGTAATTCTTTTGTACAAAAAAGAACTACTTGTATTCTAGAAGAAATATGAAATGCTTAATTTATAAGCGGGCTGGAGATTTTTTCCAATATTGTTTTCTTTGAAAATGAAAGGGGATCATCTATTTTAGTTTTGGGGTCTGGGAACTTTTTGAAAATTTAATTTGTGGACCAATGTTTTGTGAAAGCTAAGGAAGGGCAGGGGTAAAATAGGGCTTGAATTTCTCATCCTGTATAGACCAGCAAACTTCCCTCTGCAAGGCAGGTTCAAATCACAAACCCAAGAATGTTTGCATCCTAAGTGCTAGTTTGCTTCAGCCCCTAGTAACCTCAGGACTTGGTTTTGAATATAAAGGTAGACAGCTGATATGTTTTCATGAGTAAATATTGTCAGCCAGAAAACAGTTGGTGTCAGGTAATACATATTTTTTTTAAGCTTTGTTTTATATTTATTTTTCATTTAGTTTTTATTGGGAATGGTTTCAGTAGAACTCTTAGTTCTGCTTAGGTGTTTTTTGGGGGAGCCCTCTTTTCCATAGTGTAATTCCACTTAAGAGGTTGTCTAAAAGTTAGTCTTTTTAATTCATAGGAAGATTTTAATATCTGAGAATAGTCAAATTAAGGATATAAACTTCCCATTCCTTCTGTTATGACAGATCAAAGCACAGAAAGGACAACCCTTGAAATCATGTAACGTTGGTCATTTCAATTTTTTGTACCTATTTTAAATTCTGTTAGTGTATTTACTTCATTGTAAATATTTTTGAGGGTACCTTTGTATTTTGCTTTTGACCTTGGTTCTGTGGTTTGGATGTCAACAACTTCCCTAAAAGCACCAGTATGTTAAGTTCTGATGTCATGATCCCAATATGGGTTATTCATCTTTAATCCTGTTTTCAGTCTCTATGTGTACAGCCGTATTTTTAATAAAGAATTACAGAGAAGTTTGTCGTTTTTTTTGGTACCAGTTTATTTAACAAGATGATGTTTGCCTTATGATCAGGATTTCAAAGGCTAAATATTTCCTGTGTGTTTGGAGGAATTGTCAGTGGCATGTTTACTCATTAATTTACCAAATATCTGTTAAATGCCTACTTGGATCTATTCTAGGTACTAAAAGTGCAGATGTGAGTACTTGTTATTTATAAAGTTCATCATTATACTCAGACTTTTCTCTGTAATACATGGCTTTTACTGTGTAGTTTAGGAAGGAAGACTTATGTGAGAGGATAGGGAATGCTATATGGCTAGCCTTTGATGCAGTACTTCAGGAATTTACCATATAGGTGAAGAGTGCCCCTCCCCCCTAGTCCTCCAGAAACATTATTCAGAATATAAGAGTAGATGTCAAAAATGGCAAAAATGTTAACGTTTGTTGAATCTGAGTACCTAGTGTTTATTTCCTGTACATTTGAAAAGTTGAAAAAAAATACAGAATAGAAAGTGAGAAGGGACTTGAGGCCTAGGTGAAGGGTAACTAGAGTAAAGAGGAAGGAGGGATTCTTTTCAGCTGAAGGAACGGGTGAGTTGCTTTTAGAAATTCAGAGGAGAGAGAGAGAATAAGTGTAGAAGGATCTTGTGGGGAAAAAAAAAATCCATGGATTTGATGGCAAATAAAAATGACCATTGTAGGTTCATGGGGAAGAAAGGCTAGTCCGCCTAGAGTAGAGGATGTTTTGGGGGATCTTTTAGATTTAAATTTCATAAGAGAAAACATTAAAAATACTGTTAAAGCTAGACCAGTGTTACATCTCATACACTCTGGTGAACGGAGATACAAAACGGCTTTATTACTTTCCTCTCCTGTGCTCTGAATGGTCAAAAACAGGTGTTTTCCCTCCACCTTGAGCAATTACAGAATTAGGGGTGCATCTGTAAAATAACCTTCTGTACAAGTGTGGGGGAAGGCGTGCGGTAAAGAAAGACTTTATTTATTTATTTGTTTATTTATTTATTTATAAAAAGACTTCTTTATTTTTTAGAAAGAGAAAAAGAGCATGAATGGGAGGGGCAGAGAGAAGGAGAGAGAATCCCAGGCAGACCCCACACTGAGTACAGAGCCCGGTGCGAGGCTGGATCTCACAACCCTGAGATCAGGGCCTGAGCTGAAACCAGGAGTTGGATGCTTAACTGACTGTGCCACCCAGGTGCCCCAGTGAAGAAAGACTTCTAAAACACATGTCCTTAACATTTATTAAAAATAGTCTGTATGGTGGTTAAGAAACCAGCTTGCCAGAACAAGACGACCTGAGTTCAAATACTGGCTCTATCACTTGGAGCTCTGTGATCTTGGGAAACCACTTACTCACAGTGGAATGAATTGGGATTCACTCATTCATTAAATATTTATTGAATGCCTGTTAAATGTCAGGCATTGCTCTAGAGGAACCAACAGAGCAACTCTGACCACAGACAAGTATTTCTGCTCTTACAGAGTTTCCATTCTAGCGGGAAGAAGACAAAGTACATAGTACATTAAGAGGTAATAATAGCTATGGAAAGAAAGTAAAGTAGGGTGAAGGATGTAGGTGGGGTTACCAGATGGAGCAAATAAAAATAGAGAACACAGAGTTGAATTTGAATTTCAGATAAACAATGGATAATTTCTTTTTTAGCCTAAGTATGTCTCAGGTATTGCATGGGACACATTTGCCTTACAAAATTAATCTGTTTATGTGAAATTCAAATTTGGTTATCCTGTGTTTCATCTTGCAGCTCGAGATGTGGGGAATATGGTGGTGGTGCTGCTAGAATTTCAAGTGGGATTATCCGGTAGTAGCCCTCGCTGGGAAGGTGATATTCAAGCAAGGACTAGAGGTAATGGAGCCAGCCATGCGGTATCTGAGGGAGAAGAATTCGCGGTCGGAACGTGCCAGGAGTGTTTGAGGAATGGCAAAGGGGCCGGTGTGGCTACAGAAGAGGAAGGAAGTGAAGTCAGGTAATGGGGAAGGAGGGTAGTGTTCTGTAGACCATTTTAGGGCTGTTTTGGCTTTTACTCCCATTGAAAGGGGAAGCTGCAGGATTTTGAGCGGTTGAAAAACCTGATACAATTAAAACGGATTGCTTTGGTTAGTAGTTAGGAAGCTCTTGCAATAGAGCAAAAGATGATAGGGATTTGGACTGGGGTGATAGCAGTAGAGGTGGTGTGAAGTGATTAGATTCTGAATATATTTTTCAAAAGCAGAGCCAAAAGGACATCCTGATTATTGGTTATGGAGTGAGAAAAGAAGTCAAAATCACTGTTAAGAAATTTTGACCTGATGCTCACAGGATGGAGGATTCTACTGAATTGAAAGAGATTTAGAAACAAAGGTTTCTTTCGAAGGTAGGCAAGAAGGATGGGGAAGTGAGGAAAGACAATTGGGAGTTTGGTCTGGGAGCTGTTAAATTTAAGATGTTCAGTACGCATTTGTTACAGTTACTTACTTTGTAATTAATGACTCCAAACTTAATGGCATAAAACAACAACCATTTTATTATTCTCAGGAATTCTGTGGGTTAGGAATTTGGATAGGGCACAGCCGGATGGCTTATCTCTATTCCATTATGTTTGGGGCCCTTGCTGGGAAAATTCCAATGGCTGGGGGCTGAAATCATCTGGTCTGGCACTGGGACTGAATGACTTAAAAGCAGGGCTCAGCTGGGGACTGTCAGTGGAAGCACCTACAGGTGGCCCCACCCTGTGGCTCAGGCTTCTCCAATCATGGGGACCCGGTCTCTAGTGGGAGCTTCTGGAGCATGAGTGTACCAGGAGACGGGTGGAAAGGGCATGATCTTTTCTGACCTGGCCTCGGAGTCATGCAGTGTCACTTCTGCCACATTCTGTTGATTACAAGTGAGTCACAAAGGCATCTCTGATTCTAGGGGAGAAGAATTTGATGGGAAAGTGGCAAGGGCACGTTGCCTAAGGTCATGTGGGATGGGAGATGTTATTGCCACTATTTTTGGAAAATATAGTCTGCCACAGCATCAAGAGATGTCAACTTAACACGTACGCGTGTGAGTTTGGAGTCTGGGGGGAGAGATCTGGTCTGTACATGTAATTTGCAAGTCATTACATAGATGTCATTTAAAGCCCTGAGATTGGTTGAGATCATGAAGGGAGTTAGTACAGATGAAGAAAAAGTCCAAGGGCAGAGCCCTAGGGTAAACTAGAGGGACAGGAATGACCCGTGAAATAGGAAGAAAAGTGTGCAAGATCTTGGAATCAAAGTTGAAATAGGTACTTTCAGGAGTAAGGGTCGAGTTGATGAGTCAGGGAAGATTGAGACTGAAAATTGGCCGTTGGATTTAGCAGTTTGCAGGGAACTGATAACCTTATCAAGAGCGGTGTCCATGAGGGTGACAGAGAAAGCTAGGTTTGAGTGGGTTTAAGAGTATTTGGCAGGGGAAGGATCGGAAACAGAGACTAACCACTTCAAGGAATTTTGCTGTAAAGAGGAGTAAAGAAATGGGATGATAGGGGAAAGGAAGGATGGAAGTTTTTTTGTTTTGTAACACGGGAAAGAGAATAGCATGTTTGATGTAGTGGGAAAGGGACCAGATGACGGCGGTGAGGGGGTGCTGAATTTCTGGAGCCATGTCCTTGAGGGTAGGAAGGAATCCAGCAGGGTCAGGACATGTGCTGACAGGCCATCCAGCAGAGAAGGCTGGCTGTGTCAGTACGGGTGCTGGCCGGCGGGTAGATGTGAGGGTGAGATTTTGAAGTTCTCTTGACGACTTCAATCTTCCCACTGATGTGGGTATAACTAACGGTACCAGTTGCATTGGATTGCTTTGGAAATTGAATGAGTTTATTCCTCTAAAGCACTTAGAATAGTTGCTGGCCTATGAAGTTAATCTATTTTCTTCTGAGATGAAGCCCTTACTCTTTTTTAAATGGGTCTTCTGTGAAAAGTTGTGATATTAAATGGGCTTTTTTTTTCTTTTAATAATCTTATTGAATAATAGCACACACATACACACAAGTTTGCAGATAAGTATATAGCTCTGAATTATCACAAAACGAACACACCTAGCTACCACACCCAGACCAAGAAATAGAACATTTGTGGCATCTTGTTTTGGGTTAGTTTTGTTTTTTTCTCCCTTAAAATATCCTGAGTTCAAAAAATAGAAGGCTAGTCATCCCTGTGTGGGGATCCAGGATATTTTTATAAAATTTACTGGCCTGTGAAACCCAAAAGTCTGGTAATATGTTTAACACTAAGGAGTCCAGTAAACCTTACTGGGCCATTCTTCTGCTGGAAGAAAGAAAGAAAGAAAGAAAGAAAAAAAAAACAAAAACAAAAACCCACAACAATTCCCAAATGTACTATAAGTTTCCAGAGTCATGAGAAAATTTCTAAACTATGATGTGACACCAATTCCTCGAGCATTCTTCAAATCATGTGCTTCAATGAGTGACTTTACTCTTATTAAGTTATGAAAACCAACAATATTTTTAAAGGATTTCATATTCATGAAGATAAAATGCCTCATGCCCTCTTCAGTTAACCACACATTTATTGGAATGAGTCATTTTTCCTTTTTCTTGCCTCTGTCCCAAAGAGAGGAGGCCTGGTTTCCCTTACAAGATGTCTCCAATCTAGTTTCCTCATGATGATACGACCACTTTCCAAGACAATGTGTTGGTCACATGTCTATTAGTGATGATCTGAATTATTTCTCTTCTTACGATGTAATCCACCAAAACACAAGTGAAGGATATTTGGCTGGTGTACTTTTCTTAGGGAAGCTCTAGTGTCTTAGGCTTTTGTCTAATTATCTACCATCTCTTAATACACACACAGAAATGTGCACACACATCCTGTAATTATCATCATTATTTCTTAGCTGAAAATTAGTGTTTGGGAAAACCCACCTCTTTTTTAATTGAGGGCACTTCCATTTGCAGCCAGCACTTGCACTCGGTCTGTACATTTACTTCTGATTGTGTCGTTTTCTGGGTTTTGATTTACTGATGCTTTAGAGCGGCCATCTTGTGGCGCGGAAAGCTCTTTGCCCCTCTCTTCAGAGTGCTTGCTTGATTTTTCTTGTTTCATAATTGGTATTTAATGAGATCCCTCAGAGCACCAGTCTTTCACTCCCAAGGTAACCCATGACCCCTTTTTTCACGAATAAGCAAATTGGAGAAAATATGTAGATGTCTTTAGAAGTTAATTTATTATATGAAGATAGCATACAAAATACATTCATAGTGACTAGAGATGTAGGACCAAATTAAGTCTTACTTATATCTGCAGCATATATTCTTGGTATGTATAAAAGTAACTTTAAAATTCCAGTTTCCTTAAATAGTTACGCACAAAACACACACACGTATATACACATACAGTTACTACCACTGTCAGTCAAAGATGCGCTCCTCCTTTCACCAATGAAAAGGGGCAGGCAAGTATCTGTTTCATGTGTGACATTCTTATGGGCTGGGAAACAAGGCACAGCTAGAAGACCTACATGACATTTCTCAGGATTGGGACAAATTTGTTCCATGGGCTAAAACTAAGGTCTGACCATCGTTTCTTAGACTAACTAGATACAGACTTGCATATGGTTTCAGTCCCATTCCACCCACACTGTTACACATACATGGTCTCACGAATCCTGAAAGGAAATGCCGCTTTACTCGTTAGTGCCAACTATTCTTTGTCATAAATGACAAATGGTTCTAATAATATCATCAGTTGATTAGTAGTCTTTTAATTTTCAGTGCTTTTTAATAAATGTTCAGGGCTAGTAGACGAACCAATCCGTGGCAAGCACTTTGCCACTAGATAGACTCATTCCTGCAAGCTTCCATTTTCTTTCTGTGTTAAGACTCTAGATGGAACCCTTGTTGACTGAAGTACTCGTGTAGGATATAAACCTGAGTCTTTGAAGCAGCTGAATTAACATAGTTCTAGTACATGTTTATTTTTTTTTCTTTTGGAAAGATGACATTATTAAGGTCTCTGAACAATTAAGAATTAGATTATTGAAACCAAGATGTGGTACATAGAAGTAAAGGTTTTTGTTTTCCCTCATTGCTGGATCCTTATCTGATTTGAAAGCACGAGAGAATTGATTGAGGTCTTCTTTTATCTCCCCTATTGAACCTCCTTCTGGTTACCTGGTTGATACTGTCGCCAGCTGTCCCAGGTGCTTTTGTGCACGCGAAGAGGGGGAAGAACAAAGCTCGTCCCCTCTTCTGGCCCTGGCCTGATTTTGTTTGGACTGAGCTCTTGATGGAGAGGCCTGCCTCACCTCTCTGCCGGCCAGAGGCTTCCCGAGCAGAGCCACCGCTGGGGCACCTGCTGCCTCACTTGGGGTGTGCTGACTGTCCCATCTCTTTATACTAAGAACTTTGAAACCAGCATGTGACGCCAGGGAAGGAAGCAAAGATTCTTCTAATTTCAGGTTCTAGAGTTAAGTTACTTGCATAAAGGGAAGCATACTCGTCTCTACTGCCAGAAGCAGCAGTTCACTGTTGCCTGTCCAGCCTTGACTGGCCTTAGAAGGTGCATACATCCTAAATACATAGCATCAAACAGAGCCAGTTGAGAGATCCAGGGTCTTCAGACCCTGAAGAGTCGGCACCCTTGTGTACCCTGTCTCCCTATTTCCATCATGCTCAGACCCAAGGCAAGATCCAAAGCAGATGAAAAGAGGCTTTTCTCCTCTTGATGGCTCATTAACTAATATCCTGAGTCCCAATTCTAAAAGTATCTTGCATAAATTACATATCACCTTTTTTCTCAAGGAGCATAAAGTGCTTAATAAACATTGGTTAACGTTCTTCCACATCTTTCCAGTAGACTAGCATGAGATAGTAGAATCCCCATTACAAAGGAAGCATGACTGACTTCCTATCCTTTGGGTCCCAACTGTTTCAGTGAGTTGGTATAGAGATGGGGTTTCCACTCTGTTCATCCTGTTTTTGCTCCATCTATCCTGGTTTTGGTGTAGAGGAAACCCTCCACAAGACTCATTTTCATCCTCCTCAACTTCCTTTTATAACTGTACAAAACAGGTTAATGTAAAAAATTGAGTGAAGTGTCTTGATTATGTATTAATACTTAAAATAGTATCTGACAATATTTTTGTCATGTGGCTGAAAGCCCAACAGGTAACCCTGACAGACCAAACTCATTCCGATTAGCTTCCTCTGAGCAACCTGCTAGGTGTGAAGCCATCATGCCATGGAGCCAGCTTAGCTCAAGGTGAGTTTTCAGTGTATCCTGCTAGAGGGGCCTGTAGTCTCGGCCCAGATCTGGGCACCAAGCCCAGTGCTAGAAATTTCAAAATGTGTCATATATGGGAATAGGCATAGATCCAGTCCCATAGCTAAGATTTTAAAATTTGTAGTTTCAAAAAAATATGTCCTTTTCTTGCCTGCCGGAATCCAGAAAATGTCCCCTCATCCTTCTGTCCTGTCTGCTCCCTGGCTGGGTCCTCCATGTGGACCGGGTTCGGTCGGGGTTTGGAAGCCACTGCATTGTCATGGCTGATAGCCCTCTCCTACTCCCTGCCCATATGGGACAGTACAAATTCTTCTCTCCAGTGCTCTGTCCTGTGTGCTCTCTTCTTCCTTTCTCCCTTCTTTCCTTCTCCTCCTTCCACGTTGCATCTGCTAGAGGACCCCGGAGACATTGCACAGGCCGGCTTAGGGCTCGCTGCCTCCCGGTTCTAGGGCGCCGGCGGCTGGCCCCTTGGAGTCCACACTACACCGTGTGATCAGTGCCTCTCCTGACTCATCCAATGCCCTGTGGTCTTGGGGGTAGGAGCAGGTAAGTCATTGGGCTTAGAAAAGGCTTCTCTAACACACTGAATAATGTGAGGATTTACCAGTGGTGTTTTTCACTTGTCACTATTACTCTATCTGGGGTTACATTCTTGTTAGTCAAAAAGAAAAAAAAAAGCACTATTAAAAATCACAAAAGGCAGCTTGCTCCTGTGGAAGGGTAAAGGTGTAAATTTATATATGTGTCATACTGGCAAAAGCTAGTTTTCAGGGGGCATAAATACTTGTGTGGTTCTAGAAAGAAGGTGGTATGTCAAACTTTAGACAGGCGGGGTGGAGTATAAGACCACCGAGTTGTAGTCTGGGGGAGGAGAGCAGCACGAAATCTTCTTTTCCAGCTCTGAGTTGTCGTACGTAAATCTGCGCCGGCCTCTGTTGACGTGCGCACACCCGGCATGGCAGAAAGCAGGCTGCGTGAGCTCAGAAAGCCCCGACTCCTTACTTTTACTGGTTACTCTCAAGCTAAACGGAGAAAAGAGAACAAAATTAAATAGACAAAACTGATTTCCTGAAAACAAAGACTAACGTCCACCCCTTCCTGTTAGGTCCTTGCTCGTAACTGTCCTAGAGTTAATGGTTATTGAAGCCCATCTCAGTCTCAGGTCAGTCTCTGTTCTAGAGCCGCTTGCTGCTTCTCTACTGCCAGCTTGGTGGCCCTGGGCAGAAGGATGCGTTCCTCTGGCCGCGGGGTGGGCCGGGTGAATAGACACTGCAAATGCACAGTCCCGGGTGGAAAATAATTCCAAGGCGGGTATGGCCCCCCCCTGCCCTTGGGCCACTTAGCTACTGTGGTAGGCTGAGAAATGCTCCCGCCTCCAAAATAAATTGATCTCAAATCCCTGGCACCTGCGACTAGCACTCTGTAGGACAGAGGCTGAATACTCGTGCGGCAGGACAGGTGATTAAGCGCAGCCTGAATCGCCCAGGTGGGCTCTAAATACACTCACTACCCTTGTAAGAGAGGCTGATGGAGACTCGCGGCCGCACGCAGAAGGTGGGGGTTGAAGGTGGAGCGGGGGGGCACGGCCACAAGCCAAGGAATGCCCAGAGACGCCAGGAGCTGGCCAAGGTGCGGAATGGGTGCTCCCTCAGAGCCTCCGGAGGAGGGGCGGCTCCGTCAACACCTTGATTTTGGACTTCTGGCCTCCAGAGCTGCAGGAGGGTAAGTTTCTCTTGGCTGAAGCCGCTAGCTTGGTGGGGATGTGTTACAACAGCCTCCAGAAGCGAAGAGAGCTTCAGACAAACAGGGCAGTACAGGTGTCTTCCTACCACGTTTGTGTTCGAGAAAACTGAAGTTACGGGCCTGTCGCTAGCAGGGCTCCAAGGAGGAGAAACTTGCTTCTGGTTCTCTGTGTGACATCCAGCCTGACACAGACGCACAAGAAAGGAAAGCTGCTCTTGCCCTTTCACAGTTGTCGGGTTCCTCCTGCTGGCACTGGAACACGCTCGTGTGCTACCAACATTATTTCAATTGGTTCTGGACTAACACGTCAAGCGTTTTCTATATTTTTAATCTCAGAGTCAAGGGCGCGGTTATGGCTTTCCTTCACGGAGATCTAGATTAAGTGTTCCAAAACAGGGAGCAAAAGGCTGTGGGTAGGCTGCTTTCCTTCCTCCCTTACACACGTCTTCTTCGCGAGGGCCCCCACCCTCTGAGGGGACTCAGCTCGGGTACCATCGTGGTGCTTGCGGTAGAAGGACCCAAGTGTGAAGATGTTTGCTTGGTAATGTTCCTCCCCTTCAGACTTCCTCGAGGTTGTTAGATTGCACTAACTCAATCCCTTCGGGGCATTTGGGGCCACCTTTTGACTCAGGTCAAGTTCAGCAAACTATAGCCTGTGGGCTGGCCACCTGCTTGGTTTCTTTCTTTTTCTTTTCTTCTTCTTCTTCCTTTTTCTTTTTTTCCTTTTCTTTCTTTTCTCTCTTTTTCTTCTTTTACCTCTAATTTTTTTTTCTTTTTCTCTCCTTTTTCTTTCTTTTCTTTTTTTTTTAAACAGGTTTATTGAGCTGCAGTTCACCTGTTTAAACTGTCCAGCTGAATGGTTTTTAGAATATTCACAGATGGTGCAACCATCAACACAATCGATTTTAGAACTTTTTCCTCACCCTGCAAAACTCATACCCATTAGTATAGCCAGTTACCCTTCTTCCCCACACTTCCCACCCCCAGCCCTCGACAACTACCAAACGAATTTGTTTCTATAGAGTGGCCTAATCCTGGCATTTCACGTAAATGGAATCATACACTATGTAGTCTGTTGTGACTGGCTTCGTTCAGTAATAATGTTTTCAAGGTTTGTTGTAGCATGTATCAGTACTTTGTTCTTTTTAATTGGCAAATAATATTTGATTCTGTGGGTATACTGCATTTTATCAACTCATCAATTGCAGAACAGCTGGCTTGTTTTTATTTTGGGTTATTAGTGATGCTGCTATGAGCATTTATGAATAAGCTTTTTTTAAAAAAGATTTTATTTATTTATTCGACAGAGATAGAGACAGCCAGCGAGAGAGGGAACACAAGCAGGGGGAGTGGGAGAGGAAGAAGCAGGCTCATAGCAGAGGAGCCTGATGTGGGGCTCAATCCCATAATGCCGGGATCATGCCCTGAGCCGAAGGCAGACGCTTAACCGCTGTGCCACCCAGGCGCCCCTATGAATAAGCTTTTGTGTGGACATAAGATTTCCTTCTCTTGGGTATGTACCAAAGGAGTGGAATTGCTTAGAGTAACTCTACTTAGCCTTCTGAAGAGCTTCTATCCTCTTTCCCAAAGTGACTGTACCATTTTACATTCCCACAGCAACACATGAGGCTTATGATTTCTCCACATTCTCATCAACACCAACTTTTTAGTTCTAGCCATCCTACTGGGTGTGAAGTGATATCTGGTCATGGTTTTCATTTGTGTTTCCCTGGTGACAAATGACCTTCAGCATCTTTTCATGTGCTCATTGGCCACAGCCATCTGTTTCGTAAATAAAGTTTATTGGGACACAGACACACCTCCTTGTTTATATATGGGCGATGGCTGCTTTTATCTTACAATGGCAGAGTTGAGTAGTTGTTTTCTTCTTCTTCTTTTTTTTTTAAGACTTTATTTATTTACTTGAGAGAGAGAGAACACGAGCAGGGGGAGTGGCAGAGGGAAGGGGAGAAGCAGGCTCCCCGCTGAACAGGAAGCCTGGTGCAGGATTCGATGCCAGGTCTCTGGGATCATGACATGAGCCAAAGGCAGACCCTTAACTGACTGAGCCACCCAGGGGCCCTGAGTAATTGTTTTCTATGTGGCTCTTGAAGAAAAAGTCTGCTGACCCCTGATTTAGAGGAAAAAGGAGCACGTTCTGCCTTTGGGTGAGACAGGCAGGCATTTGAATCAGGAAAGGCAGGCATGCCTGACGGGCCCAGCCTTCGCCGGTCCGGCACGATCCCTTGGTAAGACGAGCACAGAGAAGCTCAAGTGCTAGCAGGACCAGCGGAGTGAAAAGCTGGAGCCTGAGCAGTTCCGACAGCGCCCATGGATGGCCCTGTAGGGAAGGGGGCACTCCAGGATCTGACCAGAAACAAGCCTTCCCTGGAAGGGTTGGCTTCTCAGGATGGCACATCTTGGGGGAAGCAGGCCTGCGAGCCTTCCTGTACAAACACTGCCAGCCCAGGGCGTAATCACGGGAAGCTGCCCCCCCCCGCCCCCATTGGCAGGTCCCCATCCGGCTTTTGCACTGTTCACCGCTGGGCGTATCAGGCTCCTTCCAGCGGAGGCACTGGGCTTCAGCGTGTCTGCACTGCCTGTCCCTGCTGGAATTGTCTGCAGGTTCCGACTTCTCAAATCCCGGGCTTCCTTCTCGCACTCGGTGCGCCTGTCTCTGACTTTTATACCCTCCTTCTTGCCCTTTTCAGGACAAAAAGTGCTTTTCTGCAATGCCTGAACCCTGTAGTTGAGAAGGGCGAATGAGCTTCCCCCAGCATCTTCCTTCACATCCTCCCCATCCTCGAAAAGACCCCCGCTTCCTTACTCAATCTTCACGGAGGCCTTGGGTTTGCTCTCAGCCCAGGTGAAGCGCTTCAGCCAGGGGGAGGCCAGCAGAGTGCTACTGTCCACCTGGTAATCCTGGTGGGGAGGAAGGAAAACGGTTACACTTCTTGCCTGACCCAGAGGGGCCCACGGGTCTGGGGCATGATACTGGGATACACATCCGAAGTCACTCCCAGCTCTGTCCTCACCTGCCTATTAAGACAAAGCATGTTCTCCACATGGGCAAGTTTAAATTTTGTCAGTTGCAAGAAATGCCTATTATTCCCTGTGACTTTGAGGTCCTTCTTTCTGAAGGTGAAGAAAATACATTTAAACAAAAGGGGAAGCTGCAGGTAACAGGTGAGCATTTTTTATAGTAAACTTTTATGCCGATGATTGCATCCATCTACTAAACCTAATTCTGGCAGATGACCGTTGTGAGTATGCTGTTATTTGGGGGTCATAAAAAAGATGCAAAAATTCCAAGAAATTATAAAGACCTGGTTTAACTGTTTCTCTTGTGGATCCTATGGAATTTTCAGGCTCTCCACGGTCATGGTTTGCAATAATTCCATTTTCTCCTTGGTTCAGCTTTAGCATGGAGTTTCACGCAGCCTCTTCCTTACTCTGTTAATACAGCATTCCCCGTGTGTGGCCTCCACACTTTGTTCCTCCACCCTTTGAGTCTCTGATGGGGCTGTGTCCATGTCCTACTCATCAGTAAGCAAGCCTAAGCGAGCGAAGAAGCTATCATCCCTGCTGTATCGGGCTGGGGGGGGGGGTTAGGGTGGACAGAAACTGTCCACGTGTTGCTCAGTGTCACTCCCTAGGACTTAAAACCAGCTTACTAAGCAGAAAAACAAAATTTCCAGCTACTTTACTTTGGTATTCTGCAGCGTGTTTGTAATGTTTTCCAATGTTCCAGTCATCTTTTCCTCTCTAGTGTGTTTGAAACGCTTTTGGTGCTTTAATGACTGTGCCGGGTCTCGAGGTCACAGTGTTTGCGGTCATCACCTTCACCCTGTGGTTGGTTTTCCAGCCCTTTTATGGGACCTGGGCATTACCAGTGCTCCTCAAATTAGCTGTGCACATCAGTCCCCTGGGGACCTTGTGACAGGGCAAAGTCGGACTCAGCGCATACGGATGGGTCCTGAGATTCGGCATTTCTAGTCTGCTTAGTGATCACGGTGCTTACCTGGAGAGCACACTCTGAGTGTCAAGGGCTTGATGGCAGAGGGCACTCTTGCTCAGCCCTCCCTCTCCTCCCCTTCCTCTCTCAACCTCACGTCCCAGAGCTTCCAAGAGACAAAAGCTGGGTAAGGCCCTGCGTTTGCCAGGCTGTACTGGATTGCTTCTCCCAGCGTGGCTGGGTAGGACCAAGGCTGTTCAAACTCTGCTTCATGGGAAGGAGCATAAAGCCTGGGTAGACTTCTCTCAGGACCTCAAGGCTACTCTTAAGGGAGAGCTTTCTGTTACATCGTGAAGACCCAGCCTCTCACAGCTTTGAGTTCCGCCATTAATCTGAAAGCAGGGTTCCATCACTGATAGCCAAGAAGCTTAGAAACACACAATGACGTTTCCTAAGGGACTAAACTATGACCAGGTGAAGACGTGGACCCTGGAGTGAATTCCATGTCATTGTCCAACTACAGAATTACCTGCTTTCAGAGTAGCTCTGTACAGCTAAGTCTTGTTGTCAGTGCCCTGAAATTGTCATTTCAGCCACTACTCGTTACTGACCCCACTGACTGAGAGGCAGCAGACTACTGGAGCTTGTGTTCGGATAGAGTCTGGGGAAGTGCCCCGCCAGGGTGGCTTGAGGAGGTGAATTCCATTACTTACATCAAAGATAGAGGTGGTGTTTGGTGAAAGTTCTCCAAAGGTTTTGATTCTCTCCAGGCTCATGAAATTGAAAGCATTCACGTATCTGATGAAGAAGCAGAAAGAACAATCAAGACAGGAAAATGCATCTAGGTTTTATTAGTCGGGAGACTATGGGCACTGTATCCCAGCTGAGATGAACCAAAGTACCAAAGGAATCCCCTGGCTCCTGAGGCCGAAGGTCTCTTGCTTTCTGTGTTCCTCTAGGAATCCTGACAGCGGTGGCTACTCCCTCCCCTGGTTGTCAATCCACACTGCATAGTTTTGAGCAAAACCCCAGAGGGACCTTTGAGAGACTCCTCAGTGGTTGGGCTTCTAGGCCTCTGTGGAATTGGAGAAATGTCAGGCCTAGAAGAAGCCTGAAACCTCATGTGGTCTAAACACCCTACATTACAAAAGAGAGAAATGATGCCCAGAGAAGGGACGTGACTTGATAATGTGTAGCTGCCTACTTCTCAAAGGGTGTGAGCGGACCAAGGAGGTGAGCTCGCAAGGTCACAGAGCTGATTTAACAGCTAGTCCTGTACATTCTGGTCTGGGGTTCCAGATTGGGAGAAATGGGTAATATTTTTGTGTTTTCCTATAACTACCTTCTGACTGACCTGTTGTTGATAATCCATTGGGAAGGCTGGCAGAGATCTCCACTACCTACAGACTGACTTTCTCAGTCTGAAACCCTATCTTCACCTGCAAGGCCCAGTTTCTTAGATAAGCTCCTTATTGGCCTAGGGCAAAGCAGCATCCAGGAAAGGCCCAAATAACTGACAACTTCCCTCCCCCATCTCTGATACAATCAGATATTGCTAATGTGTTCAATCCCAGCTAGTTCTCTTATCTCAAAAAAAAGGGGGGAGTGATTCATCTGTTTCCACCTCTTGGGCTGGTCGTGAAGTGTGAGCAGTGCCACTGACCTATATAACCCATGACCACAGATCTAGGCTGGCCACTAGAGATGGCTGTCAGTCTTTTCAGACTGTCCCAACCCTTAGCCATGCCTCTCCTGGCTGCACTGAGGCCAAAGCTCTAGGGTTGTGCCTACTGCAGGTAAAGATGCTAGAAGGCCCACAGGATAGTCTAAATCCCAAAAATCATTCTAACAGCATGGGAACAGGGAGGGAGTATCAAAATACCTAGGTTACAAACTCCAATCTGCCACTTTCTAGACACACCATTTTGACGAGCTATCTCCCATGGAGACTTATTGTCCTCATTTGTGTTAGAGGAATAATAATATCTACTGTATAGGATTGTTTTGAGCATTAAAGGAATTGACGTACACAAAGAGCCTAGTACAGTGCCAGACCACACACTGCGTGTGTCTGTGTACCTATTAGTACTGAGTGTGTATGATACACACAAAACCGTCAGCAGTGATGAGCATCCGTATGCAACTGTTAGGACTGACGTGTGACGCATGTACAACCACTAGTGATGACGTGTTGACACATGTAGAACTGCCAGTGATGAACGTGTGTGACACACATGTAACCATTAGTACTCGAGAGCCAATTCCCCCCGCCCCCAGCACCCAGTGGAGGTACTCAATCAATATTGTTTCCCTTTATCCCTTCTCCATCTTCTTCTGCAGTAACGAGAGGTTAGTATGTCAAGTTAGAAAAAAAAAAGTTTGTTTTATCTAAGGCCTTATGAAAAAAAGTTATTGGGGGAAAAAAAAGATGTAGGATTATCCTAGAATAAAATGCAATGTGTTATTCTTCATTGGATCCCATTTTTGTCTTCTGTTTTTTCTTAAGGTATGAAAGACATCTGGGGAACTTATGGAAATGTGAATGTTTAATATTAAGGAACTATCAGTTTCTTCAGTGTGATAATTTTTTTGTGGTAACACAGGAGAACGACCTTCTTACAAAATTTAGGGGTAGAATGTCATAATGTCTGAAGCTCATCTTCAATTGGTTCAGCAAAAACAAGAAAATACAGAGTCTACACATAGACAAAATAGGGCAAAATGTTAACTATGGGTGAATTTCAGAGGTTGACTTTTTTTTAATGTTTGAAAATTGTATAATATAAGGCTAGGGAAAGAAAAATCTTACCTGACATTATCAGAACTTCCCGAATTAAACTTTGGAGCTGAAATGTCTTCCTTGAAGAAGTCATCAGAGAAGGCAGGAGATGAGTATGTAAACGCACTATTTCCTGTCAGTACGGCATTTAGTGGGATATAGTCTTTACCGTCCTAAAACACCAAAGACAGAGCTCTAATGGTACAAACTTCTGTTTCAGCCTATGTCTCTGAAACATGTCAGTTTCAACTGTGTCATTTCCACAGTCTTGTTTTGGGAAGATAATCGTGCACACACACGCACACACTGCTAATCTGCTATCAAGAGCTCTTAAAACAACAAATAAAACACCCCCTTGGCTTACATTCAAAAGGCATTGGGGTCTTCTGATATTCTAGATAAATTCAGCTTTACCTGTTGTACATTTGCTTGAAGCAGATCGCCTAGTTTTTCCACAAGTTCGGCAAATCTTGGCCTTTCTTTTGGGTCTTTGTGCCAGCAGTCCAACATGATCTGATAGCTGTGGGGTGAAAGCACAACAGAACCAGCTGGACACCGGTGGTAATCGTGTAAATTGCCCCGCACGCACCAGCAAAGTGACGGGTGTCGTCCTACAGAGAAAGACTATGCTGCCCGTGGTAGATTGTATTTGCCTTCATTTTTGGGTGTGGGGATGTGTCACGCTCCCCGCAAGGCTGTCTGGGCCAGGTCCTACTGGTAAAACACCCCCCCCCCACAAGGCAGACTGACCAACCCTCCAGAGCCCATCGCCACCCAAGTTCTTTGGAGTGCTTGTGGTTTCTGCAGAGGGGAAGGCATGAGCTGTTCTTGAGTAAAGCCGAGCTTCTGGACAAGGAAGCACTACTGTTGCCCTGTGCTTCGGTGTGCAGTGTAGAGCTCCTCCCCTCAGTGTCCAAAGCCGGGCAATGCCCCTTCAAGGTAAAAGCTAACACAGACACAAACATCCATGGGTGAATTGTATGTGGTACTTAGATTCTCAGGCTGTGAAAACAGCTTGGCTCAGGCTTCTTAAGAAGCTTGTGGTAGGTCCAGGGCCTCACGATTCCAGGATTGAGCTCAGCACTGGAGACGGGTAGAGAAGGCACTGTGTACAGGACTCCTGTCTCTTCCAAAAGGTGAACGTTTGTGTGGAATGTGGGTCATTCCTTGGGCTGCGTGCAGGTTTCTTGCATGTGGCTGACCCCCTCTCCCCCCTGCCAGCCTCAGCATTTCAAAGTCGCCATCAAAAACTGACCTCCCACACCTCTCAAGGCACTAGGTATAGACTGAGCTTCTGGATATGAGAACGTTTGTCTTACTTTCACAGAAGCCAGATCATGTCCTGGGATTTAAATGTCAACAGGCTTTCTCTATGATTCTTCTCCTCTGACCTTGGAGATGGAAAGGTATTGGGTTCTTCTCTTGGTCCCGTCTGAGGGAATGTAGGTCTCTGCCTGCCCCTCCACCCTACCCCTCTCAACTCCCGCCCCGACCGAAGAATGCACCCCAGAGGTCTATACACACACTGGCTTACAGATCTACTCTCCCGGGGCTCTTTGCTCTCCTCAAGAGATGTTTACTCTAAGTAATCTCTTCTCTCACAAGATCATCTGGACTAGAGAGGACTCTGACCAAGTTGGAGCAAAGTCTGAATGGCCTCAGAATTTGGACCTGGATCTGAACCTGGCCGTTAGCACTTTGTAGGCAAGGACCACATCTCCACACCCCTCACCTAGCTCAGGGCCTGCCAAACAAGTACTCCAATATTTGAGAAGGAACTCAGACTGGTCTCTGGGAAGAGATCTAAGCCATATTGCAGACATTACTTGCAGTGCTGGGACCTGGGTGTCCCCCCCCCCCACTGCCACTTCTTAGACACATGATTCAGTCTGCACCAGCCGATCCCAGCGTGTCTCGAGGATCTCCCTATTTCATTTCAAAGTACAGATGAGGTGACGAACAAAGTAGGACTATAAGAAGGTTACCAAAAGAGAAAAGAATATCAGAGGTAAGGGGGAATTTTAAAGAAGGCAAAAGCTCAGGCAAAGCTAATCTGCAAAATGTACGTCCTGACTCGGAGGGGTTGGATACAGGCAGTGCTCCGAGCTCCCAGGCAGCTGGTGAAAAGAAGGAATAATCAATTATGTGATGCACATAAGCCAAAAGTTAAAAACAGCCCAGTTCCTTGGAAGAAGCAAGGCTGTTCCTAGAACTGAAATCCGAAAGGAAGCTGTCCTAGCCGCCTCTCAGCAGTGTAATTTCCATCTAGGAAATAATGACTTCATGGGACGGTCTTGCAGCTTGTCTGTCAATGTTGGGCAAACCCTGAACAGTAAAAGAACCGCACAGGAAAAACAATTCTGAGAGGCAAGACACTGTGGTCGGGGGTGTGTCTCCTCAGGTCCCCAGGGGAAGGGTGGCCCCACGTGGCCTTCTTCAACGGCAAGCTCCCCTAACAGCTGGATGGTGGAGTTGAGCTGCTATTTCTGAGTACACAGCGAGCACATCTCCTAAGTCTTTGATTAAGGGACTGGAGCTCATAAAGATCACTTGTCTGAATCACAGATTCCCTGACTTTGTCCAAACTGATGGGTCAAGGCTCTTCTCAGAAGATGATTCTGGTTCTCTCCTGCCTGTGTATTTCATTTACTGTACCCATTTTCCTTAACTCCCAGGGGTGCGGTGGGCCTCAACGGGTCCCAGGAGCTGTGAAGGCCAATGTCAAGGACCACTCTACTGAGGCTCAATTTGCAGACACGAAGGAGACTGGGAGGGAGGAGGGGAGCACAGGCTCTCCAACTTGGGGCCATTGTCCCTGCTGTCTGGGAGACCTAGGACAGGGGCTGCAGTGCCCACGGTCCCTGACTATCCCTGACCACCAGCCACAGAGCCACGGCTCAAGGCGCTTGCTCTGTTCAGGCAACCTGACCCAGCCTGCTAGTGGCCAGAGGTCTGAAGTGGCATGAGACAGTCCGCACAATCCTATGTGGAGCTCACTTGAAGTTTACATGTTTTACTAATTTTTTGAGCTGGGTGCAAAAATGTTTACCAAGGAGACAGGAGGTCACTGGACAAAGCCCACGGTCCCACACCTCCAGTGCAGTGGCTGTGATGTGATGAAGGCTGGCTGGTTTCCCCCGACCACCCTGAAGCTTAATCACCCAAGCCAGTGCTAGCAACGAGCAGTCTCGGAGGCTGTTGGAAGGACATTCAGGTACGAGGGGTAGCCAAAGCAAGAAAGGCTTGAACCAGGCACAAAAGGGGGGTGGTCCTGTTGGGGGCCCTGGCTTCTCTCAGCCAGCACCCTTTCCCTGCTGAGCCAAAAGCCGCTATGAGCAGGACTCGCCCTGGCCTCTCTCTGCCCAAACTAGCAAAAGGGACCACCTACAATTACTTGCTGTTTTTATTTTGATTCTTGGTTTCTGATTTCTAGTTTCCATTCCTCTTGCCTAAAATCCAGTGCAAATCATCTCAGCAAACACCAAAGGAAAAAAAAATCAAAACATTCATTGCTTATTTCCTTATTGAAAGACATCTGATGAAACAGGCCCTGGGCGAGGAACCAGCCACTCAGGGTTGAACAGTTTACCTCACTAAATAAACAGGTTGAATGCAGTAGAGACACCAGCTGCACCCACCCCAACAGCCCTTCTTGAAGCCAGCTGTGGGAAGGGCTTCCTTTTCAAGCGATCACCCAAGCCCCCAAGTGCACGCCACTTCAGGCCAAGTTCAGGTCACAGAGGCCAATTCCGAGAGCGGCACTTTGTCCTCCCTGAGGCCTTCCCACTGTGGAGCACACAAGAAGGAAATTACTCCACCAGCTCTTGAACGCCTGAGAATGGCTGAAGGTTTGCATTCCAGCCCTCGGCACAAACATTTCACAGAGCTGCTGCTTTTCACCATTTCTAGAACTCCCCAGCATGGAGGAACCATCCTCCTGTCTACAGGCTGCCCGGGATACAAGGGTTTCCTGGGAGTGGTTAATGTGAAGACTTGAAGCTTTGATAAAGCCCAAGGGGGTTTTGGTCCCAAGCTGATGTGACTTTGTACCTCTAGAGTCCTTTTGGACCAGAATCTGGGTAGGTATTAGAACAGACCTGCAGGTGTGTGGCCTGGTGTCGTGGACTCTGGGCTCAGACGAACTTAGTAGTGCGGCAGATCGCTTCGACGTTTTGTGCCTTGGTTTTCTCACCTGTGAAACGCTGTTAAGCCTTGCACCTACTGTATAGGCTCGATGAGTGTTGGTAAGTCAGTATGTGTTAAAAGACCCTTAAAACAGTGACTGGCACTTAAGTACTAAATAACTGTTTAGTTAATATTAAACATTACTTAATAATGACTGCAATTATTATTAGGGTTAGTAGTTGAGAACTAGTCTTGTGATTGTCAGATTTTTTTAAAGATTTAGTTATTTATTTGAGAGAGAGAGAGAGAGCAGGAGCTGAAGGGCAGAGGCAGAGAGAGAAGCAGGCTCCCCACTGAGCAGGGAGCCCGATGCGGGGCTCGATCCAAGGACTTGGGGATCATGACCTGAGCCAAAGGCAGACACTTAACCGACTGAGCCCCCCAGGCGCCCGTGATTGTCAGATTATATGAAAAGTGGAAGAAAAGGTCAAAGCATGAGTGGATGTATTAGAGCAACCTTTTTTCGAAGGAATGTGGGGTGTATTTCTAATGTAATGGTCCTGTGATCTAGGGAAATCAGTCCAAAAGACTGGCTTCTAAATGTCTCCTCTGCTACCAGTTAGTTGACAGAGGACAAATCACTTCACTTTTGAGATTAGTTTCATTGCTCATCAAATTCAAATGATCACCTCTGCCTGTCTGCCCGTCAAGGGAAACCGGGTGTGTGTGGGGGAAACACTTAGAAAACCGTAAAGTGCAAAGTAATGTCGTTTTACACCAGCTCTCCTGGCCGTTGCCCCTCTCTCGAGCAAGCAAAAGGAGACAAGCGGTTAAAAACTCTCCGTGCCTTCCACACTCCACAGCCCAGATGCCATCCTGGGGGCTGATCTCCGTTCCCAGCTCTCAGAAAGGAGCCCCGCCTCAGGGTCTCTGGCCTTTCC
The DNA here is from genome assembly GCF_024610735.1 of Ursus americanus. Classification (NCBI taxonomy): domain Eukaryota; kingdom Metazoa; phylum Chordata; class Mammalia; order Carnivora; family Ursidae; genus Ursus; species Ursus americanus. Next base: position 70,565,794 of record NC_142136.1, on the reverse strand, counting down.
TGATAAGACTCCACAGAAGCCTGACAAGAACAGGCGCCCCTAGCTCCTTACTGCGCTCATACTGCTCACGGCGCGGCCTTCAGGGCCCCAGCCTCCCACCCTCGCCCCGGGTCTGACCTAGCCTTGTCTCCAGCTGATGAAGGAAGAGACAGCAACCTTGCACTTTGGCCAAGCCCACACTTCCTTCATTCCCTCTGACTCCTCCCCAAAGGCCATCCTAGGGCTTCTGACAAGACCCCATTGTGTGGGTAGGACAGGGAGGGCCGCCTGCCAGTTCAGGAAAGGTGGTGCCGCCTTGGGGAGGCCCAAGTCCCTGTCAGCAGCAGTTCAACAAAACTGCAGGTGTCATCACATTCCTGCTCAGGCCTCAAAGTGCAAAACAGCCACAAGCTTCAGGAAAAGAGTGTCTGAGGGAGGCCGGCAAGCATCTGCACAAGGGAGAAAGCCTCTGCGTGGAGCCTGGAGTCCTAGGATCGGAAGCAGGGGGCCACCTCAAGAAGAAGCTCCGCACAGCTGCCAGTTCCTACAGAGTCTCGAGAAGCCTTCGTGCCACAGAACCTTCTGTGGAGTATTATCTCTACTTCATTCGGGAGAGCCCCTGTTTCCTCTCCTATGCCTCTTCCCTGATTTCCACACGAAACCCCCTCACAGGTCTCTAGTGTGCATGGAGGACTGACTGGTCCACAGCAGCTCTTAGCCCTTCACCCCTGAGGCTGCTTAGCTCCTTTGGCTCCCACTTTGTGAACGAGGACAAGGTCTTGCATTCAGTGCCTGGGCGGTCTGTTCAGTGTGCCTGGATTCATACCTAGAAGCTCAATTTCTAACTTCAGTTCCAGCGAATGGCCTTGAAAAGTCATGTCCGTGCTCAAGAGGGGAAACGGGGAGGGATGGGTCAGGGATAATGTGTCCCACTTCCAGCACAGCTGGGCCCAAGAGGGGCTGAACATCGGCAGGAAGACCCCTTTCGGAAGGGTGCTGGTGGGAAGAGCGAGGTCAGATGGGGAAGGGAGGAAGTTGAGGGCTCACATTTCAGGAGTTGCATATTCGGGGGCCCTCATCCTCATGCCTTCCTTCAGGCGGCTGCAGAAGTCCTCGTCCATCTGCACACCCGGGTATGGAGACCCACCTGCGGGAGACAGTGGGGGAAAGCACAGGGCATGTCATGGCCTCGGGGTGCAGAAGACCACGGGGGAGTGAGTCAGTGTTGGCCTCCTCCGTTTAAATCGATGGCTTAGCACCGAATCCCCAGTGACTGGCATGGCTCTCCCCAGCTAGAAGCGCCGGCCGAGAGGCTCAGCTGACCCTGCCCGCACCACAGGCTTGCTTGGTCGGGCCTGTGGTGCTGGGTGTCCGATGCCCACAGGCCATGGCCACGGCTACTGTGGTCTGACTGGTCAGGAGGAAGGCTCTCCTCTGCAGAGGCTTCCCCTCGCCCCACGAGGAACTCTATAAAGAAAGCCCGTCATCAGAGACTCCCACCTTGGGTGACGGAGATTCTTTTTAAAACGCCAGTCGACCTGGAATCGGATACTCGTGGATCAATCACACCTCCGTGAGAACGCTTTACGTCACTACTTTCTTGGAAATTCCTCACAGAGCTGGCGCACTAGCTGCTGTGAGGGACCTGAGGGAAAGGGGGCCTGGAGCTCCAGGGTGAGGCCAAATGGGGTGGGAGTCTGGGGCCGGAGTGCGCCCCAGGGGCCCAGACTCTGCCTTCGGCCGGTTTTCCCCTCCAGGAGGCCCACGCAACCTTGCCCGTCGGGGGAGGCGTGACCGGAGCTGGGGGCGACGAAGGCCTCCCGACCTGCCCTGTTGCAGGCCTCGGATCCAGTGTCTCTCAACACTTGTTTGTCTGCACTCTCTGGTGCTTGCTGCTGGTAGGAAGCAGCTGGGAGGCGTGCGGCTCTGGCACTGTGTCACTATGGGGCCACTGCGGACGCCAAGCTGCTTTCAAGGACTGGAAGCAACAGGTGCCTGTCATCGAAAGCAGGGGAATGGTTTTCACACATTACAGGAAACCAGGGATGTTACTGGGTGACTTTTATTTGCTCCGAAAGGCCAATTTTTGGCAAAGTCCAAAAGACTGTTGGCTAGACCCCACGCTGGGAGGCCTCGGAGCGCCAGTGTGGGGCTGCAAGCACATGTGGGCTCGGTGCACGTGTGTGTGCCTGGGGCCTGGAACAGGGCTTCGAGCCACCCATCGCGGATGTTCTAGGAAGCAGAAAAAACACAACCAGTGTTCCCGCTGCTCATCGTATGTAAGCCAGCGTCCAGGGCTAGCTGGGCTAGTATTAGAGCCGTGAGAAAGGCCTCCCCGTAGGCTGAGCTGTGCTTGCTGGGGCCTTTCTGAAGAAATTCTGAGGGGAGGGTGATGCAGGGAGGGAAGGGGCAGGGTGTTAGGAATCGGGGAGTTTGAGGAATTAGGAGAAGGAGCAGAGGAGAGAGGAAGGAGTCAGACGGCTGATGTAATGCCGTGGTGCCCCTCCCCCACCCCGTGTGTGCTGGTACAGGGCGTCCTTCAGGTGCAGGGCACACATGTGTGCACCGCTCCTCGTGTGAGCTGCTACAAGGACCCAGGCGTCCTTTAGAGGCTGATCTCAAGAGTGGGTCTATCCGGAGGACACTTGACAGAGGATGCAGACATTTGGTTCTGGGCCATTTGTTGGATCCCTTCCTTCCCCCCAGATTTACCTAGGGAGAAGATTTCCCACAGCAGTACTCCGTAAGACCACACGTCGCTCTTGGTGCTGTAGATTTTGTCGAAGATAGATTCGGGAGCCATCCACTTCAGAGGAAGTCGAGTCTAGAAAAGGGCAGAGGGGCCTTGAGCAGAAGGACTGGAAAACAAAGCATGTGCAACCCAAGTGCACATGGGGTCACCTCCCAGATAACACTTGGCCCACAAATCATTTCCCAGAGCAGCTATGGTTTCCCAAAATGGAGGAAACCCTTACAACATGCAGGGTCACACCAAAAGAGGGCGGGCAATGTCTGGTGAGCCCCTCCCATGAATCCAGCATGTCCTCACTCCAGGACTCTGGAAGAAACCCTTCTCCCTCAAAAGGCATGTACTCTACGGGGTCTTGGAAAAGAACGATCTGAATTAGGACACATCCTGAAAAATCGATGATTTTCAGGGTTTGGGTTTTGGTGTTTAAGAAGGAGGATTTCGAAAGGCATTCCTACATAAAAAAGACAGGATTTTCAAAGTCACTGAATCAGGGGAGCAGGCGAAGGCACTGGAAGGAAGGAAAGAAGGAAGGAAGGTGACAGATAGCATTTAGGAGACCGTTTGGCTTGTTTTCAAGCGTGCAGACAAATCTTCCTTCTCTTCAGACAGCGGGAGTCCCGGTGGGTTAGGCCTTGCACTGCAGATGGATGGGATTTGACAGGAAGTATGGGATCACAGGGGGTGAGAGAGAGACAGAGAGAGAAGGAAACAGAAGTGGGAGAGGCTGGAAGAGACCGAGATGACAGAAAATGGGGACAGACTTCGCAAATCAGCACTCCTGAGGAAGGTTCGGTGTTTTCCTTTTATAAAAAGAGCCTGTGGAGCAGTAGTTCTCAAAGTCTAGTCCTGGGAACAGCTGTTATCTGCAGCGCCTAGAATCTCGTTCGAAAGGCAGATTCTCAGGCCCCACCCAAGACTCCCTGGGTCAGAGTCTCTGGGGGGTGGAGCTCAGTAAATGACAGCTTAACAAGCCCTCCAGGTGACGTGTGTGCTCGCTCAAGTTTGAGAACTGCTCCCGCGGTAGTCGTCAGCCCCCTCGCTGGACAAGAGAGGACACAGGAGGTCACCCGCAAAGCTGAAAAATAACATTCTGTTCAAAAACAAGCAGGGAAGAGAAGCCAGGGGCCGCCATCAGGGAGATGCGAGGCGGGAAGGCAGGCTCGGGAGGTAAACCATTTCCTCCTCTGCAAGATAAGACTGATACCCTCCCCCACCCTTTCCTGAGATACCCACACCTGCTGAATCCATCACCCGGGTTTATTTGAGGGAAAGAGTCCAGGCTGTTCTTTCCAGCGGTACAGGGAACTCCCACAGGAGTCCAAGGGAGGCGATGATACGGTCTTCCCAGGCCCCCACTGAGCACTTCTCAGGTTAGCAGGCTCTGGCAGTGCGGCCCAAAAGGACAGGTACCCAGCCAGCAACGGGGGAAGAGCAGAACCAGGAGATGGGGGCCTTTCTGAGCCCCACGCAAGGGCTCTCCGGTGCACAGCCCATCGGGGCTGCTCGTCTTCACAGAAAGCACATGATGGTTTTCAGGGAGTGTGTAAATATTTACCAAGGGCTTTGGTCTGCGGTTTACAGACGACAGGGTATAAATGAGTCAAAGAAACATCGCGCTGACTTACATCTCCTTTTCTCACATAATCGGGATTCTTATAAATATCCCGGGCAAGGCCAAAATCGCAGATCTTCACCACATTGTTCTCAGATAAAAGAATATTTCTTGCTGCCAGGTCCCGATGAATGCACTAGAATAAAACAGATGCATAAGGAGTGCATTTCCTTAATCTAATGCACCATTTTCCTGCGTCTTTTCAGTGTCCTTATTCCTCTTAATTGGAGGATCCATTTCACATGACCCTTTACATGAAGGAAGCGACTTCCAAAGCACACGGGGTGACCATAAACACGAAGGCGTTTCTTTACAAATATAACCCCCTCCCCACCCTCCACCCCCTGCCCTGAGGCCCAAAAGCCAAGAAATGCCCCAGTCCGCTTTGCCACTGTTTGGCCCGACAGCATCCTGGTAAACCAAGTTGGCCGTGGATGTCTCCCAGTAAGCAAAACCCCACTGCCCTCACTCCCAGCCTTTAACCCTGAGCTGCCTAGGTCAGATCACTATCGGCTGCAGTGTCGTGGAGCACTCCCCATGGATGAATGAACAGAAGCTCTCCGGGGAGGTTGTGTATTCGGAGATTCTGGCCAGCTTTGAAAATATGCCAGGGGGCAATGTGGAGAATGGTCGCCAGGTTTGTCTAGTCTGAAGCCTGGCGAGGTTTTCCCCTAGAATCCAGTTCCTACTCACTGGTATCCGAGGCTCCTCTGTCCTATCAGGAAAAATTAAGGCACTCGGTGTGGTGTTTACTCTACGTAAGTATAAGCAAACACTAGGAAGAGTGGATTTAGAGCAAAGGTGAGTGTGTCCATATAACGTCCACATGTCCGGGCCTGGCAAAGAAGGAAAGCAGTAAAAGGCAAGGCTGACCTTTCTGGAAGACAAAAACTCCATGCCTCTGGCCACTTGAAAACTGTAAGAAATCAGATCTTCCATAGTGATGGGCTGCTTGTAGAAATCATCAGAATCTGGAAAGCATTAAAACCGTAACTGTTTGTAATGGCTCTTGTTATCCCCCCAAATCCCAGTTTATTGGAACAATGTTAGCAAAACATAAAACCAACAAGTAGATCAGAGTTCATTTTCAAGAGCACTGGAGTTTCAACATGAATATCAGAGATTTTTCCAGGCCTGCAGCCCATTCTACCCAAGCAGGGGGGTGGGGGATGATCTTTTTGGACAAAAAGCCCTGAGGGGAGACAATTGCACAGTTCCCTGTCAAAATTAGTAACTCTGTAAATAATCTTAATTCAAATCTTATCTCCTCAGGACATTACCCTTCAAGTCTCCCACGGATGTTTATTAGGGTGATAAATAAGAAAAAAATGTCAGAGATGCACAGTATGTTGTAAAAATATCTCAGACTGTAGGACAGGAAGGAATTAATACCTACCCTCCTCTTCCTCAACATCGCTCAGACTTTTATCTTCCTGAAACCCGGAGCTCGCGAAGCTCTCGCTGCTGGTGACACTATCTAGTCTTTGTTTCTTGTCTTGCTCCAGGTCTGGCTCCATTTTTTCTTTCTTAGGCTCCACGTGTAATGCTGCATCCTTTGAACAGACCGAGAAGGACACAGGAAAGAGTGTTTCAGAACAGCAGTGAGGAATCGAATCCCTCGAGCGGGCAGGCGCCTGAGTTGGGAGAGTGTCCTTGCACAAAGCAGGGGTTAAATCGGTGGCGAGGGCCCTACAGCGCTCAGGTGCCTGGCTCTTCCTGGGGTTCTGTTCGGCTTTGGCTTTCGAGTGGGTTTCGAGAGGGCATCTTAGGCAGGATAAAGAAATATTAACAGTCGCTGGTATTCACTGACTGCTTGTTTGGTGTCAGCCAGGATACTAAGACTCTTAGGTGCATTTTCTCATTTAGTCTTAGTAAGTTTTTTAAAGTAGTTCTTGCTGATACAGGAAGAAATAGGTTCGGAGGAGGAGAGTAATAAAAGTCACATGCAAATAGTAAACGGCAACGCTTGAACCCAGGTTTGGCCAACTCCAGTCCATGCCCTTAACCACTTTTTCCATACCACCGCCATCTTGTGAAACACCATCTGAATAACAGAAACAAATCCCTAGTGGACTTGGGGCTTCACTTGGCATAATCCCTGTGAGTAATGAGAGAAGGCTATACTTATCGATTTCTCTGGTTTCTTTGGGGAAGGAGAGAACTTGAACATTTCTTTGTCTCCCCTCCATTCAAAACAAAGATCCAGTTTGATCCTAATAAGGGCAGAAACGGCCTTTCATCCTAGACTGGGCATCCAAGCTCTGGTGTGTAATCTGGCTCTTTCATTAACTATATGATATTGGGCAAATTACCTCCTTTTTGGGGTTTCATTTCCCTCACTGGAAAAGTTCCATCTTGTTATGTTTGGACTCCTAGGAAAGGAGGTGTTGGTTCTGGATGTGCATGTGGAACCGGAAAAGGTTTTTATCATCTTTGGTAATTCACTTAATAACTATGACACTACAAATTTGACGCGCCCAGTGGCTTCGTGACTGTGTAGTGGCGGAGCGTGGACCTCGGCTCCGTCATGCTAGCTGGCAGTACTGAGGAGCAGCTGTGAGGGGCTGGAGCTCAGCGGTGCTCCTTGATGCACTTGCACGGCTTGGCAGTGCTGGGACCAGCCAGGCTCCACAGGCTTGGCTTTTCCTAGAAATGTCACAAAGGAGAGATCCCCCCACTAGAGGGCGTCGTGGGAGTAAGCAGAGGACAGAGGAGGGAGCCACAGGAGGGACAGCCAGACTCAGGGTTGGGGGGGCTCGCAGGAGCCCTGTAGGGGGGTACGGGGGGCAGGCGGCCTCAGCGTAGACCCCCACTGCCACCCCAGGTGACCTACCTGAGAAGAGGTAAACTATAATTCTTTGTTTCTGCGTCTCCCAGAGGCAGGTAGAGTTGGTTCTGTTCAGTTGGGGACTACAAATGGATTTTTCACAAGCCCCCCCCCCCCCTTAGGATACAAGGCAGCAGGGAAAAGGCAATGGCAAGGGTGTGGGGAGGAAAGTGCTCGATGGGTCTGCTCACGGCTCAGCCCAAGACAGCCCATGCTCTCTGCTCTCCGGGGTGCCTTCTTCCTCATCCTCCCAGTGGTCACAGCCTTGGACACGTCTGCAGGGGCCATAATTCAGGCTCCCTCACCCTTCCTTGACTCCCCATCAATGCTATTGTCAGCTTTGCTTCTTGGTAACCACCAATGTTAAATAAAGGTGGATGTATGGAACTTTCTGGACTCTAGCAGAAGGCAGCTAATTTATTACAAATAGTATTGAGTGATCCTGCTGCATGTCTTTGGGAAACAAAATATTCCATTTCTATTTAGCCTTTCGATTTTTCCTTCACTTTCTATTTATTTATTTATTTATTTATTTATTTATTTATTTTTTAAAGATTTTATTTATTTATTTGACAGAGAGAGAGACAGCCAGAGAGAGAGGGAACACAAGCAGGGGGAGTGGGAGAGGAAGAAACAGGTTCATAGCGGAGGAGCCTGATGTGGGACTCGATCCCACAACGCCGGGATCACGCCCTGAGCTGAAGGCAGACGCCCAACGACTGCGCCACCCAGGCGCCCCTCACTTTCTCTTTATATTCCTTTAGGTTCCAAATATGAAAGACAGCCATGTGTTTCCATGAAAACACTGAGCTTCACCAACAGGGAGGCGAATCATTAAATATAGCCAGAGGAGGAAGCAGAACCTTCTAAACAAAGGACGCACGAACCCAAACGTTCCATCCTGCCCCGGTCCCTGGGGTATGCTGCCGCCTTAGTTCTTCTTGAAGCCAGTCCAGGACTTCAGGACTGAAGGGACTTTGCACTGCTCCCATCCCGGGCCACCACTTTCCCCGTTTTCTTATGGTGTTTCCCCCCCTCCCGCCCCCACCCTGCCTTCCTTATCCAATGTAATGCACCGAAAACCTTCGCAAGGGTTGTCAAGAGAGCGGGGCTTTTTTTCTCCCAGACTTCACCTCTGGGTACATGAGTGTCCTTAAGCCAATCACTTGACTTTTCTGGGCACATCTGTAATGTGAGAGAGCGAACTAGCTGATCACAAAGGTCGTTTCCAGATTCAAGATTTTTTTTTTAAGTAATCTCTACCCCCAACATGGGGCTTGAACTCAGGACCCCAAGATAAAGAGTCGCATGCCCTACCGACTAGCCAGTCAGGTGCCCCTTCAGCTTTAAGATTCTAACTATTGGAGGGCATGCTTTAAAATTGGAGAACAGGGGCGCCTGGGTAGCGCAGTCGTTAAAGCGTCTGCCTTCGGCTCAGGGCGTGATCCTGGCGATCCGGGATCGAGTCCCACATCAGGCTCTTCCGCTATGAGCCTGCTTCTTCCTCTCCCACTCCCCCTGCTGTGTTCCCTCTCTCGCTGGCTGTCTCTCTGTCACATAAATAAATAAAATCTTTAAAAAAAAAAATAAAATAAAATAAAATAAAATTGGAGAACAATATTCATGTTTCCAAGTCTGGTAGACCACCTGTGTCTTTGGTTGGGTCAAAGTTGGAGGGATGAGAGAATTGGCCAGCTGTCCAGTGGTTTTTATTTGTATGTCCCATGAATACTCTTGTCCATGTGAGAGATGGCTGTGATTCTTGGATGTGTGGCACTTTAACCATCACACAGGTTGTATAGATCAGTGGCATTAGGTTGGACTCTGCCAATCTTCCCCTCGCAGTGGGTCAATAATGACAATAGTTACCGTTTCTGGAGTGCTTAACTCAGTGAAAAATGTGATTCCCTCAACAACGCCATGAGTTCGGTTCTGTTATTACCTCCATTTAGTAAAGGAGGGAACTGAGACCAAGACATTGAGTAACTTGGGCAAGGGCCCAGATTTTGAGTGACAGAGACAGGATTTAAACCCAGGACGTCTGATTCTGGAGTCTGTGTGTTGAATCACCACACTGCATAGACTCACGACCAGCACTGCTGATTGTCAGGTAATAACGTCGAGTCATTGCACCCCAAGCAGCTCCAGCCCAGAGGACACAACACTGGTGGGATGGGTCACACTGGCAAAGTTTTATTAAACCCTCTCCATTCAGTGATCTCTGCCTTCAGGACTTAAACCTACATGTTCCTTTTGTTATGTGGCTTTATTTTAGTGGGTAAGGCCGGTTCTGTGTGTGCGCAGGGCTGACATGGGTGGTGAGGGTCTGGGGAAGGTGGAGTAAAGGGCATAGCAAGAGGAGAAAATAATTTCTCTGGCCCCGTCACTGGCTTCGTGTTCGCTGCAAAGTCACTCAGTTGATTGAGTCCTTAATTTCTCTAGTAAATGTAGACAATTATACTTGTTATCATCTTCTTTAAAGAAACAAGTAACTAAGTGATTTGTGTGGGTATCTGTGTACATTATGGAAAGAGAGAAAGAAAGAAAATGATCAAGATGCTTGCATAGGTCGGTACACAGATGGCTCGTAAATTTTAACCTCTAATTGCTGCTGCGTATACTGGGATTACATAGTCTCTGCACTGCCCACAAAAAGTGTGATGTAGTGCCATGGAAGGACAAAGCAGAGACTGGGTTTTAAGATTGGTCATTAATAGAAGAAAAAATACAGGTTTCTCTTGCTTTATGCTGCTATAGCCTAAACCTCCCCCCCAAAGTTCCTTACCTTGTTGAGAAAGAATAAGTCCCGTTTGCTCTTGAGGTAGTTGGACAGATTTCCGTATTTGCAATATTCGACGATCACCATCAGGGGCCCTGTACGCAGAACAGATGGTTTATCACTTGTCAATTCGCAAGGGTAATGGAGAAGCAGGCAGCCTACGGCTGGGTCTCTAGGACTCTGCTTGGGGCCTCCTAGCCCTTAGCTGATTTCTGTACCCACTGCTACTCGAACAGGAGGTAGGTCTTCCCAACTACCCTTCATCTCTACTACTTTTGATGACCTTGGAAAACATTGATGCGCACAGGTCTTTTGCCCCATTCTTTCTGGCTTAAGCGGCGATCACACATCTATACCCAAGTGCTAACCTTGCCACAGGGGAAGACAGACAGGTCTTCAGGGACATGCTGGAGCCCTGAGTCATAACCGCAGCCCTGCCCCGGCCACTTGCCCCAGCGGGGAAAACCTGTCTGAAGGGAAGGGCCCTTCTGGTTGTGCCTCACATCCCCTCCTCCTAGGATCACACCAGAAGTGACTCCTTCCTTTATGGGACGCTTCGAGGAAGGCTCGTCCTTCTATCCATTACCTTAGCTCTGGCCACACTCCTTCCAAGCCATCCTGAGGGAAAAATGCTCTCCACTTGACCCAGAGCTCATGGAAAGAGGTCTCAAAGGGAATCCTTCTCTTTAGAACATCTCAATTAACTGTACAGGGAAGGCATTTCTAGGATGGAGCGCCTTTCCATAAATGGACAAATTGTTTCCTCTGGACCTACTGAGAGGCCTTTTTTTCAGGAGGTGAGGAGGAGGAATGGGGAGAAGGAGCGCTATGTCCAACTCTGCTCTCGGCATATGAACAGGGAGAGGGAGCAGGCCCTCCTTCTCGTTTACCTCCTTGCTTGGTACAGGCTCCCAGCAGGTTGACTACATTCAGATGGTGGCCAATGTGGGTCAAGATCTTGAGCTCAGTCATCAGAGCTTTGTACTCGCTGGCTGTGGCCCCCTCTGTGTGAGAAACAAGGAAGAGTCAGGGCGACAGGACAATGGGGCTCTTTCCGCTGGAGGCGGCATTCCTGCCCTCCATGTTTGCCAATGCTCAGCCAGTTGCTTCATTGACTTCCCCACATTCTGCAGAAAGGCCCCGTCTCCAGACTGTTTTCATTACTCCCTCCCTCCTGAGCCAACATCCTTTTGATTACAGTAAGGCCCAGAAGCAGTAGTGGGGTTAGTCACTGGGCATTTCCTCTTGGTGGACCTGGTCTGCCTAGCAATGCGCTGACTCAGAGCTGGGCACCTCGTGAAGGCGCCTTCCAAAGGCTTCCGCTCGGCAGAACCAGGCGCAGCAAGAACCTTCCAGACAGGGGATGTGCCCACACCTCCCCTCTTTTTCTCACTTTCCCCTCTTTGAAGAGTCACAAAGAAGGAGCACCAGGGGTCTGCAAGAGTGGAATGGCCACGTCTGTAAACATCTTTGCACTGTGTTGTTTTCTCCCTATAACCTTTTCCTCCCTGGGGTCTGCAGGGTTATCTCGAGCTGTAAGGGTCCATAAGCATCTGACTTCAACTCCATTCGCAGAGATAAACAACATCACTCTAAGATTTAGCAGAGTCCAAAGCCTAAATTAAGTTAGTTCTGTTTGTTTCCTCTCTTTCTTTTTTTGGTGGTGGTGGGGAGGGGAAGCGTCTTTCTTATTGGTTAATTTATAAGGCATTTACAAAATTTAAGAAATAAAGTCCTATAATCTTGTTGTAAAATATTCCAACAATACGATGTATACAGAGTAAAAAGTGAAAGCCACTCCAACCACTTACCTCCCTAGACTTTCTTCTGTGTATTTATAAACATATATACCCGCTTAAAGACCTTCTTGTTTTGTTTGCATAGATGGAATCCTCTCTATTTTTTTAAATTTGCTTTTTTTTTCATATGTCAGAGACTTTTTCCATTCTTGTTAGTTGATTAATAGCATTCTTGACATTTGAACTGTCTCCAGTGTGTGTGTGTGTGTGTGTGTGTGTGTGTGTGTGTGTGTGTTGCCATCACGAATAATGCTGTAGTGGAGAGCCAATGTGTGGTCTTTGCACACATGTGCAAGTGTTTCTGTAGAGCAGGCTGGGAAATGGCCACAGCACGTGCGAGCTATTTCATAAGCACAAATCATTTTTAAATTATTTTTCAAGTAATAACCAGATAAACTCTAGAAGCTTTCCAACGGGGTTGAGATTGGCTCACAGTAGATGCTCAACAAATATTTGTTAGAAAAATAAACACCATGAATACTCTCCTCATCTCAGACATGGGCATGAGGCCCAAAAAGGTTAAAGGTTCTGCTCAAGGGCACTTTGAAAGAGCTTCTGACTCATGGCCTGTGTCTGACATTCTGTCTTTTCAATTTCTCTTAGAAACAGATGGCCAACCAATTCAAGCAAGAAAGCTGAATGAAAATGGTTTTTACGAATTTTATATAGTGGGTGATTTGGCAATCTTTTAAAAATCAAGGCTCATGGCTTTAAAAAGAGAAGCACTTATAAAGATACCGCACACGCTATTTCTGTATTAAAAATTTTCAAGTCAGCATCGCCCCCTCAAACTCCTCAGTCCCTGCACGCTTCTATGCCCCTTTGGCACAGAGGAAAAAAGCCAGGCTCTCTTGCTCGGATTGCTCCGTTTCCAGGCAGGTGTTATCTTGGATCCGCAGTAGGCCGGCATGGGCCGCAGGCCCGCCTCTCCGGGAGATGGTGTACCGTAGGAAGCAGGGACATGGGACCAGCTGAGGAAGCAGATGCTTCCAGAAGGAGTTTCAACTTTGTTCAAGGTTGGGTATTAGGTTGTCTCCATAGCTCGGGCCAGGATCACGTTAGGATTTTGGAGCAACAGGCCGTTTCCTGGAGGCCAGGTCTCGGCAGCCTGTCTTGTGTGGCACCGTAGTGGTGGTGGGGGGGAGGCGGGAGAGCGCTGCACTCAAACCCTGACTTTTGCACTGGTGAGCTGTGGGGCCTTTCAGAGGTGATTTAACCTCTCTGGGCCCTGTTTCCTCATCTGCCATCTGGGAAAATAACTACTTCACAAGGCAGAAGAAAGAAAAAAAAAAAAAAGAGAAATGGCAATTTCATGCAGTTCAACCTGACACATGAAGGCACTTGGTCTGGTGCTTTCTCACACAGAGGCCATGTTGCCGCCTCTTCTCTTCAGCATCTGGGGCACAGGGTGCGGGGCAGGGTGCTGGAAGGCAGGGACTCTCACAGGAAGGCCTGCCATCATCTGGGCAGTCCATTTTGAGTGGAAGTCCTGATTTGTGGGTCTAAGACTCCTTCCCTGGCTACTTCTCGGTGGGACGGTCAGTTTCCTTGGAGAGCTTTATCAGAGCCTTTGCCTGACAAGGACAGCCTTCTGGGGTAGAAAATATCATTTCATGGGGCTCTTGTGATGCTGACATGCATGCTCTGAAGTCTCCCTACTCGAAGTGTCCTTTCTCCTGGAGCCTTTCCCAGGGATCTGCTTGGCTGGGTGCATAGCCTCCCGGCCTCAGGATCCCCGGTCATATCTTGGAGAGCTGGCAAAGCTAGAAAAAACTGTCCTTGGAGTTTCCAGGGCTTTTTGGTTTTGGAATCTTAAAATGAGTCAAAATGACATGAAAATTCCATCACGAATGAAGAAATGAAGTATTTTCCATACTTTAAAAGGCATATGCGTCTTTGAGATATCTGATTTATGCAGTTTTCACCTATTTTCATTTTCATCTGTCTCGTGGTCATCAATCACTTTGTCATGTGACTTCACCTCCCAAATAATGCTCCACAGAATGGTAGTATCTTTCAACACTAGATATATGTATATATCTATAAATATATAAAGTATTTTATAAATATAAAATATATATCTAAAATATATATATTTTTTTAATTTCTAAAGAGGAAATGTTTTGTGGGTGGGACTTGACAGTATAAAATAGTTTAAACATCTGATGATCTCAATTATTGCAGCTTTTCATAGTTTGACTTTATAGCTAGGTCAAGTCCCAGTTAAGACTTTGGGATTTACGACGCACAGAGAACTTCCCATTATAAGGTCATAATGGATCACTCCAAAACTTTGAGCCTGTAGTTACAGTGAGCTTAAGGCCCTGGTACTTTAGAGCCCATGATGGGAGAGGAGAAAGATCTTTGAGGTGACAGGAATCATTTTCCCATGGACAGTGCTGGTTGTTTCATTTACAACGTTTATTCTGAGCTCTCACTGGCCTGATCTAAAACTCCTGAGGCCAAGGGTGCTTCTAGCAGTAGGAATAGCTTGCATCTGTTCCTAGGCCGTATCTAACTTGTACCAGTGTTTTGGGAATGCAACCAGTCCGCTAAAAGCCAAATTATGGCATCCATACCTTTCAGCATTTTAACAGCCACGGTCCGGCATGTGGGTGATTTCTTAATGCCAAATGCAGAAGCTTGAACCACTTTTCCAAAAGCCCCTCTTCCGAGTGACTTGCCTGCAATGAAAAGAAGACATTGGTTTGTTTGCCAAGCCAGCAGGGTGAGGTTAAGTCTTTTTCAGGAAGAAAGTGCCTTGTAACCTATGTGCGTATGTGAGCCATGTAGACTTTGAGTGGAATCTCCAGTAAACTGAGCCCCAAACAGTCAAAGTAAGGGACATGTTTCTGGGGTATCTTCCTTCCACTTCTTCATTGGGCTTCTGGAGTGCCTTTGTCCCTTGCAGCTGGGCTAGGCCCCTGGAAGGCATTTGGTGTGGGTGGGCGACCAGTTTCCTCTTCACCAAACCCTCTTGGGGAGTCTCTTCCGTTGTTTAACACCATCACTACCAAGATTTCCCTTTGTTCAACCTAAGCCACTCTTCTTGCCTCTTCTGATCTCTTTCTTCTGATCTGTTTTCTTTTTTTGTCTTTTTAAGATTTTATAGATTTATTTGAGAGAGAGAGAGAGAGAATATGCACCAGAGTCGGGAAGGGCAGAGAGAGAAGGAGAAGCAGACTGCCTGCTGAGCAGGGAGCCCGATGCGGGGCTCGATCTCAGGACCCTGGGAAGGCAGACACTTCACCAGCTGAGCCACCGAAGCATCCCTCTTCTGATCTGTTTTCAATGGAAAGGAAGAAACAGAGTGACAGTGACTGCTATCTGTTCTAATAATTCCCCATAGCTACATAAAAATCACTAAATCATTTCTCAGCCTTTCTTGCCAGACTAAATACTCCCAGCTAGCCTAACATGCCCTTATATCATGTCCACATCCACAGGGCTCAGCACATGAGCCTAGCAACCACAGGTAGCAATTTGTTTAAGCCACACAGAAATGGTTGCCAGACGCAATAATAAAGTCAGGTTTCTTTCATGGCACCTGTCATGTTCTGCTTTGACCATGGTTAACATGTTTCTTTCCTCACCCTTGCATGAGACCACTTGACTCAGAGGGCCGATAACCACGTCTGAGCCTTCCCAGAAGCGAGCTCAGGGCCTGGTGCGTAGAAGGCCGCCCTGTGCATTAGTGAAGAAGGAAGTGCATTTGGGAACTTGTGAAAAGCTCGCAGCAAGTCCCGTACGGTTATGGGTACCTAGAGGAACCCCTGGGTTGGAGACCGTGAGGGTGATGCTCTGTGAAGAGGGCAGCCCCCTGATTACCTCAGCTACTTTTTCTATCAGGGCACTTTCTTTTGTGCCATCGGGACACAGGTAGCCAAACAGAACCGAGAGAAACAGTACAGCTCAAGCATGACGTGGCAAAAGGCAGAGTGAGCCAAAGAAGTCACTCTTGCTTGGTTCTTCTGGGGGGAAAGGAGCCAACACAATGCCTCTGGTCAGAAGCAATCCTGGTAGTTAGAGTGTTAATGTGACATGACCCCTCCTCTCTCAGCCTAGTCCTCTTTCCTTCTCGGACTGTTCTGATAAGGGGCCCTCAATGAGTTAACCAACCGACCTTCCTTCCTTCCTTATACTCCAATCCCTTCCCCCCAAAGACATAGGTTTCTGTTTGTTTGTTTTTAAGATTCTTGCAAAGCTTATAATGAAGCTTTCCTGCTTCCTTATCATATTACAACTTTATACTTTTATGCGCAATGACTCAGTAACAAAGATGACGTCACCCCGGCTCTGCTGAGTATCGTCCCCTCACTACCAACCATCCCAGGCATCCAGTCAGGACACAGGAAAGATTTGATCACCGATGTGATCCTAAGAGGCTCTTTGTAGCTGTCTCTTTCCATCTGTCTCCTGGGGACTCCCTCTTCATTAGGAGGGAACGTTGGTGAAATTACATGCTTTTTCTCAAATGTACGGGTAGTGACCGGTGAAGATCATTCCTCCCAGAGCGGGCACCATGGACAGGGGTATGGGCGCCGCTTCCCTCTTCAGAGAAAATTGTCCATGAAATAGACCAGAATGGGGACTCTAGGTTTAAATAAAAGTGCCCGGGGCAGACCCTGCAGGTAACGGATGTGGAAATCATGCATAGAAAGAGCACCGGCAGCTTCCTCCTCCAGACTTGGAAAGATCGGTGTGTTTTGGTTGGATGCTCATTCCTGGCTTTTTTACGGCAAAAGAACGTTTTCCTTCCACAGTGCCTGATAGGAAAAGTGTCCTGAGCCTGACAAATATCCCGGTAATCTCTATCTTAGGACACCTCTCCGCATACCATGGAGACTCTGGCTTTGTGTGGGGGCAGGCAGAATCCTTTTCCCTTCCACAGCCTCAGCCCCCACGCCTTCCCTTCTTCACAGGCACAACGCACTTGATTTTAACTAGTGTTTGGGGATTTTGCTTCTGTCAGTGAAAATAAGCTTGTTCTCACTTGGCTTCCCTCGGCCTTTTCATCTATTCTCTTGGAAGCTGACTGCTGCCTCATAAAACAGCATGAAGCTATTATGGGCTCTTTAATCATCTGATGCATTGGAATCCCTTGGCAGACCCACTGTTCCTGTTTCAGGGGAGCCCGATGACCCTGGGCTTGACCTTGCCTGATCCTTCTTTTCCCTTAAAATCCTCCTTGGTGTTACCTACATGCCACTAACCGGCTCGTAAAAGTGCTAGGTCATTGCCACACAATGAAAGGCTATTGGAATCTCCTTTAAGAATGTCCTCAACTGGCCGGGGTCCCTGGGACACTCCGGGGAGGATGCCCGGCAGCACTGACGTGCAGAGCTGGTCTTCTGTGAGGCAACACCAGCCCCGGCGCCGTCCACCTGCAATTTCCACGTTCCCCATGGTGTTTCCTAGATTAGGTAATTCTGACTTTATTTTGCAATAGAAAGCTGCGTTGTCCGACGTTATCCCAGCTTCTGTGATACATTTATAAGAGCTGACTTCTCCCTTAGGCTTAGTGAGGAAGCACTAACCAAACAGATTCCTTTTCTTAGTGGATTTCAGGAATTTCAATGGGAGCAACACTTTTGACCCAGACTCCTACTGTATCTATCTATCTATCAGGTACTATGAATTCCGACGTCTCTCAACAGGGCTGCTGGTAGCAACCGACAGAGCACAGAAAGCTGAGATCAGATGTAATGTGTGTATTTCCCTACACGATGTGTTCTTCCATGTGTTTATAGCCGCATTGTAACTCTGCCCATCAAACCAGCTTTTTCTCTCCATCCATCCAGACATAATCTTGGTTACTTGCACTTGCCAGACATTACTTCAGATTACTTTCTGTCATTTATTTGGCTTAAACCCCCCCAAATCTTGGGCCTTTCTGCTCCCATGCTAGGAGTGGTAGCATTCCTCTGGCCCTCGCAGCCGTGCTCTGCACTGAAAGACCGAGCGAGCTGACTTTAACACCCCTTTCTCTCACCCATCAAAGACACTCACATGCACATGAGCCGAATCATAACATCTGGCAACCCCAGGAAGGGAAAGGACCGTAGGAGAGATCTTCCACAAGGAGAACCTCCTGAAATGCGATGATTAAACCCACAGAGGCCCCAGGGGAAATCTGGTGGAAGGATTAGCAGTGTCCCTCAATGTGATACAGATCACAGGGATACTAGGTGAAGGAGTGAAGAGACGGGACGAAAAGCTCATATGTCCTCTACGGGAAGAGGCATGTTTGATTGTGACTAATAACTCTGGAAAGCAATGTGGCCTGAGAATGGCTTATGGTTGTGGGAAAATTATCCCAGTTCCCTGCCAAGGTCACTGAGGGGCTGGGCTAGCTGCCATATAATTTAGACTTGCAGAAGGAACTCATCTAGTGTACCACCTGCCCTGAATGACTCTAAATTTAGTTGATTTTTTCCCCCCGTCAGCAGCCATTGCTGGCTTTTGCCTGTCTCTCCAGCTTTTTACCGATTTCCAATTTTCTTCCCCAAAGCCAAATAGAACATACTCTTGGGGCCAAGTATTCTTTCTCATGTAAGAAAGAACATAAGCAGAGTCATTTCAAGGCCCAAGAGAACAACAAGAAGAACGCTTTCTCCTCCTCTGTCCCCCCAGACCCCCACTCCCATATCGGCTGCCTATTGGGGGAGGGGAAGCAATGCTGTTGAATTTGGAACGACAGGCTCTTTTGCCGAGAGTGACAAGATCCAGGCACACTGGATCCATGATCTCTCTGTTGCTAGTTCCAACTATTCATGATTCTGGCATACGCAGGCGTGAGTAGAAACTTCAGAAGCCACAGTCCAAATATTTTGGGCAAGAGTCATTGAGGCTCCTTTTGTTTCATACTACCCCATGCTGGAGATTAATTTGCATCGTGATGTCTGAGCTGGGGGAAAGCACATTCGCCTGGTTCGCCTGATGTTTACGGCATCTGCAGTACCCGGGGAACAACAGTCCTCTCTCTTCGAAAATGAAACTTAAATGACCCCTGGGACTTTCTTCTCTGTCTGGACGTTTCGAACACCCACGGAAATTCAGCATATGTAATCTGTGGATTTGTGCCGAGGGCTTTTTTGATCCACAGCCTTGAAGGGGCACTGACGCTCTTACCACATGTTTGGCTGTACTGTTTCTTGCCATCTTGACTTGTGTTCTAGGTCACAAATTTCTAAGTCCTCAAAAATGTCCTTGTTCAGGAGTGCCTGTACTTGTAAGCCTGGTGGTGGGACTGATCCCTGCCCTTCACTTATCTCCTTTGGCGGCTGTCACCTTCACCTTTGTATCCCCACGGCTTAGATGGGTGTCTGCTGCTCAGAGAAGGTGCTTAGAAACTGTTGAGAGAACAAGCAGGTGCCCCCGTCCCTTTTTTTTTTTTTTAAGATTTTATTTATTTATTTGTCAGAGAGAGAGAGAGTACAAGCAGGGGGAGCGGAAGGCAGAGGGAGAGGGAGAAGCAGCTTCCTGCTGAGCAGGGAGCCCGATGCAGAACTCAATCCCAGGACCCTGCGATCATGACCTGAGCCGAAGGCAGATGCTTAACCAGCTGAGCCCCCCAGCTGTTCCCCTCCCCGCCCTGTCCCCTTTTCCTGCCATCCCAGCATTCTGTTTGAATTCTTTACCTCTGTGCCCATCCCCCTTGCTAGTGTGCAAGCAGCTGGAGGGGAGAATCCCGCGTCTAGCTGACTCTCGCAGCCCTCAGAGCACAGCGGTTTGTATGTAGTAGGCGCTCAGTGTGGGTTTAGGGATCTGTTGAACAAATACATTACCCAGTTTAAGTCTCTCCCGGGCAAACTCCCACTTGCTGGCATCATAAGGGAGACGTTCGCACTGCTCGTCCAGGGGAACTTCGTCTGGGTCCATTATAATTGATAGGTAGTCAGTCTTTATTTCAGAAGACTGAAAAAGAAAGAGATCTCAAAGTCACCAATAAGGAAAGAACTTAAAAAACCCTGGATATCTAATTTAAAACCATACCCGGCAGCATCAGCTGCTGTATCGGTTCATTTGGTTGAAACCGTGCGGCTGGGTACAGAAAGTACCCCTCTGCCTAGTCCAATGTACATCACACTTCCCGTTAAACAGCCCCTTACTCTTCTCACGACGCATTTCCGTAGGCTGGCTCCGCCATATTGTGGCAGATAATATGCACCCAGATGCTCCGATGACCTTGTTGCTTGTTCTTAGACCATGATCAGATGATAGTCCTTCTCCAAAACATGCAAAGCGTTTCTATCAAATCATTCCAAATGATTGCCTGAAAATAACTTTCCATGGCCATTCTGTGCAAGCAGGGATAGACATCACAAGCCAGGCCAACAGTGAGAAGTGCGACTGTGGCTTCTCCGCAAGAAGTGAGACTGTGGCTTTTCCTCATTTGCAAGAAAGGCCAGAGGTGGCGAAGTGAACCCAGGAGCCCTGGGACAGTTGAGAGGCATATTTCATGTGAACTATTTAAATATACTCAGAAGGCCTGACCCTGTGGTTGCTGCAGCTACCTGGAAACACTATGGGGTCCGTTGGTAAGAACAGAATATTTCCCTTTAATAAGGAGTGGAAGTTGATTATTTCAAAGGCCGAGGCGTCCGCAGGGCATGGGACTGAACCACAGCCATGCCCTGCTCCCTTGGCCGTTAGTAGGGTTGTCAGGTAAGGCCGGCGTTTGCCTTCAGCTGCTTCTTGTATCTTGGAAACTACAGCAAGCCCAGAACAGACCCTTTCTTTCAGAGCGTAGATAACTGGATTTACATTTAGTGCCTTAGACTCTTATCAGCGGGTGTATTGCCTGTTACTTGAGTGTAGACGTGAGGATGGCATTTCTCTGGGCAGGTCAGAAAGGAAGGCTGCTTACCCGTATAAGGTGGGTTTTGGTAAAGTCTTGCCCAGAAGTTCCATCGACTTCATTTCAGTGAGTTTTGGAACCCTCTCACGTTGCCCTTCCCTAGGCAGGACCAGAGTTCAGGAAAGAAGTCGCCCTCTCCACACACACCATTTCACGCTCGCCCGCATTCTTCAGCTCTTACTCACCCTGTTCTGGGCTGTCACAGCTCACCTCATCCATCACTTGCAATCGGTCTCCTTCTCACAGAAATTATCACTAAAATGTGTGACAAATAGCTCAAAGGAGAAAGATCTGCTTGGCCTCCAGGGCGAGTGGAAACCAGAGAAAGATACAGAACACATTTGTCACCAGCTGCATTTGCCACTGGTGCTAATATGTGAGAGCCAGCCCGTCAGACACTCGCGCGAGTCTAGAAGACTAGGAAGGCATACAGATTCCTCTCCCAGGGTGCTGGGTGTGCACTCGAGAAGCCACCAGAATAGGTGCTAGGACTATATTTGTCAATGTCCAATACAGCCAAGGCCATGAGAAACCACCTCCAATCTTCAAGGCGCACAGGCTAGCTGAAGCCTACCAAGGAAACTGTCCATGTTGGGAGCACCCGTGGGGAGGCTGGTGGAGGTGTTGAGAGAGACGGGGGATCAGGCAATGAAAGACCATCTCCCCAGGGAATTTCATGGTTTATCTCAATAAGGCAGATGAGAGGAAACACCAGACAAACCTCAAGTAAGGGCTCGAGGAGAGTTAGATAGTAGAATCTTAGTTGACAAATATTTATTCTTTCCATTGACATTAACACTGAGCAGCTACTAGGTGTTTGGCATGGAAGTTGCATAGCTAAGTGCTTCGGAGCCCAGGCCTTGAGGCTGGCTGCCCGGCTCTGAGTCACAGATCAGCTCTGGACCAGCACCTAACCTTGGCAAGTTGCTTAACCTTTCTAAACCTGGCATCCTTATCTGCGAAATAATGATAATGACGCTGCTATCTCCGAGGGTTGTGGTGAATATCGCATGAAATGATCCATGTCAAGCTGCTAGAATGGGGCCTGGGACACAGTAAGCATCCATCAGTGTTAGCTCGAATTCTAACACTGGCCTATGCGGCGTGGGGGTAAAAGGATAACATCCAGTCCATATCAAGGAGGAATTCACTTGTGGTTACAGAAACCACATGGAACTAGTTTTTGAGGGTCTGTATCTCTTTGCCTCCTACAATTAATCACCTTTCAAATTCTCTAAGGATTCTCTTCTGGAGAGAATCATCTCTTGCTCTCATCCTTTCCTATTGACATCAAGATTTCAGATTTTTAGAAATACCAGGGCCAATTTAGTCCCAATTCACCTTTCCAGGTTTATTCCATTCTGCTCCTGTGTGCTCCTTCCCTCCGCTGGGGAGTGGGGAGGAGGAGGGTTGGCTGCGTTTTTCTGCTTCTCTCCTTCCTGACACAACCTTCAAACTCTTTCTCTAAACTTCATTTTCTTTGAAGTTTTTTCCCCCCTTCCCTCCTTCATAGCCTTTGGACCACCCTTCTATATTCGGCAAGCGCTGCTTTTGTTAGACTTACTTCCCTACATGCTACATCTCCCCTTTCAAAATGCCAGTGGTGTGACCTTTGTGTCCATCCAAAGTAGTGGCCTTCGCTGTCATGCCTCAAAACCAATCACTCCACACAGCTGACGCCTGATGTTACGTATTACCGCAGAGGGCGCCTGCTTAGCCTTGCCTCTCCTATCAACGCTATAAAGGACACCTTGTTGGTTTTGGTTACTAAGCTTAAGATCGCACAACCTGGATTCAACACTCAGCTCCAACTCTGACTAGCTTTGTGACTTTGGACAAGTTATTTGACCTCTCTGAACCTCACTTACTTTCTCTTTAAAATGGGAATGATCATATATCTACCTGTTTGCGTTTCTGGAAGGATTAATCGAGATACTGCATGAAGAGCTCGGCATAAGACCTGGCATGATCATAAGGGTTAAGAAATCTCTAGAAATGGAGGAGGCCTCCTTGATACTTTTCAAGTCCTGTTGATTTTACCTGCTAAATATGTCTTGAATTCTAATCGCTTAGACTAAGAACTACCATCATTTCTCACTTGGACTAGTAGAAAGTCTTCTGGTAGGTTCCTCTCTACGCACGCTTGCCTCCTCTGGTCCATTCTCTTAGCAGCCAAAATTCTCTTTCCAGACACTGCTCTCTTACACTGATTGCCTCCTTTTGCTTAATAACACCGCTCCCTGCCCCCACGCCCCCGGGCTTCCTTTTCCTTCCAGAACACAGACTAAATTTCTTACCTCAGCCTGCAAGCCCCTGTGTGGCCAGCCTTTGCAGACTCTCCTCTCCCTCCTCACCTCCTACCTTGTTCCCTCCACTGCAGCTACATTGGCCTCTGTCAGGCTCTCATTCCCAAGGTGTCCCTGTCCTGCCCCGGCCTCACACAGGCTCTCCCTCTGCCTGAAGCACTTTCCCCTCACTTTTCGGCCCCCTGCTCCCTGCCTCCCTCACAGGACAACTTTCAGTTAGGTGCCTCTAGTGGCAGGTTCACATTTGGCTATGTAACTGGTGAAAGCCAGGCTCCTCTCCAGATCGCACCCTCCGTGTGTCCTCTCTGCTGTCACCCGAGAGCCTGACACCAGGCCTGGCGCTCTGCATGGAGCAGGTGCGCGGTAAATGTTGGAGACATGAATGAATGGGTGAGAGCATGTGGGCTCTTCTCCCCTGAGCTGCGGAGAAGCAAGTGGTGCTGCAGGTGTAATGATAGAAATCGGAGGTCCTGCATTCGGGCCTGAACCTCACAGCAAAGAATGTCGCCGTGCGGTGCGGCTCAGAGGACATGGAACGGCCGTGTGCTGCGTGCGCTCCCATAACGTTATGAGACGTCAGTCAGAGGCGGGTTTCTATTTTGCTTTTTCCTTTTTATGCTCTTGGCAGAGCATAAGAGACTTTGCAGGTCTTAGGCTGAATTTAAAGATTTTACGACACATTTTTATATCAAAAACATCCCTTCTGTTTCTTGGAAACAGTCCTCTGTTCGTTGCTCTAGGTTTTCGTTTGAATCCTCCCCTTGATGGCTGAGAGGCGTTGTAATGCTTCATTTCTGGTGGTCCCCAGGTCAGAGACAGAAGCCAGGGGGAGGGGACTAGAGTCTAACATGGGCTCAGTGCCTGCTCTAGACGTGAGGCAAGCATTTTAGAACATGAGGTAAAGAGGAGCATAGAACTTCCTCAGAAGTGTTCTTACCCTTTTCAGTTTTCGGATAAAGAGCGTTAACAGGAGCCAGAAGAGGGTTGCAGCCACACAGGTGCATGTCAGAGTGATGAGCTCCAGGTTGGACTTGTCTGAGGTTCCTGGGGAGAGAAAACCCATCAGATGATCCTCAAAAGGCACCATCCAACTCAGAGTCTTTGCGATTCTAGAAAACGGGTCTAGTGCCGCTGAATGGTTCATCACGGCGAACGTAATCTGCTGGCACAACAGTCTGGGACAGGTCTCCTCTTACCTTCTGAGTCAGGCAGGGCGCGTGCTATTATTATCATAAACTCACGCAGAAATGAAAAGACTTTCCAGAAATTCTGCGGTTGAGCTAGCAAACTCTGTAATTCCAGAAATAGCTAATTAAAAAATCAGAGGAGAAATTTTGAAAAAGGAAAAAATTGAGGCAGGAACAAAAGCCCATTAAAGTGCTAAATCTGGAATACGTGAAATCTCCCTAATGGGTTTTAGAGGAAATTCTAAAGAAAAAGAAAAAAAAATAGTAAAAATGACATAAAAGCGCTCCTTTGGGACTCACAAAATTCTTCTACTTTGATTTTAAAAATAAAACTAAAACTCAAGGACTGTCACAATCGTCTGCTCGCTCCTTTTGGAACAGCCGGGCCAGACTGCCCACCTCCTGCTCCCCACTTCTGGCTCTATTTCTGACCTTCGCAGCAGCAGCTGGCCTGCAGGGGCTGGGATGCCAAGGGGGTCCTTCCCAATCCCCTCATTTCCCGGAATCACACTGAGATCAAAAGCTGAGCAGTTCCCCCACCACCAAAAAGAAACGACCCCAAGTGTTCAGGAGAAGCCCCCAGAGAGCAAGATCTTTGGGATTTGGAAAGGAATGCCCCAGTGGGCCAGAGCAGTGGTTCCCTACTTACAGACTCCAGGGGACAGTTTCTGGAGAGTTCTAAAGTAGTGCCTTATCCTTTAGCCTCATTACAAGGAGACAGAGGCTTTGTATTAAGCTAGGGAAGAACAAATGGAACTTACTCTCTTTAGAAATAATGATGTGGGGGCACCTGGGTGGCTCAGTTGGCTAAGCGACTGCCTTCGGCTCAGGTCATGATCCCGGGGTCCTGGGATCTGGCCCTGTGTCGGGCTCCCTGCTCGGCGGGGAGTCTGCTTCTCCCTCTCCCTCTGCCTCCTCCCCTCTGCTCATGCTCTGTCTCTCTCTCAAATAAATAAATAACATCTTTAAAAAAAAAAAGAAAGAAAGAGTGACTGGTAGCATTGAGCACTTCCTGTGTGCCAAGCACTCACAACGATGCTATGAAATAGACGGCAACGGTGCCCCCATTTCCTAGACCAGGTGCCACACCTTGTGGGCTCCTGGTTTCAGCGGAACAAGGAGGTACTGAATCCTACTGCAGGTGACATTCAGTCTGGAGGAGATGGGAGGATGAGCCAAAGAAAGTTGTCACACTCAGGGGGCTCACTCCCAATCTAACCGAGACATAAGGCAAATACAAAGAAATGAGGGTTGAGGGAATCTAATGCTTTTTGGAAGAGGCGACATTTGAAATGGGTGGTGGCCTACGGAGATGAGGCGGGGGAGGACACAGGGGCAGAAGGGACGGCAGGAGTGCGGACCCAGAGCTGGTAAATGACGGGCCACACAAGGCAGTATAAGGCCAGGCCAGGACCCGACCACAGAGAGTTGGAGCACCTGGGTGAAGGGTTTAAACTACATGCCACACGCAAGCTGTTGGAGCCAGGGAAGTTTCTCTGAAGAACAGCAAACACACAAGCTAGAAAGCTGAGCCGCTTCCTTCTTCCCTCTTTTCCACGTGCTTCCTGCAGGCCACGGTCCCAGCTGCTGCGGATCTTTTTGTCTAAAGGGGAAATGCACATTTTCTCCCCAACCAGGACAACACAAAGTCCCGCCCGGTCTCCTTCCATGGCTCAGGAAATTGTCACCTCCTGTCCTGCCTGGCTCTCACTGCCTACCTCGAGGCCCCACCAGCTGTCACCTGGACCATGGCACTTGCTTCCTGACCAGCCTCGACTCCTCCCCCCCCCTCCCCCGGGCTCTCCTCCTCTCTAAGCCAGCGTAACTTTGCCTCCGTCTAAGTGCCATCACAGTCCACCTCTGCCCCCGCGGCCGTCAGGATAAAAACCCAAGTCTTTGGATCCTTTGTGCCCAACCTTGCCTGTCTCTTCAGCTTCATCTCCTACCACCCTCCCACTGGCTCCAATCGCATCAAAATTCTTGCAGTTTCTTAGCTCGACCAGCCCTTCTGCACCTTGTGCTTTGGCCCTTGCTGTTTCTCTACCAGAAAATAAGCTGCCGGGGGCTGCGGCCACATCCTCTTCCTCTTTATGTCCCCGCTCCTTGGACCAGGTGAGAGAGTGGATAAGTTATGACGGGCTTTGCCGCCAAAGAGTTTCATGAAGCGGGGCGCCTGGGTGGCACAGCGGTTAAGCGTCTGCCTTCGGCTCAGGGCGTGATCCCGGCGTTCCGGGATCGAGCCCCACATCAGGCTCCTCCGCTATGAGCCTGCTTCTTCCTCTCCCACTCCCCCTGCTTGTGTTCCCTCTCTCGCTGGCTGTCTCTATCTCTGTCAAATAAATAAATAAAATCTTTAAAAAAAAAAGTTTCATGAAGCTTTCGAAGGGTTCAGGGTCAAACTCCTGTTCGTGGGCATTAATCCAACGAACACATGGAACACCGCCTGTGTTGCAGGCTCTGTTCCAGATGCTGGTACGTGGTGGGAGATGAAAGGTATGGTCCAGAGTTCACAGGCTGGCATTCACATCTGACCAGGCGAATAGGTTCAGATTCCGGGGGGAGCCGCAGAACGTAGGACTGTGGTTCTCCTGCTCACTGTTCTGACGCTGGTGTTTAGAAGAGCGCCTGGCCCTGAGCAGGCATCCTGAACAGACTGGGTGAGTGAGGGAATGCATCTGGCTTCATCTGCTGCTCTGTGAGCTTGTGGCTGCTTCCCTGAACCTCATGAGAATGAGAACAGCTTTCTCGAAGTAGTTTCGAAGTACGATAAGCTTTTCTCTGTGTACCCTCTCGATGGGAATATTGTAAGCTCAAGTTCCTCTCCCATGTGAAAGGTCTCATGCTGCCCTGCTGTATACACACACACACACACACACACATACACACACACTCTTCTCTGCTTATGCTGCAAGTAAGTTTCGTGGAATCTGATTGGGACCTGGTCAGGCCATAGTGGCCTTTGGCTGCTGGAGATGCCGACAGCATCTTGAGACATGGCACTGTGTGCATTAAACTCTGCAGAGGCCTCCTGCCTGGAATGCCCCGGGAGAGGCCCCCTCCCATCGTGGGAACTTTCCCACTGCATTCCACGGGGCAGGAAGTTGACCCCCAAAGTAATTCCACAGCCCTTACTCAGGCAAAATTCCTTTCAGTGGGACCAAATGTGTTTGTGTGCACTTACACATTTAAAGAATCAACTCATTAAGAAACATCTCCAAGATGAACATTTCTTACAGGCGGAAGACCTCTCTAGTGTTCTATCCCCGCTTCCTGACAACCAGAGTAGGAATTTAACAAGATACTGTGTCGTATCTGGGCTCTATCTCTGCCTCATTTGCTTTATTTGGAAAGTAACCATTAGGATAGTCTTATGTTGAGGACACTGACTGAAGTCAGCAGCATGTCTTCCTATGCAGCCCTTGGACGTTTTCTCAGAGGTCAAACATCCCCACTCTGGCCTGACTAGACCGAGCTTCAACTGGCTGGTGACAGCTGATGAGCTCAGTCCGTGAAATGGCCCAGCTGCGCATGGCAGGGGAAAGGAGGCCAGAGGAAACGTGGGTGGGGCTTGACGCTAACTAGGAGTGAGCCCTGGCGCTCAGGGACATTCTCTCACAGGCCCTGTGTGCAAGCCTGTATCGGGGCACTCTGCAAGGTTATTTTTATATGGGAGCGTGGCAAGAATGTGGCCCATCCGAAGAGTTAGGGTGACTGTCCCTTTTATTACAGACCGCTAACCCCGTTGCATAGAGCCTTCTGTGTCAGTTACCCTCTCAGGCTTCAGACCACCCCTCCTGGGACAGGAAGGGCGATATCCCCTAGGGGAGTCACTGAGTCCTGAGGGGTGACGTGCCTGGTCTAGAGTCTGCAACTGCAGTGGCCAGCTACCCTTCCCTGAGCCTCTGTGATGGTGACGGCCGCTGCTAGGCACAGGGCTGGACTCTGGGGTGCGGCAGCTCCCCACCAACCCCGACATGCCGCAGAGCCAGGAAACTCAGTTCTTGCAATAGAACCGCTGGTTCTTCCCAGGGGATTAGGAAAACTCTCCAAGCAAAAGACCAGGGTCTCTGGCCCTGGGACCTGCCTTGACTTGAGATGAGCCCAAGGGTCACCAGGAAAGGGCCGGAAGCAAGCAGTGATGTCTTAGACCGAGGACCCCGTGCCCCAGCTTCCCCATTTTCCACATGTGGCAGTAACAAGGGCACCCTGGCTCACAGGAGAAATGTGTGAACCTAGTGGGAGCAATTCTTTCAAAGGTCCCCCCCCAACCCCAGTGCTCCCTTTCCTTTTTTTTTTTTAATCCCTATTAGTTTTTGGACTTCAAGTACAAGATAATTTGGTTTTCATCCAAACCTATTGCATATATCACAATTTGTCTCTTCTTTCTAAAACTATTCAGACTTTGGCCAAATACCGATCGTCTTCTACAGACAACGGAGCCACTACTTTGCCTGAGAAATGTGCCTCATACCTGCCAGGGTGGCTTAGGTGTTGTTCTCTGGTTATATGATTATTTTAATTGGAGGTAACCTTTTCTGTGGGTTTATTGCCCATTAAATTCTTAAGACATCAAGAGATGGGTGTGTTTTGTGGTCATTTGGCATCTCCAGCACTGGCCCAGTAGAAATCTCAATAAATATTAATATATAGATGAAAAGAAAATTAATCAGATACACCTAGACCTGGTTTTCCATGTGAGCCAGTCAAGCATTGCTACCTCATTTTATCTAAAAGCAGAGAGCCAATAATGCACTTAACCTTATCATGTAATTTCTCTAAGACTTGTTGGACTATTCAATTTGGTTCTCCTACTATTTATGAAGCTTTCTGGGAATCTTTGTATACCAGTCTGGAACCCCTCTTAAGGACAGAGAAATAGTGTATTCAGATTAAATCGGAAGTAAGTTTTCAAGAATAATTTTAGGTAAAGATATTTAAAATTGCTATTATGTGCCATCAGTTCTAAGACACATTTTCGTTAAAGCTGGTAAAGCTAAATCCTTTGACCTAACGCAGCTTCATGGTTTGGAACCCCATTTGGGTGACTCACCGATTAAGTGCAGGAAAACTAAAATACAGAGGGTTTGTTGAAGTGAATATGGTTTATCACATTAACAAACAATAATGTTAACGAATACTTAAAAACTTTCTATTACACGCCAGGTAAGGTATTAAATGTGTTAATCCTTACAACCCTGTAAGGTTGGTATGCCTTTATTAACGTCTATTTTGCTGGTGAAGCACCAGGAAGGTGAGTCATTGGCCCGAGGGCACATGCTCAGGAGCGGTGCCGCACCTGGCTTCAGAGGGGGTCTCTGCTGCCTGAGAGGTGAGAGGCAGTGGAGCAGAATGCCCCACATGGATCCAGCTCTCAGCTCGGCCACTCCCAGCTTTGTAACCCTGAACAAAGTCCTCAGTTTTTCTGTGCTTCAGATTTTCACTCGCAAGTAGAAAAAAATGCCCATCGGGTTGTCACAAAAGTTGAGTAGACTAACGCATGCTCAGTGAGCATAAGCTACTAGAACTGAATTCCATCACCATTTTTTGAATTCTTGATCAAGGCCAGCTTTATGTCATTGTTTAGACTCGAAGTACGAAGGCATGCCTATCCCGTCCCCCAGCCCTCCTGCGTGAAATTACTGAGCAGCAAGTCCGTCTCGCCATTGCCGGCGCTGGGCTCTCCTTGGGAACCCTTCTGAGCTGCCAGCACCCGGGAGAGGAGTAACATCAGTCACCGACATCTTCATGTGAATTAGTTTATCACATCCTTCCTAGTGCCAGGAGAGCCAGGGGAGTGAATCTGGGGCAGGATTCAGGAAGAGAAGAGCTAACGAGGAGGGTCCTGAGGAGGGTCCTCTGGGCTCGGAGGAGCATCAAAAAGAAATGAAACCCAAAAGCTGGCCTGGCCAAGGGGGATAAAAGGGAATGGCTGCATACCCAGGACAACTTTGAGCTTTTCCTAGTTTTCACTCTCAGAATTGATTAAGGAACACAGGGTATGTTTCTTGCTCTATGGGTCCTTTCCCAAAATGTATTACTGTGCAATTATCGTGGCATAATTTTACAAATCTCACTTCTCATGCCATTCCTAGCATTTAGACTGCAGGACCCTAAGGCAGTCCTTCTGTGCTTTCCATGATTTTCGTATCCATCAGTCATCCCCAAAAGAATGTTTAATGTGGTGTTTTCTCCTGTGTAATTATAAATGCTATTGAAATAGCATTCCAATAGCAAGGCCTAAATCTGTTATAAGAAGGTATTTACATATACATTGTGCTTCTTACTTGCAAAAAAAATAGTACAGTTTCTCGCAAGTCCTTGGATGAGGATGTGCCACGCTTTCCTTGAAACCGTCCCATTGAGTTCCATGGGCTATTGAGCGCTATGTCAATTTCAGAAATTATTTTGGTTATGAACAGTTTTGGGTTGTTGTTTTTAACGTTAGAACTTCCCCTTTGAGAGTTCCACGTGCGCTCCTGTGCAGTCCAAACCAAACAAGACCTGTGGTTATTTCAAGAAGCCATTCTGAGTCCACAGTCCACTCATCCTTTTCAGATACAAAAATAACACATTGTTTTATCTATGAGTATAAGAATCCTTTTTCAAGGGAAATAAAAAGAGCAGACAGTTTCCTTCCTGGCTCATTCACGAACCTCTTTAAATCTGTTAAACATAGCCGCAGACACAACTCATTTGCTTGGTTTCATTTCCTAAACTCAACCTGACAAGATAGGTCAGCGTGAAGGGTCTATACGCATCTTTTGGGAAATAAAGTTGAAAGCTAGGGAATGTTTCACGGCCACCAGAGTGAGAGCCACCGGAGAGACAGCAAGGATCTAATTTCAGTGATAAAATTACCAACCAGGTCCTGCAGTGAATGGGTTGGAAGAGCATCTTAGGACCCAATTTTTATTCAGGAGCCTCAAGTCCTTCCTTTCGAGATAGTGCTTCTATCTAATAAGATCCACATAGTATCCACTTTTTAAAAATCTCCTTATCCCAAACGGTGTATGGAGCTGAAACCTGCCTCCTTGAAATTTCGCCGCCATCTCCCTTCCTTGGTTTTGGACATCTTTTCTAGTGTGTCAGAGGAGGAGTGAAACGTCTCCTCGGTCTGAAGCTCCGCAAATATTTGAGGAAAACAGTAATATCACCCCTGAGTTTTTAGACTAAACATCCTCATTTCCTGTGCTACTTTATCATTACCCTATTCGGATATGGCTCCGTTTATTTATAAATGGGTACAGTATTTCAGGTAGTTTGATGACAGCAGATCAGAGAATCTGTTTTCTCAACGAACCACAATTTTTAAGCAGAGAGGTTGGATACGGCTGTCACTGCGAGAGCAGGGGAGAAAAAACTACAAGAGAGAGCCAGGAAGAAGGCAGAAAAACTACAAAGAGCAGACACAAGAACTCAAAAAGCATGGCCGTTGAGGACAATGATGAGTCCAAAGAAAGAGCCATATTCATGAAGTGTCCGCGGCCACCTTGCCAGCTATGTCATTTCCCCGAGGGCTATGGGAGATTCATGCCACACGAGGGAGAAGAGGTCATGAATCAAAAGTACCCGTGCCTCAGAGAACCCAGTGGGCTGGACAAGAGGAAATATTTAAAATCACCTTGACTTTGCTGTTGCCAAGGGAGATATCAGCGTAGAAGGCTCGCAGTCGTCTCATAGCTCACTGCCCCGTTCGCCTTGCCAACCCAACGTCCTCTGAGGCTGCCTTTAGACCTCAGCTCACTCCCCATGGCCCTTCTTGTCTCCCCGAACTCCTTGAGCTCTTATTAGCAGCACTGTGTGGTCTGCTTGATACAAACTAGTGTTTCTACTTCACCCTTAGGAGGAGCTCAAAATTCTTATTTTTTAAGATTTATTTATTAATAGAAGGGGGGGGACGGAAAGGGGCAGAGGGAGAGAATAACCAAGCAGACTCCTTCTGAGCATGGAGCCCAACATGGGGCTCAATCCCATGACCCAAGAGATCAGTACCTGAGCCAAAACCAAGAGTCGGACGCTCAACCAACTAAGCCACCCAGGGGCCCTGAGAAGCTCAAAATTCTTATTGATCTGGATCTAATTGTTTCATGTGCACCTTAGTCTGCTTCCAACCAGGTTTTGAAAGCACACTGAGGTTAGGGATCGTGGCTTACACTTCCACGTGCTGCACAGTCCCGGGCTCATAACTAAGTTGTTGAGTTAATAACTAATTGAATTTGGCTTATCTCTATTGCCCTAAACAATCTATCAATGCGTGTCTTTTTTCAGACATTATGTCGTGATTTCCTAAGTAGATCAATCCAGCAAACATTTATTGAATGCTCAGGGAGAGCGGAGTGAATAGTAAGCTGTGGTAAGCACTGCGTTAAAGGTTCATGTCAAGTACTCTGGGAGCACAGAGGGGAAAGTGATGCTAAGGCAAGAGGTCCTTTTCTCTACACCTGAAGCAAGAGCAAAAGTGAGTTGTCAGGCTGAGTCAGGTTGTCTGGGGGAGAATGAGGTGGGAGGAAGGAACGCCGTGGAGACCAAAGGAAGGCGCTGTGCGCAGGCAGAAGATGAGGGCAGCGTGCGTTCAGGGAGTCATGGGCAGTTGCACTGGGGAGCTCAGGGGTGAAGGGAGGGATGAGCCACCGGGCTGCAGAAGGAGCCCAGGGAGGACCTTGCGTGACTGGATGAGGATAAGGGGCGATTCCAAACCACTGCAGATTTGAAGCAGGGAAGTAACATGTCATAAAATGAGTCACTTAAAAAGATCACTCTAGAATTGGAAGAGGATTGGAGGAGAGAGAAGTATGTGGGCTGTTTGGGAGTCTGAGAGAGGATGTCAGGAGATGACAGGGTCAGGATGTCCGTCGTGGTAGCTGACATGGGCAACTCAAGTGAGAATGATCTTCCCTTTCATCAGCAAATGACACGAGCTGATGGAAACGTGTAGAAATGATCATGGCGGCCATATTCTTAACGACTGTCTGACTTCAGAAAAGCATTTAGTGGGAAAAGGAATCACTGTAGGAAATTAGAACCAGGTAGAGAGAAAACCAAAAGACAGGATAACTGAAAAAGTGTACGAGCTCAATTTTATGTTAAGGCCTCAAGGACAAGTTCCTACGCCACTTCCGGGATTGGGACGAATGGAGGAAGGGTGGACCCTCCGCAGGTTGCAGGACATGGACCGCAGCCAGCCTTCCCGCTGACTACGTTGTATGACTTTGGGCAAATAATTTAACCTTTCTGGAGTGTCCGTTTTTCCATCTGTTGACTGAAGATAATATTAGTTACTTCTTTGGATTCTTATGAAGTTCATGGGATTAGGTATGCCAGTTGTCTAGCAATGTCTGTATGGAAAGGTACTAAGTAAATGGTCTCCTGCTAAGTGGGGGGCACAGCTTGGGGATACAAAGATAGGTCAGACACAGTTCTCTCTCAAAACGTTTGCAGTTCAGTCGGGAAGAGAGGCATATCAATCTCTAAATAATAATAAAAAGCAGAATAAAATAAGTACTGACTAACGATCCAAGAAGCATGGTGTGGGAGGGCAGAGAAGAGAATGAGCGTCAGAGTCAGCTGTTCAACCTGGAGGCCACTGCTGAACCGGCCCTAGCGGCCAAGGAGGGTTACGGTGAGTTAGGCTCTCTGAGGGCCAGTGTGCTGGCTGCAGTCCAGCCTGGGTCTCCCCGGTGCCGCTGCTCTGCCCGTGGACAGCAAACACATCGCAGCAGGAGAAATTACTCCTGGAGGGTAGACTTACAGCAAATAGAAGGGTGGTGGTCATGACTGTGGGCAGAAGAAACTCACAGACACCATAAAGCGAGGGGGCTTCTGGGAACCCCAGATAAGCCTGGCAGAAAAGGTGAAAGGAAAGGAAGTAAAGTCTTTGTGGAGAGCTATGAACTTGCAGAAATATCCCAGCTTCAGGCAAGGGCTTCTCCCAAGCCATGGGCTACCTAGCCACTGGGTCAGACACGGCCCTATATTCCCTGGTAGAGAAGAGTGGGGATGGTGGGGACGGACCACAAGGAAGGCAGGTGTGGGGGTGCTGGAGTGGGTCTGAAGAGTCCAGGTCTCTTGCACAACAGCTATTACCTGGTTGTAGGGTTTAGATCAGTCCTCTCATTCCTGTCTGGGGGTTCCTAACTGCTCTGTGTGTCTTTTGGGGTTGTTGTCCAGACATGGGGGAAAATGCCTTCTGGACTGAGGACTGAAGGGGAAAATGCCCTTCTCTCTGATCTGCAACCTCGCTCGCCTGATAGAGTGACTCCCTGAGGGCCACATCTGGAGTCCTTGTTAATAGGTAAATGAACCATCCTTTGAAGAAGGAGATGTTAAAGAGAGATGCACACCTAATTGCCTTCTCTATGGCTAATTGTCTTGTCCATGTGTGAGCAGACCGGTTGAAAGAATCCTTTGAGACAAGGACTGTTTGGGAGAGAAACAGGAGACCATCACTATAAGTATTGGGGGAATGCTACCCTCGACTTTTTCTGGAAGTATACGTTTGTGCAAGTATGGTTTTTAGATTTTTCAGGAGGCGCTCTAAAATCATCTCCTCGGAAAAGAATGGGGATGATGCTGTTTTCAAGGAGTCTGGATTCTCAGAGTCAGACCCCTTCAGCAGCACGTGTTTCCAGAGCGGAAGAACTGATGTGTATGTCATTCGCCGGCCAGGAATACTTGCGCGTTCCGTCGGGCTCCTAGGGAGCCCTTGGAACAGGCTACCGAACAAATTGCGGCTTTTCATGTAAAACCTCAATGTGCCATAGATATTTACATCTCAAGAGGTGCCAATTGGGTATTTTATGATGCTGTAAATGTTATGTTTCGGATGATTCCTGGCAGCAGAGGACTGAAATTGAGGTCTGAGCTACTTTCCAAATGGGAGCCACATGGCCACAGCCCTGGCTCGGGTTAGGCCGCTTTGGATCTGTATCTGTTGCTCCACAAACTGTCTGAGGTCTATAAAGAGGAAGCACTTGGAATAGTTTTCGCAAATGTGGTCTGTTTTTTATGTGTGGCTTCTCCCTGATAATATTTTGCAGCCTGCTCCTGTTTAAAAAAAAAAAAACAAAACCCAGCTTGTGAAAACATTCAGGAGAGCGGCATATGTCTAACTTGTGGGAATTGGAAAAGGAAAAAGAACGAACGAGTTTCCAATGTGTGGGTGTTTCCCTCTCTCTACACCCCTCTGCCTTCTTGGATTTGTCACAAGCGTGGTCACTGCGGTCATTCTCTGCGGGTCAGTGGCGTACCTCTCTTCCGGGAACTACTTCCCTGCAGAGATGGGGTTCAGATGGTGGCTCTGGGGGGGGTGGCTCACCAGTGTCTTCCCTTGGGGCCTCGCCAGGGCCCCCCAGAAGGTCGCTTCCCAGAGCCCCAGGGGGAAGGGCAAGGAGGTGAGAGAAGGGAACAGGCTGGAGGCAGCGGGAGACCGGGAGGTGGAAAGTTAAACAGGGAAATAGACGTCTGATCTGTTTCTTGTTGCTTTCCGGAGCAGCTGTTTACCTTGAACAGTGAGGTACGCAGAACTTTCCACGGACCCCTTCTGGTTGGTGGCTTTGCAGTGATAGACACCTTCATCCTCTTCTGTGACTCTTTCAATAAACAGCGTGCTGCTTCCTGGTCCTAAAATAATTCCTGCGGGGTGAGAGATGTTTACATTAGTGGGCCTGGGTGACACACAAAAACAGCTACTTCTGTAATCCAAGCCTCTTCCTATAATTATGCGTTCAGACGAGGAAATCCGAGCTCTAGGTAACCTTGGGCTGGGCTGCATATTTGTTTTCTCTCCGACCGCTCAGCAGAGCTCGGACCCCAGCTCTGGAGAGGCAGATGGGACCCAGGCCGTTCACTGTGTGGAGAGCAATGAGACGGGGCTGCTTACCCGGCCTTCGGGAGCAAATGTCAAGGAGGCAGCGTGCCTAATAACGTTTCCCGTTGACTCCCTGCCCTCCGTGTGCTAGCAGTACCCAAGGCACTGACAGTCGCCCTGCAAGGTCTTAGGGTCTCCGATTTACACACGTGGAAACGGATCTGGCGAGGTTAAGCAACTTGACCGAGAGCACGCAGCTGGACTGAAACACGTGTGTGGCCTGGGGGCCAAAGGAAGTCCTGCTTCGCTGGTTGGAGAGGTGAAGAGCTGGGGCTGTGTTTTAGCCCGGGTCTTAGCACTTGGAGCTTTGTCACTCTAGGCAAGCTACTTAACCTTCCTGTGTTTCAGTTTCTTCAACCTTAAGATGAAAATGCAAGCAATTCCTATCAGGTCCACGGGGACGTGAATGGCCAGCGCAGGACACATATATAGTTAAGTGCTCAGTAAATCCCAGCTGAAGTGTTACTACCGAGCATCACGTAATGGCAGGAGCACCATGAATTTTCCGAGCCCAGCTTGAAGACCCAGGAGCCCCAACACCAAGGACTACCACCAAGTATTTACTGAGTACTTACTCTGCTAATAGTCTATGTTAAAGGCTTTGGGGGAGAAGGAAGCCTAAGACATGATATCTGCCAAGGAGGGAAAATGAACTCCTACCAAACACACATATATACATATTCTCTCTCTCTCTTTCACACACATGCCAGCAAACTGAAAGTGTTTCATGAATGAGAGTGAATAAAGGTAGTACAGCATACCCAATTAAGTGCAAAGCCTGGGGTGGGAGGGACATCAGTAAGTACAGGGAAACTCAGGAAGGCATCATGGAGGAGGTGGGCCTTGAGCGGAGGTTTCAAGGATTATCAGAGGTGCAGGGAGAAGGGCAGGCACGAGAACAGCCATGCCACTGACGTGAATGTGCATTGAATGCTTGTTCCAGAATAGTGATAAAATAGGGCCTGGCCAGACTATAGGCTATATTTTGTTAAAATAGTTTGTATTCCCCCTGATTATCCAAGACCCTCAATAGACAAAATTTGAGAAATATTGGAAAGTATAAAGAAAATGTAAAATAAACCCACACTTTTTCCTCCCAGGTGTTTTCCCTTTATTCTTTTGAAAGTGGACTTTTTAACACGATTTGTTCATTCATACAATATTTTTGAGCTCTACCATGTGCTAGCCACTATTCCAGATCTGGTGATGTAATACTAAGCAAGACAAATGAATCCTTGCCTACAAAGGGCTTACATTCTCGTTTTGGAGAATTACAAATAAGTAGTTTCAAGGAACAAAGTCTGTGAAGAAACTAAACCAGGTTCAGAGGACCATGGGTCATGGAGGGTGCGTAAAGAAGGCTCTTTGAAGAGGCAACATCTGAGTGGAGACCTGAAAGATGGGGAAGCATGAACTATTTGAAGACTTGAAAGGTTAGGGAATGGCAACTATAAAGTCCCTGGGGCAGGAATGGGCTTTTTTAAGGAACAGTATGAAGACCACTGCAGACTTTAGTTAGCAAGCAGGAGAGAGGGGAGTTGGCTGGGCTCTATCATGTATATCCATAGGCCACGGTAAGGATTCAGGGTTTTATTCTAAGCACCAAAGAAAGCCACCGAAGGTTATATATAATTGCTCATAACCATAAACAACAGTATAATGAACATCTTTAGGCATAAGGGTTTTTCTGTATTTCAGATTAGTTGCCTAGGATAGATTTTCAGAAGCAGATTGATTAGGGCAAAAGCTCTTGATTCTTACAACCACATTGCCTTCCAAAAAGGTTATACTCATGAGCGGGTCTGCCAGCCAGGCTAAGAGACTAGTTTATGACTCTCTCGTCAGTCCTGAGCAGGGTCATCTAAAAAGTACAAAACACAAACCCTTGCTGATGTGATGGATGACTTGTCAGCCATTTTTATTTTCAAAGCACCCATTTTGAGGGGTTGACTGGAAAAGGTGAGTTGAGATTAAGGAGAAGTTTGAAATCCTGGCCGAGAGTTTCCATTCAGTGTAGAAGGAAAGAGGGGCTCACAAAAATTTTTGAGCACGGAAACGACATAACGAAAGCAACGTTTAAGGAAGTTTAGTCTAGAATGAGCATGCAGGGTGGACTGAACGAGGCAAAAGTGGCCTCTGGAGGTCCAGCTCACCAGCTGTAATTCAGGCAAGGACTGCTGAGAATCCAAATGTGGTGGCAGGAAAGGAAGTAGAGAGGAAGAAACGCAAATGGATACTCTGTAGAAACAACCGACAGGGATTGCTGCCCTACTGGATGCAGGGATGGACAGAGCTGAGGGCAAGGTGGTTCTGATATTCGGAGCCCAGGTAACGGGGGAAAACAGACCCTCCCCGGTAACCTTGGCTAAATCATTTAATGTCTATGGGTCTGTTTCCCCAACTGTAAAATGAGAATAGTACCTGCTTTGCCTATTTTATGGGATTGTCATGAGGACCAACTGAGATAATTTCAATGAAAGCTCTGGAAAGCACAAGATATGGCATACATGGCAATCGCAGAAAGTAAAAGCATGGCCGGAGGGCAGGTGGTCAAGGGCAATGAATGTTCATAGTAGCGGCTATCCTGCCACCCACCATCATCTTCATTGCAGCCGACTTGACCCTCAACCAACTTTATATCACTCAAATCCCGGTTTAAGGCTGACACAATGAACAAATAAAGCCCAAGGCCTTGGATTTCACCCGAGGAGTCAGGGGTGTAGTCGTGAAGGTGAGCAGATCATGCCACGAGCTAACGTCACCTGACTCAGTTTCCTCTTTCCGTCACATGGACGAGGAGACGGGGTGAGAGGTTTTCCCGAGCCAACCAGCAACACTCTTCTTCCCGACTTGCCGTCACACTGCACTGTGACCAGTGGCACAGAGGTTGATGGGTCACCACCAGGAGGACACTCAGAATCCTCATCGGGCACTTGCTCATTGTCTGCTCTCACTATCTATTTCCCTTCTGTCAGACATAGGGCAGTTGCTACCATTATTATTCCCTCCAGACCTCAGATCTGTCCATACTTACTCAGAGTTGTGTGCCCTTGTTTCTTTTTAATGCCTTAGCTTGTTGCTACTCACTTTACAGGACCTGCTCCCTGTGATACACATGCTGTTCTGCTGAGGAGCTCGTCTTCTACAAAGGGCTCTTTTCTTTAACTTTTTCATCGTGATTCATTGCAAACATTTAAAAGCGCAGTAAAAATAGAACCCATGCACCCACCACGAAGGTAATCAGATGTCAACGTTTGGCCGTGTTTGCTCTTGACACGCCCCCTTTCTTTTATATGAATAAAATGGTAGATACTTTATCTCCTTCCTTCTTCTCTGTCTAGCGGTATCACTGTCCTGAAGTTGCTGTGTCTCCTTCTCTGCATGTTTTTGTGCTTTTTCTACATTGATATGTACCTTTATAGAATATATATATGTTTTGTGGCTTTAAAAATTCTAATTAAATGGTGCCATGCAGCATATACCTTTTTTCAACTTTTCCTATTCAATGATGTTTTAATATTTATCCTTGTTGATACATGTCGATGGAGTTCATTTTCAACTCATGTTAAAAAAAACTCATTGTATAAAAAAATCCACTTCTCTATAAGATAGTTTTCACTCTTTCACTGTCGCAGAGGAGGCTGCAGTGTGTGTCTGACACAGCTCTGTGTCCGCAGTTACGCACATACCTTGTGCTGAGTTATGCAGTGCACCGATTTGAACTCTACGAAGGATTGAAAAAAATTGTCTTCCAAAATATACTGATTTATACTTTCACCAGCACTGAGTAAACAGTCCCCTTCGCCCATATACTTCCCCATACCTGGTGCTACCAGATGTTGTGATTGATGGCAAAATGATGGGCATTAAGATGGCATCTCACTGTGGGTTTAACTTACGTTTCTCTGATTACTAGTAAGGTGGACCACCTTTTTCCATTGTTGTCGGCCATGCAGGCTTCTTTCCCTGTGAGTTACCTCTCCATGTTCTCTGCCCATTTTTCTATTAGCCCATTTGTCTTTCCATCAGTGATTCTGGGATTCTCTATATGCTTTGGAAGCTGACCCTTTGTTGGTTAAATACGTTGCAAGTCCTCCCCCACGCTATGACTTTGTTTATTGTGAATTTTCAATACAAACGCTTTTAAAATTCTAATGTAGTCAAATTTATTAATGTTTTCCATTATCCTTTGTGCTTTTTGTGGCTTGTTTTTTTTTTTTAAGATTTATTTATTTAGTTGAGAGAGCGAGAGCACAAGAGATAGCAGGGGAAGGGGCAGAGGCAGAGAGAGAAACCTCTAGCAGTCTGTAGCCGAGTGTGGAGTCCCATGTGGGGCTCGATCCTAGGACCCTGAGATCATGACCAGAGCAGAAATCACACCAGCTGCTTAACTGAGTCACCCAGGTGCCCCCGTTGCTTGTTTTAAAAAGATATTTCCAGGGCACCTGGGTGGTTATTTGGTTAAGTGTCTGCCTTTGGTTCAGGTCATGATCCCAGGGTCCTGGGATCGAGTCCCCTGTCAGGCTCCCTGCTCAACAGGGAGCCTGCTTCTCCCTCTCCCTTTGCCCCTTCCCGCTGCTCCTGCTCTCTCTCTCATATAAATAAATAAAATCTTAAAAAAAAAAAGATGGTTTTCTACTCTGATTATATACTTTCTCCTAAAAAAAAATCTTTTAAAAAGATTTATTTAGAGATTTGCCTTTTTTCATTTAGGTCTTCAATCCATCTGGATTTTCTTTTAGGGAAGGGTGTGTGATGTGAGTTAAAAATCTAATTTTTACTCTATAAATAACCAGTTATTCCAGCATCATTTATTGAATAATCTGTTCTTCTCCCACTGACTTATGCTGTCAGTTCTGTCAGATTCTAAGTTCCCGTATATTTGTGGTTCTGTTTTTAGGTTCCCTATTTGTTCACAATGACCCATTTATCCCACACAAGTTATGATTGCTTGATAATGCACCTTGATATTTGCAGTGGTGTGACCCCTTCTTCAAAATTGCCTTGGCCCTTTATAGGTCAATACGGATTTCAGGTTTAGCTTGTCAAATTCTGTGAGAAGCACTTGTTGGGATGTTGCTGGGAAGGTCATCAAATTATGTACTAATTTGGGGGAAATTTTCATATTTACTTTTAGGTTGAAACAAATGAAATTGTTAGTATTTCTGACCTGCAAAAATGGCTCCAAAATGGTTCCACTAACAATTATTCCCCGAGCCACCTGGGTAGCTCAGTCAGTTAAGCAGCTGATTCTTGATTTTGTCTCAGGTCACAATCTCAGGGTTGTGAGATCGAGCCCTGTGTTGGGTTCTGCACTAAGTACAGAGTCTGCTTGAGATTCTCTCTCTCCCTCTCCCTTTGCCTCTCGCCCACTCACTCGCACACTCTCTCTCTCTCAAATAAAAATAAATAAATAAAATCTTTAAAAAAAATATTCCCATCCAAGAATATCAACTATCTTTGAGTCATTTTGGTATTATTTTATGTCATTTGATGGTTTTTTTATTTTTCTCTTTAAATATCTTTTCAGTTATATTTACTCCTAGATATGTTATAATTTTGTCGTTATGTGAAATGGTATTGGGTTCTTTGAAGGGTCACCCTAGATGAATTTTGTTTCCCTTTCGGTGCTTATCATTAGAACTAACACGTAGAACTCACTGAGAAACGTGACGCTCTACTCTGTGTTGTTGAGATGAGATCATTTAATTGTAGGTCTGCTTGCTTGCTTCTAGAGGGAGCCCCTAAGTGATTTTCAACCACTAAAAACATAACAATTCCTGTCAAAACATGATTTATTTCCCTTTACTGAAAGAAGTTGTGTCAGATTGGACCAACAGGGCACAGAGCAAGATTTGCAAGTGTGGATGTCTTCAGGGGCCAGGCACATTACATAAATGAGCTGGGGATGAGATCATGGGAGGGGGACTGTGTCTCTGGAGTGCAGAAAGGCTGTCTCCCATCTGAAAGTGGAAGCATTAACTTAGTTCCAACCAACTGGAATTTGGGAATTTGAGTCCAGTGTTGTCTTCTGAGGGTTTTTGTTGTTGTTGTTTAATGTAGGCCTCATGCCCAGCATGGAGCCCAACACACGGCTTGAACTCATTATCCTGAGAGCGAGACCTGAGCTGAGATCAAGAGTCGGATGCTTAACCGACTGAGCCACCCAGGTGCCCTGTCTTCTGAGTTTTTTTTTTTAATTTAAATTCAATTATTTAACATATAACGTATTATTAGTTTCAGAGGTAGAGGTCAGTT
The DNA here is from genome assembly GCF_024610735.1 of Ursus americanus. Taxonomy (NCBI): domain Eukaryota; kingdom Metazoa; phylum Chordata; class Mammalia; order Carnivora; family Ursidae; genus Ursus; species Ursus americanus. The sequence continues at coordinate 70,523,569 of NC_142136.1, read as the reverse complement.
TTTCATCAGTTGCATGTAACACCCAGTGCTCATTATATCACTTGCCCTCCTTAATGCCCATCCCCCAGTTACCCCAGCCCCCACCTCCTTCCCCTCCAGCAACCCTCAGTTTGTTTCCTATGATTAAGAGTCTCTTATGGTTTGTCTCCCTCTCTGATTTCGTCCTGTTTTATTTTTTCCTCTCTTCCCCTTTGATCCTCTGTTTTGTTTCTTAAATTCCACATGTGAGTGAGATCATATGATAATTGTCTTTCTCGGATTGACTTATTTTGCTTAGCATAATACTCTCTAGTTCCATCGACAGAAATCTGGATTTTTCATGTTGAAGCTTATGATTTCTAAATGTTGACAAGCAAATCACCTTACGTAAATTTGCTAACGGCCAATAGAAGCGTGCATGCTGGCTCTACCCAGCATAGATAGAACTTTGACTTAGAGGGTGTGTATGGGATGACACTATTATATTTAATGAAGCAAACACCTCCATGATCTAGGCCCCTGCCTACTTTTTTCCAGTTTCTGGCCCTGCTACATCCCTAAGTGTATCCTTGGTATGATCCACCCTTATCTATTGGCAGTTCACGATAAGCCTCCCCGACTTTGCCCGTTACGCTCTTGACCTGGCACTTGGTTAGCGTTCGCTTACTAATATTTAGCTCAAGGCAGATCCAGATGCTTTGGAAAACATCTGATGCTCTCGAGCCCCTTCTCTGTTACTCTCGCATCAGCTCGTGCATGCCTCTGCTCCGACACTTCACACTTGGTAGTGCATTGGCTGCCTTTCTTCCTTGCCCGCTCCCCTGCCTTGTCCATTACCGAGCCCCAGTGTCTAGCACTGTGCCAACAGACAGCACACACTTCGCAACTGAGGAAATGGCCATATAAACCAAGACCGTGGAAAATGGAATTTAGGGGGCGAGGAAAGGAGGGAGCTCCGTAGCGTTTGCCATATGAAACTGAGTACGGTAGTAGTTAACTCTGACGCCCTACGTACCCAGTTCTCGCCAGTCTGTAAAGTTCTATGTCAGTTAATTTCATCATCTTAACATTCAAAGAGCTTTAGGTCCTGGAGCTTAGAAATGCAAACTCAGGTAGTTTCATGGGTCTGCTAAATCATCAGCCTCCAAGGCTTAACGAAAATTTTACGCGAAGTTGTTTTTGTAGGAACTTGCGCTTCAAGGAGATCTGGTGACGGCCTGGGTGTAAGAACTTGAAGCACTGCTCGCGTTGGCTGCCGAGGCGGTTTTAGATCAGAGTTTGTGATGATGCTGGTCTGCGTATTTATCTGTGGGATGCAGTCTACATTTTCAACATAGAAACACCCCCTTCCGTTTTTAGTATTTTCAAAATCAATTTTATTTCTTTCCATGATACCATAAGGTGAAGGACAATCTTGGCATTTTATACATAAGCACCACGTTGTCCAGAGAAAGGCATGGAATAGAACTTTAATCCAATTCACCACTGAGTAAATAAATCTGTGGATCTTGAAATTAACCTGTTTGACTAAATTAACGCATCCCATGTGTTTTCCTCCTGTTCCTTCCACAAAAATCTGACCTGTTGTGTCCTCAATTGGCCTGCTAGTCTGGCCAGTGACTCCTGTTTTGTGGCTCAGCTGAGTATCTGTACTTCGGACTCAGAGCACATGTCCATGCCATTTGGCCAAATTAATCGTCATCATCACAACTCTCTTCTCCAACTATCAGAGTCCAATTCAGATGACACCTCCTCCATGAAGCTTTCCCTGATCACTCCAATGAGAGGTGTCAATTTGTATCTCATGGAATTTTGTACCATTCACACTGCATACTTATGAACTGACTTGTACTTTAATGTATAAGTTTTCTAAAGCAAAGGACTAAGTTTTGCTCATTTTCGTTTTCTCTAGAATGTGACAAAATGTCTGGCTCATGGAATAGGTAGTTAATAGATGTTAGGTTTAAGAAAATCAAAAGTAAATTTTGGTATGATAGCGTTGGCTGTCCAACGAAACGATAAATTCTTTGAAGTTGGGACATGATATAGTTTCGATAAAGAGTGGCTATGAGGAATGATGTATACAGTGGTAGGTACACGGTAAGTTGTACCTACAGATTGATACCTCTTAAAGGAATTGATTAGCTAAGAGCTGTATCTGAACGAGGGACCAGGGGAGCCAAATATAGATTCAAGATGGCTAATGCAACCCAAGAAAACTAGAGCCTGGATGTCTGGTTAACATCCCACAAAGAACACAGAGGAGATTGTGTTTACCCAGCCAAACTTCAGAGGTTTGGACAACTATGGGGAAGAGAAATCCAAGTGTAGTAAGCTGCAAAGACTGACAAATTTGGGGAGTGAGCAATGGTGGACTCATTCAATGGCACTAAACATGCAAACGATTCCAGTGTTTTCAAAGGATCGCCAGTGGGCTGCTGCTTTCTCTGTTGTGAATTTTACCCTAAGGTCAAGTCACGTGGCAAAGCATTTGCAGATGTAAGAAAAAAAGTTGGCGAAGGGTGGAATAATTTGAGACATAGCGAGAAGCAGCCTTATAATAATGTGTTATGTTGGAAGAGAATTATGAGATGCTTAAAACACATGGTCTAAAGGAGATCTGATGGGCAATGTGGTCCCTGGTGAGACTGTTTGCTCTTTAGCCATGAAAAAGACAGAGAAGAGGAGCACTTAGAAAAGAATAGGACTGATGGGCGCCTGGGTGGCTTAGTCGTTTGAGCGTCTGACTCTTGATTTCGGCTCAGATCATGCTCTCAGGATTGTAAAATTGAGCGGGCGTCGGGCTCCATGCTGTGTGTGGAGCCTGCTTGGGATTCTCTCTCTCTCCCTCTCCTTCTGCCCTTCCTGCCCCCCCCCCAAAAAAAGAATGAGAACAGTGGTGGAAAATGCTGTATAATATTCCTCTTCCTGAAACCACTAAATAAAGGAAAAGCCATCAACAAAGGTCCTTTCATTCGGGACAATGTCTATTGCTTCACTAGCCTAATTTACAAAACTGGGTTATGAGAACAGAATGGTTTCCAAAAGCTGTCAAGAAATTGTAAACTGGTTGACTTGAAGGGGTTATAGTTGAAGTGAGCACCTTGAAACTGTGCCAAACACACATGTATTTCTAAACATTTAAAAATGAAAAGCATTCTTGTGCCCTTTCACTGTGAACTTTGCCGTGGTTCTAATGAAGTATTTCAAGATGATTCAGGCACTTAAAAAATGTGTCAAGCGGTGCTAAGTCTATAGTTACACATGGTCGATAGCTAAGGTTTTGTAGTGAATATCTATAAACTGTAAACACACACATGTGCATGCACACACCCACGCACTCCTTCCTGCTTCACTACGCTCTTGTCTGGGTTCACATCTGCAGTAGCCCCTGCATGAGATTGGATGCATTTATCCTTCAGAACATAGCCAACCGTCCAAAGTGGCCTCTCTCTGTATAACGAAGAGGTGTTTCTACGCCCAGTATAGTATTAGTACTGCATTGTGTAGAGGTTAGACTCAAGGACTTGTTTTTCCATCTGCAGAAGAATAAATTATGGGAATGCATACCATATGAAAGTATACGGATGCTAAAAAGAACGAGGCAGAACGTTATGTACTGACATTGAAAGACCTCCAAGGTACACTGTGATCAAAGCAAGTCCTAAAACAAAACGCATAGCATGATCTCAACTCAAATGTATCTTAGAGATGCTGGCTTTGCCACGTAACCCCCCTCCTGGTCACTCACTATAATCCATGACCTTGTTGTGTTCATCAGAGCAGTTAGCCCCATCTGATGGTAGGCAATATGCTTACGGTTCTGTTTGTTCAATTTATTACCTGGACTTTTCCATTAGAATGTAAATTCAAGGTCCTGTCTGGTTCCAAGCACCGCCTGTATTGTTGGCACAGGGTTGGCTCAGTGAAGAGCTGTTGAATGAATGAACGACTGAATCCCATTTATTATTTGTCCCACATATATGTATCCCCCAATTTGTATATATGCACATATATAGGTAACAAAAATGGCAAATAGTTGACAAAATACAAATCAAGCAATCGGCATGTGTTAATTCTCCAGAAGGAGATTTTTCATAGCTGATGCTATTTTTGCACTATGCGATCTTTTACCATAAAAATGTATTCATGTATTCTTTAATTTTAAAAAAAGAGAGTTTTAAAAATGAAAGCATGTGGGCCTCTTGACCAGTGGCAAAGAGCCACCGAATAAAAAAAAATATATAGATAGATAGATAGATGATAGATAGATAGATAGATAGATAGATAGATAGATGATAGATAGATATCTCCAAATACTTAAACATTTGTAAAACTTAATATTGAGCATACAATGATGAAATATTTTTGAAGAAAAGTAGATTTATACTTCACAACAATGTATAATTTTGGGTTAAAGCAAAACCAAAATCCATCCCATCAGAAGACTGGCCCCTATAGAGCGTGTGTGTGTGTGTGTGTGTGTGTGTGTGTGTTGGGGTACATGATGTATGTTTGCTGGGCTTTATTTTTCAGTGATGGCTGGTTTAATTATGATGGAGCTGAAAGAGATGACCCCTTACACGAATGTACACTCTAACTGTTCAAGGCTGCTTACTAGCGGAGATAATGCAAACATGAGGCACTTGAATGTGGGGTGGAGGAGGAATGAACTTTCTCAGTTTGACTTTATCAGCATTGATTCAGTCACGCAAGCCACAGCCAGCTCCACTGACTAGGTCATCTGCGAAGACATGTGTGTGCACCTTGAACTTAATTGGATCGGGAATCCCCAGCTGCATTGCCGAGCGTCACTGTAGGTCCTGGTTAAACTGTTTCAAGTTTGGACTTGGGGGGAAGAGGAGTTTCCAGTGCAAATTCTGGACACACGGAATAGGGAAACCTCATTTAATTGTTCTGCTAAGAGATGGAGGTACAGAATTATCTAAGGTAAAGTACGGCTTTTCCTTCTTTGGCCAGGCAGTCTTCGGTGTAAGCAGAAAACTGTAGATTGGGGATGGAGATGCCTCCCACTCTCAGCGCCCAGTGGCTGTTAGTTTTGGGGCTAGTGACTTTGGACAGGGTGCAGCCCTGAGATCTCTGGGGTGACTGCTGGGGGGTTCTACGGTCTCTCCTCGCCCATCACCCCCCCCATATGTCTCTATTTCTCTTCTCTTTGTTTTTCTTCATTCCCCATTTTTTTGTTTTTTGTTTTTACCCCTCTGCTACTGGTCCCTCAAGCACTGGCTGCTCGGCAGACAAAACAGGTTGCTGATTTTGGCCATGCTCGAACTACAGTTTCGTATGTTTCGAGAGGTGACCGAAAGAATCAAAAGATGAGGTTCATTCACAGTCAAAAGCTTTAATGGGTATGAGGTTTCTCTTTGAGGTGATGACAAAGTTCTGAAACTAGACAGTGCTGATGGTTGCACAGCACTGTGAATGTACTTAGTGTCACTGAATTGTACCCGTTAATGATTAGTAATATTGATGTGTATTTTGCCATAATAAAAAGAAGGGAGAGGCTCTTTCTAAAGTGATGCTCACATTCTCCAGTTCTTCTCCATCTCTTATGGTCTAAATTTTTCATTTGAAAATTAAAAAGACTTTTTAAAAGGCACAAAACCGAACTTAAACAACCACAGGCGGCCCCGCTGTTTACGGGAGCGGGCTTGTGCTGCCTTCGTGCGTCTGATTCCCTCGGCTGGGTCTTGCTACGGCTCCCAGCTTTCAGGAGGCTTCTCTGGGCTGATGGGGATGCGGATGTGCTGGAAAGAGTGTCCAAGAAATTTTCTTTGGTCACAGCATTAGGATTGGACTAGCTACAACTTAAGGACGTACAAGACCTGGGTAAGCTGGACGTTGTCTCAGTAAAGAGATAGATTTGGGCATCACGACTGATTCTCCCTAAATAACCTCTAGTGATTTTCAATACAAAATGGGACTCTTTTGGATTATTTTACTTTTCTGGGTCTAAACCAGAGAGCTCTACGGGTGTACTCGTCAGTCTCACTGAACCAGCCCGACACTGACAAGTAACTGCAGAAGTCCTTAAAGTGACAGCCTCCGTTTCTTCACCATGCTGAGGCTGTGATCAAAGTCAGGGTTCCTCTTTCGTCTGGGGTTGGGCTTGTAGCTCTGAACTCTGGCAGTGCCGACCAAGGAAATGTTTTCCCTGCTGTTAGCTCACTGTCCTCTTTCCTTAATGCCACTCCTTTCTCCTCACCTTCTAAATGGAAGTTTATCCTTAGAAAAGAACTGAGTCTTGGTTCTGCAACGTGTTCAGAGGGTGCCCTATGCTTATATTGTTGTCGGGGCACAACTAAACCTTGAGAATTTGTTGGAAGATTCCGGCCAGGAAAAGGAGCTACCGGCATAGCCATGTGGGAAGCATGGCAGTTCTTGGTCAGGGTCCATGGACTCCCTTACCTTAAAGACACATATTGGAGAGAAAGGAGTGGTGAGAGCAACTGATTAGCCAGTCGCAGGAGCGGACTGATGGGGCTCAGTGGGGGTGTTAAATGGAGCGGCCGGCTCGCCCTGCTGTGCGCTGCCCTGTGCATACCGGGAATCTTGGACACGCTTTTCTGCAACACGTCTTCATTCATTATGCACCATAAGGGTGGATTTCATAAGAAAGAAAAGGCAATTACTCCTCAAGTCGTGCAAAAGATAATTGACATTTCTGAATTTTATTATTACCGAGAAATCAAGTGAAGCTGTGATTCTAACAGCCTGAGGGTGACAGGTAGATACTTTATTATCCCTAGGCATTAACAGCCTCATTCATTTCTCTCCTCTACCTTCTTCCAGAACTTTCCTAGATCTATGAAAACCACTTTACACTTCAGACGTCATTCTTGGTCCCCCAGGTACGAGGACAGCTGGTCCCTTCGATCTGGATATGCACTTATTGGTACAGATACTTGGTGTCAGTGATCTAGTGGTGACAGGGAAGCTGTCCCCTTCCGGTCATTAGATAAATAGCTTTAGTGACCAAGATCCAATTTAGGAAGGAATATTAATCAGAGTGTCAAATTGATTCTCTCCTGCTCCAGTCTCAGGCTATTTAAGAAGGAATTTGTTCTTTCTAGACTCTTTGTTGTTCCCGTTGTAGTGCTCTGATCTGGAAATATTCTGAAATGTTTTGCTGCCACAGAAATTCAGTTTAAGCAATAGTTTGCTGATGATTTCTTGGTTTAGGCAGTCTTTACTAGAACCGTCTCAGAGCGGCATTGTTTTCTATCCTCTTAAATATTTTCAGAGGAAAGTTTGTTACTTTTTCCGGCATTTTAATGACTTTTTCAGAAACCCATTTACTCTGCACATTCGCTTGGGAGGTGGTTTGTGCTTGTATCGAAGCAAAACTAAGCTAGGCAGGCCTTGCCTATCTGCTCCGCACACCGCTCTGGCGTCCTTACAGTGTCATCAAGCCAGTGCCGATGGCCCCACATGCATGCTGCTCCTCTCTGTCCCAGCTTTGGACATTCTTAGGGCCTCAGTGGAGAATCTGGGAAGCGTGTAAGGTAGAAAGACCTTCTGATCATTTTGGAGGAACTGCTGTTCCCTTGGGCAGGTGGCTGGAGAAGAAATGAAGACACCCAGGAGGTCATATGCTCTCCAAGGTGACTTCATACCATCGCTCCAAGTCTGTGTGCAAACCCTTTACATTTCCAACCCAAAGGAAATGGATGTTTCTTAGAGGCGTTTGCTGTCCGTATACCCCGAAGAATCAAACCATGCCCAAAGCAGCCACTGGCCAGTGGAATTCATCTCCAACTTGCTCTTGGTCCTTCCGTATTGCATTTTTCTTTCCTATCCAGTCCTTGAGATTCTACTCACTTTAGCTGATCAATTCTCTCTTCACCTGTCTCTTCAAAGTAAACGCATCTCAAACTACCTTTCTCTTCGACACTCTGCACTCTAGCAGCCCCTCCTAATAGTTCCGAGTGGTTTCTTTCCTCAGTTCGAATTTGGAAGTTCTCTTGCTTTCATCACTTCTGGCACATTTTCTCTTATTTCCTCTTTATTTCTCTTCCATTCTGCATATTCAATGAACAAGGAATAACTGAGCATCTGTTGTATGCGTAGCATTCTAGTAGGAAAACTGAAGCAGAGAGGATGTCTTTTTTCAATTAACTAATGTATTCGAGATGTTTTAATCGTGATGGAGACATATTTTTTACTTGTCCCATTTATTAATTCACCTTATCCCATTTTTAGACTCATTAACTCTGTTGCCCAACTGGCACGATGAGAGTGAAAAAGGACACACATTGTTGTGGCTTGAAGATGTCGTGTTCATTTAAACACCTACACAAACTAATTACTTTCGACAGTTCGTTTTTCAGATTTTAGCTTTCTCATTCACTGCTGTGTCGGCAGAGCCCACACAGCACAAGACACAAAGTACCACCTTATAAATGTTTGTTGAATGAGCAAAAGCGTGTTGAGCTGTTATGGAATAAAGTCTGGACCTCTTAAAATGTAAAAGTAACTGGATTTGGGTTCAAAATCATTTTTAACTTCATACAGGGCATGCCTGCTTTTATTTATTTATTTTATTTCAAAGTCACCTCTATACCCAAGGTGGGGCTGGAACCCCACAGCCCCAAGATCAAGAGTCTCATGCCCCACCCAGCCAGCCAGATGCCCTGTGGGCCTGCTTTAAAAAAAAATGCCTTAAATATTTTTAATATGATTTAAATTTTTAACATTATAAACTGTAGTCTTCGGGAAGCTTAAGCTTTAAGGATTAGAAATGAGGGGGCGCCTGGGTGGCACAGCGGTTAAGCGTCTGCCTTCGGCTCAGGGCGTGATCCTGGCGTTATGGGATCGAGCCCCACATCAGGCTCCTCTGCTATGAGCATGCTTCTTCCTCTCCCACTCCCCCTGCTTGTGTTCCCTCTCTCGCTGGCTGTCTATCTCTGTCGAATAAATAAGGATTAGAAATGAGATAATATCCATTGTTTTAAAAATATGCTTGTTAACGCCCATGAGGTCATTTAAAAGTGGTGCTTATGGGGCACCTGGGTGGCTCCTTCGGTTAAGCCACTGACTCTTGATCTCAGCTCAGGTCTTGATCTCAGGCTCCTGAGTTCAAGCACAATGTTGGGCTCCATGCTGGGCATGGAGCCTAGTTAAAAAAAAAACCAAAAAACGTGGTGCTTATATGTTCCCGGGAGCGATGTGCACCAGCGGGTGCAGCCAGCGGTCAGCCCCCATGCTCCATGTGCCGAGGGTGGGCTCCAGACTCAGCCTCTGCCCGTCTTAGCTTGGCACAGGGTCTTTGACCCCGTTGTTCCTGCTGCGTCTACGCTTCCTCATTCTTTCCTTTGTAAAACAGGCATCATAATTTAGCAAACCTCATGGGATTGTTATGATGAGCAAGTGATGCGCTTAGAACAGGACCCAGCACCTCGTTCAGCACTTGTTAAACTAGACCCATGAAACGCCATCTAACACCAGTAGCTACCTCTGATGACAGGTGCGCAAAGTAAACGAGATATTTGTAAATCTCACACAGTGCCTTGGTTCCTGGTGAGTGCTCAGTACATTTTTATTATTTTTAATAAAGAAGACCTATTAAGATATTATATCTATCTTCAAAGGTTTTCAGAACAAGCCTACATAAAACGAGGGGATAAGTGACACATTCTGTCACATGAATTGTAAATAAACCAGACATCAAAGGAAGGGAGGAGTGGTCATGTAGAGGAATGTGAAAGAAGGATCCCTAGTGGAGGCAGCCTCTGTGGTCCCCTGGCCGGGAAGTAAAGACTGTCCTGTCCAGGGGTGGCGGGAGGAAATGGCAATCAGAGAGGCAGGGTGGCGTCGCGGAGGCCCCCCAAAGCCTGCAGGTGTGCAGTGGGCGGGAAGGGAGGGCCGCTCAGTGCATGGGGGGCCCACTGGTTTACAGGGGGTGCCCTGCTGGAGACTGTCCCCTGCGCACATGCTTTCCTGGGCCTGAGTGCGTAGCCTCCCTTTTGTTCCTGCGGATGCCCTTTGGCCCAAGAAAGCACTACTCAGCTTTCGTAAGGCTTTCTTGAAACTGCATTTCTTCCCTAGAATGGCTGTGCCTCACCGAAGGGCTTCCTGAAAGGAAATGAGGAGGGAGGAGAAAAGCTCTCCGTAAGGTCTTTCAGCAGGCATTTTACGGCCACTTGTCCCGAGCATGAGCTCTCACGTGTGCCCTGCTTCCTCTCTCCTATTTTCTTTGGAATAGGGTAAGTTGTCATTAACAAATGGCAGTGATGATGGGCCTGATCCTATCCAAGACCCAAGGCCGCTAAAACCCTCTCAGTGTATCATGTTTTTTTTGAGTTGCCATGCGTCACAGTTCTTTAAGGGACATGCAGTTTATTCTCTGGATTTTTAAGCTTTAAATAATTAGCTTACTCAATTTTAAACCATTTATTTAATTCTCTATTTTATATTTGTAAATGTTATATATTTATAATGATATATTTCATTAAATTTATTTAATTCTATATTTTGTATTTGTAAAGATACCTCATTCAATATATATTTAATCATTAATTATTTAAACTTTATTTAAAATTTATTCTCAGTATGGCTTTCCAAAGGCTTAGTTTAAAATGGACTGGTTTTCAGTATTTTCCAGGCTGTGATCTTGATGTCTTTCCGGTTCAGCTTCGGAATAACCAATGAGTCAAGTATTGACTTACAGGTTACCTGTAATCTTTACCCATAGATTTGTAAAAAAAAAACCCCAAAAACAAAAAACAAAACCCTAAAATAACTGGTATTTTTGACGATGTCTCCATGTGCAAACACAGGGCCATAGAGCCCTATCGTATTGGCTGCTGAATTTGCTGCCTTAAATTGGAAATCTTATATATGAAAATTTATAAATATTGTTTACATGTAAGAGATTATCTCCAGAAAATTAAGAAATTCTTTTCCAAAAGGCTATAACAGTTTTAAGGAGTGGACAAAGGGAGAGAAAATGGATGACTTAGTACAGTTGAACTCCACAAATGCCAACAGTAGCATAATGGAATGATATTTATGAAAGATTTTATGTAAGAATTCATATAAGACTCATTTTAGATATTCTTCTCTTGGCCCTCTGAAGATCAAAGAAAGTTAGGAGGAAGATATCTTTATTGGATTTAGAAGTGTTTGACATTTGAGCTGAATTATTAATTAACCTTCCAACAAATTCTGACAACTCATTGGCCAATTTCTATGTAAATGAGGTGGGTCAGAAGGTAGCATTTACTCAGCCATAACTAGAGGCAAGCTTAGTGATATTAACTCATTTATACCTTTCCACATCTTTGTGTGGTCAGTATTCTCCCAATTTTATAAATAAGGAAACAGAGGCTCAGAGAAGAAGGATAAGTGAGTTGCCCAAATTCCCTGACCCATGAGGGCAATGCTAGGACTCAACCCCTCCCTCTACCTCATAATCTTTTTCCATTTGTAGTAATTGCCTTGGCATACCCTCCTGCCTTGTCTACCTTCGAGGTCCAGAATGGCCATGAGCTTTCGAAATTGGTTCAAGTCAAATTCTTTAACCCACATCCACAGTATGAAAACTGAACACAAGCCAAATTTACTTCTTTCAAAGAACCCAACATCTTACATTAATATTTCATAAAATGTATTTTGTGATCAAGTTATTTGGGGGAATATTTTAAAGCAATTTACCGGATTTCTTTAATATAGGGCATCTTGGGGTCTTTAATATACTAATGTGAACTCTGAATCTCTAAAGGGAGGATGTTACAGGTACTGTTTCACAAACTGTTTTATTTTTTTACTCATGTAGTCATCTTTTTGTTTTGGTAGAATCCCTCAGGGATTTATTTTCTATGACACTACCTATCTTAATAGTGTGTCATCTTGGGCAAATCATTCTACCTCATTGGGCCTAAATTTTCTATCCTACCAATGGGACTGAAGATATTCCAAAGATCCCTTTAGCTTCAAAAGTTCTATGATACAGCTTCCCCAACCACCCCTAGGTCCAGGCATTCGTGCTACCAGATGAACTTGCTAAGGATAGAAAAAGATTTTCTGAAAAACTTTCGTTCGTTCATTCATTCATTCATTCATGAAACATTGACTGATTCATTCATTCATTCATTCATTCATTCATGAAACATTGACTGATTGCCAAGCACTATGCCAGGTTCTGAGGCTAAAAGGAGAAATTAGATACAAATAGGATAAGGATATACTGTCTGCCCTCAGGATGAAGCATGATATCATGTAGGAAGAGAGCATACACATGAACTAATGATACAGTACAGAAAGAGAGCGGCGGAAATATGCGCAGAAAAGACACAGATGAACTGATGATTCTGAAACAAGCCGGTAAGAGAGAAGAGAAACATTTATAAATAATAAAGATCCCTGGAAGGCCTGCCCCCTCATTGCAGGGGTTGAGTAAGGCTTCCTGGGGGGAGGAACACCCAATCTTGGTCTTAAAGGACAGGCAGGGGTTAGATGAACGGAAGGTACTCCAGGCAGAGGGGACACAAGAACAAAAGAAGCAGAGCGGCTGAAGCAGCGTAATGTGTGCAGTAATCTACAAGAGTTTGGCAACTGCTAGAATATAAGGGTCAAGGCAGGGGAGGGTAAGTATGGAGTCGGAGAAATAGTTGTTGAGGGCCTTCTCTGTCCGATGCCTGAACTTGGTCCTGGGATAGAGAGCCAGTGGAAGGCTTGAAACAGGGAAGTGACGTGTTCACAGCTGCATCTTAGCCAGCTGTGCGGAAAATAAGATTCCAAGAGAGAAAAAAGAGGTGGAGAGATCAGTCAGGGGGTGTTCAGAGGGCGGATAATGGGCACCTGAACCCAGAGAGCGACAACGGGAGAGCGGAGGGAAGGATGGACTGGAGAAATATTTCATATTTAGTAGACATAACCTGCTCAGCCCGCTGATGGATTAGAGAAGGACGGAGGGGAGGTCATCAGCTTCTGGTTTGGATGATGGAGTGAATGATGTCAGAATAAGAGGAGACGCTGCTTGATGGAGAAAAACGATGTGATGTGGTTAGTTTGGGAGCAGCTTAGGTTAGGCATTTCTAAGACATCTTAAAATTGGAAATCTTATGCCACCACCCCTTTCTGTGCATCATATTCCAACGGAGATTTCGTTTTGCATAGGGAACTCACATTCGAGGACCATTCCGTAGTGCTAGTCATTTGATTTCGGTTGCTGGGCTATTGCAAGTAAATGGCAATTTGATTTTTCATGTAAATGGAATTACTAAGCAAAATTATAAGTAAGTTCATTTTTAACAACAAAATTATGAGGCAGGCAACAGACAGCGTTGCTACTTAAACTGATTTAAGTCTAGTTGTTCTTAAATACATTTTTTCTTGAAAGAAAATTAACATGTGACCATTAGTTTCAGGTGTTTTTTTTTTTTTTACCAGTATTCTATCATTTAAAATATCCATCTTTGTACCAAATCATTAAAATTGATAATAAGTGCATTAGAAAGATTATAAAACTACTCTGAACTTCCGATCTATACCAGCTGTTCAAAGCTCTTCACCTCAAGCCAAGAAACGAAGTCCTCCCTTTCCCTGTTGTCAAGGTGACGGACACATTTCTAAGGCACCCTTGCCACGTCTTTATGAATGCACCATTTAAAACAGATTCGGTATGGATCTTTCGACACGGTTCGGAACATGGGATGCCTAAGAATGGGCTCCAACGTTGCTCACTTAAAGCTGCTCACAGCGTTAGCAGAGCTCTACTGGCAAGAGGCTCTAGGGGTATGGGAAGGAGGTGAGAGGCACGTGAAGGGAAGAAGGGAATGAAGAGAAAGTGAATTCAGGGGAAACAGAATCTCTTACCGGGTTCTTGTTGTATTTTGCGGTGGTTTTTAAACCAGGTTATCCGCGGCTCGGGAACACCAGTGGCGCGGCAGTCTAACGTGGTGGAGCTGCTGATGGCCACGGCGTGGTCACTGAGGTTGCGCAGGAGGCGTGGCGCTTCCTGATCTAGTGAACAAAGAGAGGGGCTGTTATTACACATCAGTTGTATTCCTTTGTTATAGACGCGCATCCGCACTTCAGAGAAACGAACAGCAGAGCTCCACCGTAAGTTTGCATTCGTATTTGGTTTTGTCAAATTTCAATTTGCTAGAACGCAGAGTAAAATCGAGGACAAAATTCCGTAGGACTCAGTTCCACGGGTTTCGCCTGGCCCACTAGTTTTCTCCCTTTCCGTGACAGCAGCTTTTCTGAAACCTACGGATTTTGCATGCTATCCGAGGAACAAAAAAAGGAAAACCACAATTTTGGATAGAGGCTTATGATGAATTTTTACATAAAGGTATCATCTTACAGCGATGAGCTGATGCAATTTTGCACGTACTTTTATTGATGTGTTTGTGAGGGCATGTCTGTGTTACTCAGCTGTCAGTAACCTAAAATGTTAGGCAGCAGACCAAACAGGAGAATTTCTTGAACTTTGAAAGCTTTATTGATTATTTCCTTCCTCCATCCCTTCCCCAGTGCAAGCAACCAAAGGACTAATTCAAGAGGCAGAGGCGTGGGCTTGTAGTTTTTGCACTATATAATAGTACAAATATTGTATTTTATATTATTTTCTCTTAAAACATACAAATATGATACAATACAATTTATTTTAATAAAATGCCAACCGATATAGTACAACACAATGAATTTAATACATTAGGGTGCAATACATTACAACATTAAATCCCACATTGGAACAGCAGTACCCCCAAGGCCCCAGCGAGCACAGTGTCTCTATAGAATGAAGTAGTCAGTCCTGCTGATATGTATACATTCTAGTTAGGCGAGTGCTGGATTGGTAGCTCAATCTTCCAAGGTAAAAGAATAAAGAGAACTCCTAACATCTTTCCCACCCTCCCAAGTCGTCCTCTTCACCCCCTCTTGTTGCAAAGCCTGGAACAGAAATCAAAAGGGTTTTGGCGTGACTTACACATTCTGCACCCCTGGCTTCAATTAGACAGTCTGTGCTGTCTCTGAGCATTTTGGATTTCGTCATCTTATTGTACTAACACTGTGAAAGCAGCTTAGGAGTGATTACAAGGCTGTAAGAGGTGACACACTGCAGTAGCTTTGACTCGGTGTCCCTGCAGGAGGCTGCCGACGCCCCAAACATTTCTCTTTTTATTCCTGCAGAGAAACTCTCAGGATTAGCATTCACTCAAGCAATTTTAGAAATCTCAGGTTATAAAGTATATTATCCTATCACTTTTACAGCATGCTGACAGGGCGACTCTGTTCGGAGGAACAGCTTTCTCATAGAATTTTGATTTCCAAAGCTTATCACTACTTCTTCCCTCATTTTATACAAAATGGAAGGGGAAGGCTAAAAAGAGCGTTGAAAGGAGAGCCCTGATTTAGAAAGCCTTCAAACTTAGTGTGGAATGAGTGATCACAACAGCCCTTTTGCTTTCTGTCAGTGTATCTTTCTAGTCGCTTTCGCCGCCCCAGGCAGAATCATTTCAACATTTCTGCGTTTGCATTCTCTGCAGTCTGTCAAATGGTCTTTGCTAATTGCAAATGCAGCCAGGTATCAAAATCTTCAATTCTGGTAACTTTTTACAAGCTTGATTGTTACAGTTTTGACATTTTTACACAGTGAAGACTCCAGACGTATCAGTGAAACATGACAAGATAATGAAGAACAGTGTGATATTACTATCCGGTGTCTATTACAGTGGCCAGCCAAATTGGACATATCTCATTTAAAACTCAGACACAGTTCATGGAGTTATATTTAATAGCTTCCCCTACCACATTGACTATTTCCCATGTGCTAAATATGATAAAATGATCTATCATTGCCCATAGACCTTATTAGAAAAAGGAAGCCTGACTATAGGGCCTGCAACACCCACATTATTTTCAAAGCTACAAACTATAGCATCATCAACAGAGACAGCATTTGAGGTCCCTGGCAGGTGCACTGGAAAACACTTACATGAAAGAGAAGAGTTTATTTTAACGGAAATGTCATGAGAACCCCCAAAGGCCCTATCTGCACTAGACAAACTTCAGACAAGAAAGCAGCAAAAAGGCTGCAGAATAAACATAGGACTCTCAATTAAACACAAAATTCATATAGACATGTC
Organism: Ursus americanus; assembly: GCF_024610735.1. Classification (NCBI taxonomy): domain Eukaryota; kingdom Metazoa; phylum Chordata; class Mammalia; order Carnivora; family Ursidae; genus Ursus; species Ursus americanus. The sequence goes on along the minus strand of NC_142136.1, from coordinate 70,507,475 downwards.
TGAAACACACAGTATTATATTTTTCCTTGTACCCATTTCTGAAAAAAAAAAAAAATGCTCTCCTCCGTGAACAATCTCATTTTTGACTAGTTTCTAAATGACCGATCAGTCAAGGAATCATTTTGTCAATTCCCCTTTATGCTTTATAATCTGTTCTGACATTTTAGGTAAGAATGGTACATCGAACCCTGATTATTGACCCTAAGTGATTTCATGGAACTAGGTAGCTGCTTTCCAAAACTTAACAAAGTGGAGCTGATCCCTTCAAACGGAGAAAATCGGAATTAACAGAATATTTCTGCTGGTTATCGATAGCCAAAGATAGCTCCCCGCCAGGTTCTTCTTTTAGCTCTTAGTGTTATGGTCCCAGAGATCTGCCAGGTCTCATAATTACACAGTTTTTCTTCTTTCACTTGGACTGGGAGACGGAGGAACCAGCCTCATGCCCTCAGGTCCAACTCATCGTTCTCCATATTAGGCTCTTCTTTCTTTCTCTTTTCTCCCTATCATCCTCCCCTTCCTTCATACCCCAAAGAGGGACCACTGCAAAATAGAACCCACCCAATTGATTTGTCTCCTTGAAACTCTCTGGAAGGATGAATTACACAGCGAACAATTAATTACTCTGTGGAATTCTGCAAATCATCTCTGGGAAGTACTTAAAATCCTCTCCTGTAAATACGAACACCCTTGCCCTCCCCGCCAATATCGCAGTGGCAGTTTTAAGGGGGAAGGACACGACAGCTTTTGTGTGGCTGCTTCACCATTTTTTCAGAAGCAATCCCGCAAGCATCCCAGTTGCTTTTGCAGCTCTAGTAAAAATGGAGTCCCCACGATCCGTGGTACTAAGGCATTGTTTCCTGAAGGAACACGTGGACTTAGAATGAACAAAGACGCCAGGCCAAAGAGCCATAGGTAAAAATTTCAAGATACAATTGATTATTCTTTCCTCTGGGCTGACAACTTCCAGGTTGCTAATTGTTTTCAGAGCATTGGGGGCTCCATAAAACTGGCATTCTGGGGAAATGCTATTGTTTACTCTTTCACACTTGACAAAAGCAATTCCCACGTGAAAGACAAGTTTAGCCGTGGGACAGGGTCTGTTACCTAAAGGAGGAAGCAGTCTGGTGAGTTCCCAAGCCTGCAAAGTTGTCATATTTCATCTTCTATTGAGCTGTTGGGCTGCCCAGCCACTGTGCTCTCAGCCACGGCTATTTTGGTCACTGTGGCTTGTTTTCCAATAGTTCACGCAAGGCACATACGATGATCAATCATAAATGAAAACAACAGAACAATGCATAGCAAACTGGTGAAAAAGTCACTTTCCCCTCAAACGCGAGCTTAGAGAGGAGATTTCCATCTCTCCTAACTGAAAAACGGTGTGTATTTTTTAATGGCTCGGAATTCTGCTTCTGTGGTTTTGCCATTTCTTAATCCCCATAAAAATCCTATTAACATTTGCATATGGGGAGAGTGGCCTTTTTTTTAATGGGCAAATCTTAGATTTCCATTTAGAAGAATGCATTCAACCTTCGGTCACAGGAGCCTTGATTTCCTTGATAAGCTGATGGTGATATGTCTTTGAATGCCGTCAATTAGATAGGAGAGAGCTCTTTAAAAGAATAACCAGGGGACTAATCTAAGGAAGACGAAGGCAGGATGCAGATTTTTCAGATGCGGTCAGTAGGCGTGTGGTCCAACAGAGGCAGTGAGGGGGAAGCCTGCACTGCTAGTCAGCGGGCCAGCCAGAGTGCACAGAGGGGGGACGTGGCCTTGACCTGGGCGGGCATTCTGAATTCACACTGTGATAAAGCTTTCATACCTCTGGGTTACACCGACGTCTTGCACTCCTGGGGCCCATTTTAGAAGCTCCAGTTTAAGATTAATGTGCTTAATGTAAAAAAAAAAAAAAAGCATTTTCAAATAAATAAGCATTATCACTTGCTATCCAGGTGCTATGTACACATTGAGAGCGGACGAAATAGTACAACATAAAACCAGGCAGAGGTCCGATAAGAGTCTCGAATTCAACTGTACTCGTTCTGAGCTGGAAAATTAACTTATTCATGTCCGTCTTTGGCAGAGACCAGCATTTGTTTAAATTATTCACTTTGCGTAGCTTCGAAACTTAGAAATACAAAGAGGTTGGCATCAAAGTGGGAGGAAAGGATCAGTCCCAAGTTGTTGTCTATCAATCAGGCAGGAGAAGACAGCAAAGAGCAAAAAAAACCAGAAAATGCACTGCAGGGATCGTCCAAATCCAAAGGCGCACCAAGTCGGCCCCAGAGAGCAGAGCCCTCAGCCCGAGTGGGGGGCGCAGAGCTGGGGCCTTGGGAGCTCATTATCACTCCTGTCATCTCCAAACTCATTTTGGGAGGAGCGTCTCCTCTGAGCCGGAAAGTTAGCAACAGTGACAATAAATCAAGATGATATGAGACAACTGTTACTTTTTTAATGAGTCCTTTAATGTTTTACATTATTTTGTGTGGTACAATCATTCCTTGTGCTTTTAAATTTGGAGATCCGAGAGAAAACAGCCTTTTTGTTGCAGTGCTCACCTCTAATTGTAACTTCTTTCTTCTGAAGGATTTCTTCCCCTGTGTATATGTTCCTGGCTCTGCAGGCGTACGTGCCTGAATCTTCCAGGGAAACGTTCTTGATGGTGACATTGAGGGTGACGGAGTACTCTTTAGTGATGGCCATTTTTTGCTTGCTGATGCTGTGATGCATTGTTCGGTTTTTAACTGTCCGCAGCAAAATCCAAGTAATGTCTCTGTATAAGAACTTGTTAACTGTGCAAGACAGTTTCAGGTCCTCTCCTTCTGTGGGCACTTTTTCCAAGTTAACATGAAATCCATTTGGCACATCTATAAAACAAGAATAAAGAACTTCAGTTGATAGAAAAATCAGTGTCTCCTCTGGAGATCATCATAGAATCGTTCCAACACAAATTCTCTCAGCGTCAGCATTAAAAGGGTGAATATTTATCTTTTCATGTTAGGGGAACTGATCAAACCCAGGTAGGAACCAACTAAGTTCGTTCCCTCAGAAGCGAGGCAGCAGGTGCAAAACAGGCTGGTTATTAGGGTGGTACATTTTCCCTGTTTGCCCCCAGTTGCTTTTTCAAAGTGGAATTTGTTTTACATCTTGGGGTGATAGCCACATTTCCCGTTTCTGTAATACATCTAGAACTTCTGGTGGGTGAGTGGGCGAAATAGGGAAGTCCTAAAAGAGCGATCTGTACTAAAAACCAAGGATGGTGTTGTGGTCAGACTTATCCAGAATAAGTTGTGGCCAGGTGAGAGGAGAAAGTCCCAGGTACATGGTAGGAGACTTCAGTCCTGCCAGTCAGTACCACTTTAATCCTAAACTTTTCCAGTAAAAAAACCCAACCAATTTCCCTAGTTTCCAACAAAGGGATGGCGAATACCCCCTCCCACTGCTGTGCCATCACCTTGCCTGCTCTCGGCGGGCACGGTGGGCACAGAAGAGCCATGTTCCCTGCTCAGGTCCTCTTTCATGGTGCTCATTCTACTCAGACGTAAAAGAACAAAATGCAACTAACCAATCTGGAAGAGTTGCCTGATTTCAGAAGTGGGGACAATGGGGGAGGTGGAAAATAATTTTTAAAAAATCACATTTCCTCTTAAATACATAGTGAAGTTTTTCGGAAAGTGAATGTACCATTAAAAGCCATTTCCCTCCTGTCAATCCCCAGCTAACCTTCGTCTCCATCTCCAGCAACACCTCGTGAGGTCTCCTCTCCAGCTTTCTTACCCTGAACTGTCACTTAGCTTTTGCGCTCAGAGTTCCCTAGTCTCACTTCAGACTATTTCCCCAGAGGATTAAAAAAAAAAAAAAATCATTGGTTACTGGCCCCGAATTGACCTGCTCCCAAAACCCTCCCATTGCTTGTTACTTAGTGGCGTATCTGTATTTGAGCAAAGAATTTGGGCCAACATTTTACAAAGTACTTTGAAGATGAAAAGCACTATGTTCTGCTATTATTATTATTATCCGTTGCACACAAAGCTATAAAGAAACCTTTAAACCTTAAGGGGACAATAGTCCAAAATTAGATATCATATCAACTCTTTCCTAAATCTGACTTTGCTTGTTTTTCTGATTTTTCTGGGCTTTGGCTGTATTATAAAGTGTCACGTCTGAAGAAATGCCAAAGTATTCATTTGAAACCTGGGAGCAGGGGGTAGCAGTGGCTTATGAAGCTGTCAGTGGCTGGAGAGAGAGGAGACCAGCAGAGGTTTTCCTGCTTTTAAAATGAATATCTAAGAATGTGCCAGAAGATGCAGAAGCAGCTGACAGTCATTTTTAACATAACAATAAGGTGTCAGAAATAGCCCCTCTAATTCAGCATCTTTTTATATTTGGGACACTTTCCAAGCCTGCGGAGTAAAGCATCAGCCACCAACTTTTACACAGATAGCAGAGGTCCTGTGCACTGACCGAAGTCAAATCATTTCTTCAAAGACCGTACATAGGCTTTCCATTTATCCCGAGGTCCAGTCCTGGTGGTCAGAACCCAAGCGAGCCTAAGTAACGCCATTGGGATCATGCAGAGTTTCCATTTACTTTAGTGATTTGAAACTTCCTGTGGAAATAGCTCACAGGTTTCCTGATGGAAGATTTTGTTTATCTTTGCCAAGCACCACCAGGAATCTCAAAATAAAATGCATTTAGTGACACTGGGAAACCAGGGAGATAAGGCAGTGCTGTTCCTGTTTCACCCTCAGTAATTGCTAACACACCCATAGTCATGCAGAGTGCCAGCAAACAGCAAAAACACACACATTGGGAAAGAAAAGGTCCAACTGGGTTTTGAGGTCTGCTTCTCATACGCGGGACACTGTTAGTGAAGTTAACTGGATTCGTGTTACCAGACGGCCTCTTAGAAATGATTGTCCATTTCTTAGGATAACTCCTTTGGCCTTCTCTTTTGAGCCATAGAAGATGATAAATAAAATGTCCTAACACTAGTTAATGAATCCAGAGGGATTTTTCCTTTTAATTCATGTGGTTTTTTTTTTTTGTTTTGTTTTGTTTTGTTTTTTTTTAGCCTGAGTACAAAAACAGACCCAAAGAATTGTCTTCTAACGAAGTGTTAAGAAATCTTCCCACACTTAAGTATCTGTTGCAGATTTAGCACGATCCTCGTCGGCACCTACGAACACTCATTCCCTTAATGCATATCACATCCACGGCATCTTATGAGGAATCGTGGAGAAGAATTAGCCTTTGCTCAGAAGAGAGAATCAACTTAGGGTTAGGTGTGAGGAGTGATCTACTTACACAGGTGCATGTTTGGGGGGGTGCATATTGACTTGGGTGGTCAAACATGTGAATTAAGTTCATGCAACAGACATAGAAATTAACAGGCTGAGAGGTGTCTCATTCTCAGGTGATAATATAGAAGGCTTTCCTTTTCCGAAGAAGGGAAATAACATTCTCTAAGAGGTGAGTGTTTACTAAAAGTTTTGCTTCTTTCAAGTAGATACTCTGTCCAAGTGAATGGCAAAATTTAGGGTAGAAGCAGTGGAGAATTCTAAAGGCCACAGCTAACTTGTTTACATCAGTTTGGAAGGCAACTGTGTGAGTTATTATATTTTAAGGAAGGGGCAACATGCATGAAATGAGGATCAAGAAGGATCCAAATCCAGATCTTTTGATTTAGAACACTTAAATTTTAGATCTTTTAAAGCAGTCCTTGTACGGAGGTCAAGCATAAACACCGAGTAAACGTAAATTCACTTTTCAGAAAATACACGTGTAAGGAGCAACACTCCTAAGGGTATCTAGTTTTATCTCCAGTGAGAATAAATCTCAGGACAAAGATTTAAGTAAGAAGAAGATAGTAATTCGTTAAAAAAGTAATCAATGTAAGCAAATTAATCTGATTATCCAAACTAGAACTTTTCAGGATTGGTAAAAAAGAATTCAGAGTAATTCTGTTCCATATCGGTGTAAGATGAAAGCTCTTGAATTTCTAGAGAAGCATTGTAAGCCTCAAGTGTATATGTTTGAATTGAATTCTCATAGCTCCTTTCTGTGGACAAGCCTTGAGATCTTGAAAAGATTTCAACCGTTCCACGGTCATACACTGTATAACGTGATAGGCAGTAGGAGGGAATCTCCGCATTTAACAGGTGATCAGCTTTGTCAGTAACACCACCACACACAGACAGACACGCAGCAATGCAAAGCTCAGTGGGGTGGGCGAGATATTGGTGCTGCAATCAAGGCTGGGCATCAATTCATCTTTCTTGGGGACTCTGAAGAATAAGGAAATGAGCACCACGGCCCCCTCCACTCTGGGTACCTCCTCTTCCAGCACTGCCTTCAGACCCTTTAGATGGCTCTATTCCGGCTGTCCCCCTCTTCACAATATAGAGTCTGTGGGGTCAAGAAAGCATGCCACCCCCACTTCCATATCTTGCTCGAGGTCCTTGGGATCCCAGAATTCCCTGCAAAGATGATCCCAAGGCTGCTTCTAGACTATCAACGACCTCTTCCCTAGGTTTGTCCTCCTGAGCTCAGATCGCTCGTTGGCGTGCGATTCCAGGGGAGACTGTTGGGGGGTGGGCGGTGCTTGGATAAGTGGGCTGTGGAGACCATAGACATGGGTGCAGTAGTAGGACAGAGTCAGGAGCGGAAAGAGAAGCCGGGGGGTGGGGGAGTGGGGTGCCTTCCTTCTGCACCTGTAGGCATTGACGTGTTCTGTTGTGGAGCTGTGAGGAGGCCCAGAATTCTACGTCTGCATCTCACCTCTCAGGTCATCACGGAGGTATATTTGTCCATGAGAAGCTCAGACATAACCGCTTGTTTGCCTCATTTAGAACTTGGTAAGTGGTTAGATGTAGAGTTTGTGGACCTCCATTGGTACTCTTGCCTTGGCTCTGAAAACGTCAAGGCAAGCCTGTCCTCTTCTTTTTACTTGTTCAGATTTTATGCCCTCCTCCCCCAGGACCCCTCAGCCCTTCCTTCTCAGAGGCTTAGAGTTCCACGTACACATAGTATCCGCTGGCCACGTGTGGCTACTGAGCACTTAAAATGTGGCTAGTGTGACTGAAGGACTGAATTTTATTTATTTCAATTAATTTAAAATTTTAAAGCGGACGTAGGGTAATACTTTAAAAACACTGATTACATGTCAAAACGTTATTTTGGATATACTGGGTTAAATAAAATTAATTTTACTTTTTATTTTTTAAAAATGTAGTTTTGCTAGAAAATTTTAAATTACATGCGTGACTTCTATTTCTATTGAATTAGAAGCTAAGCCTCAGTGGCTTAGTGTTGGTAAATTCATCTGCCACATTACTTCTGCGTAGGCCTTTTGATATTAGGGTACAGATAACAACTTCTTTTTTATGTTAAAACTGTCTTCGTTTAAAGACAGGGCTTCATTGATAATCCGTTCAAGCGCTCAGTGCAGAGTTGGACTGTTCTCTCTAATAGTGCTCATTAAACTTGTAGAAACTTGTTGAATGTTCAGAACAGGAATTGCTCCATCTTTTATACTTTCAATCACACATACAGTGACTATGGATTCGGACAGGAACTTGTTTGCAACCAAATATAAAGGGCAGTCCAAACCTTTGTTCCTAATTAGTCCAAATCATCCGAGATTGGTTAGAGAACCTCTATGTGTGAAATAGCTCTCTGAATCCTTCTCTAAATAATTTTCCTACTTGGAATGGATGCAAAGATGACCTCCCTTCCACTCCTCGGATGTAAGAGGACAGGAGCTGGCTTGGTCTCGAACGGCTCTGCCGTGTCCCTTTGCAACCCTCTAAACCCCATTGCCTCACTTGCAAAGTGCAGGGGCTCTCATGCTGAATCGCCTCTCAAGTCTCTTCCAGCTCTGACAGGCCGTGAGAATCTACCTCAGGAGATCTCCCACGACAGCTTCTCGGAGGATTGGCTAACTTGCCGGAAGGCTCCCTGTGATCTGACAACCCATATGTCTCATGCAATCAGACCTACCTATTTCTTTCTAGAGAACTCTAGGCAACTGCTGCAGCCTGCCCCATGCAGTGCGAAGTTTCCAGAAAGCTGGCAAACTGCCCGGATTTCCTCAGAAAATTGGGGGAGTGCGGAGCCAGGCAATTGTTTTTATACTTTGAGCTAGTTACTTCCTTCCTGTACCCATGCAGGGACATAGGGAGTGCCATTTGTGTACCTTGGAAGTTTTAAGATTTGCAGAGACCATCATATTTAAGGCTAAAAATGGTAAATGCTACCAAAAAACCAGCACGTTAATTACTCTCAACAAACTCCGTTTCAGATTTCTACAGGAGAGCCTCATTCCTCAAAAGTAGAAATTACTTCAGTTGTGAGACAATTAGCTTCTAAGCGTCAAACACAAAAACATATCATCACAGTTTTGGTGTCCTTGATCAGTACTGAACAACTGCTATGGACCAGACCCGGCGCCAGGTACTGAGAAGAGTTTGAAAATGAACATGACAGGATCCTAAATTCACGATCCAGCCTGGGAGGGAGACGTACAGATAGCTCTAGAAGGGAACTCGGAGAAAGAACTCATTAGGAGATCAGTGATGGTGCAGAATCCTATTCCTGACAGCAAGGATGAAGGTACCCACAGTTGAACAATTTTACAGAATTCTGTAAAACTAAGAGTCGCTCAAGCTCAAAGTGAACTAAGAACAAGCAGACTAGAAAGGACAGCGAGCTCACCCGGCCATCTTTGGGAGTATAGGATATACGGCTTACCTGTGATATAAAAGCTTATGTTTCTTCCCACAGTCCCTACTTTATTGGAAGCCATGCAACTGTAGATTCCAGAAATTCTAGAGTCAGCCACAACCAAGGTGCTAGCCGTCTGTAAAAGAAAAGGAAACTTTAGCTAGAGCAAAGAACTATTTGAACCTCCCTAAGATTCTTCTAAGGGCTGAAATGATTCAGCTGTTCCATTCATTCAGCAAGGGTAGTTACTGCACGCATGGCGGTTACCAGAAGGCTCTCCCTTTGCCGAGCCCCAGCAAGAATGGAAAAATAACAGGAAAGCAGGTCCTCAGGAGACCGGGGGCTATGACATCCGACTCGTATGAGGGTTTCAGGCTTATTTATCTCGTGCTGCTGGCGTAACAATTACAGACCTGAAGCTGAGATGCGGGACTGCACGTCCTACTCTGTGAGGTGGTCGGTTTCACGTCAATGAGAGGAACAGGTGAGGCTGAGGCCTTCCCTTTTGTTTGGATGACCTGAGACTATGGATGCCATTTGGTAACAGGAGGTTTCTTTGCTGTTTGCTTCTGTAACGGGCGTGTTAAGTGAGCAAGGACAGAAGAGAAAGGTTGGCCAAGCCATTTATTTTATGTACTCAAAGAATACAGTCTTGCAGCCCCCAAGGCGCTGAAGCTCTGGAAAGCTCTCTAAGGCTGTCCTGTGTGTTTGTCAATGACTTAATTTCTCAGTCTGCCAATTCCCAGTCTAGAAAGCGAAGATATACACTGTGAATATAATAGTGTTTCACAGGATTTTCGTGCTGCTCTTCGGCACAAGGGCCCTTGAAGAAACACCAGCGGTCACATTTGTGTGAGCCGGAAAGCCCTTTCTAAACTGTGATGTGTCGAAGAGTAATGAAACACAAATTTGTACTGTGTAAAGACTCACTTTGCTGTCTGCTTTTAAAGATAAAAATTAGTAAAATGAAACAGGTTGTTGAGAGTTTTAAAATTTTAACCCGGCCTTGCAAAAGTGTAATGCATCCTTTTTATGAAACAGATGAAAAGGCGAGTACATTCTTGTATTTAAAAAAAAAAAAAAGTGTATCCAGTTACTTATAAATTGTTGTAGCCTATCTCTTAGAACACGAGGAACTGGTCATTGGCTTTGAAATTAGAGAGGCTTGCTGATGCTTCCAGACGAGTGGGGTGTCCTGGCTGAAGCAGAATTAGATCAAGTGACTTACAGGCTAAACATAATATAAAGGCGGAAATGTGACAGCGGGCTAAGATGATGAACCCCGATTCTACAAAGGGTCCCAGCATTTTTCTGAGTTGCTAAGTAATGGGCTAAGCACTTGACTTATGTTCTCATATCCAGCCAATAAGCTATTTGTCTTTAATCGACGGATCAAGAACACTGAAAAATATACTCCTCGTTTTTTTCAGTCAGCAAGCTTATTGCTCCAAATTCTCTGTAACTTTCACTATAGTATAGTGTATATTACATGATGTCTCCTCTTCTGTTTCTTGGATCTGTTTAATTACATCTCCTCATATACCCTCTGTGAGTTGTTGAAGTTACTGGAAATGAAAGCATCTGCAATATGTGGCAATTTTCATTCAACCTGGCAGACATTGAGCGTTCATCAGGGCATTGCGCGGAGGTTACAAGGTGCAGTGACTATGATGAACGTGACACAATCCCTATTCTTAACCTTGAATAGTCCTTGGAGGACTACTTTAAGGTGGCAGAGAAGAATTTCTCTGCTTGAAGATCAAATATGTATTATTCTCTTTTGCAGAGAAACACTCACATGGAGGCCAATGACCAGTAGAGAAGATCACGAAAGAGCTCAGGCATCTCTTTCCCTATGTTAATTAATAATCTTTAGAAGAAGTGGGAAATACAAGGAAATGCTATCCAGAATATTTCTTTTAATTATTGCACCCACCACTTAAGAGCCATGGGAGGAAACGGAAGTAGTTGGAAGAGAAGCTTGTAGGTAGCAGTGGGAAAGGAAGTGTTAGCTATGGCTGCTGGGGCAATTCAGACCATCAAGTCAGACTCTGACTTCTTTATTTGGTCTCTGCAAACTTGCGCTCAGAATGCTTGGAAGTGGTATGCAACAAGTTCAGACCCAAGGGACACCAGTGAAGGCCCCCCAGCTCAAGCACGGCTTTTCTTATGATGTCAGCACTCAAATGTTTATCCTCAGGGGCCTCAGCAGAGTCTTATCTACATTCTTCGATTTGTTGCTCAGTAAATAAGTGAGAAACTCATTTCTGTTTGTCCCGAGGATGTTTGATATTAGGGACAGTGACTGCCTGACTCTGAAAGTTGCATCTGCATTTCTATTAAAATTATTTTGATTTCACTGGACTCAGAGCAAGTGAGCACAAGAACTGGGTTCCACGGTAAGGGACAGTCAGCTCACATGCGCACAGGTGCCACAGTGAAGACTTTTGCAGGCAATCTGGGGATGATTCCAGTAAACAGTTGGGAGAGCTCAGCGCTTTCGTGTAATCAGAGAATGAAATTGAGACACCTAGAACTGAAAGGAATCCAGATGGGGATACAAAGACATTTGAATCTCTCTTATTTTGCTTGAATGACCCCTTCCCAAAACAAGAGCTTACCCATAGGCAAGCCTGCTCCAGAACTCACCTCTCCCAAGCTCCTATTAAAATTGAACGAGAAAAGGACATTGATGGGAGTTTACATTATTTGTCTCTGGGTGCCTTCATGTAGCCCTTGCTATGCCCCAGATGGCACGTGAGGCGATATCTAGCTAACTAGGCTAGATATGGGCAGGCTAACTATGTGACTGTGGGTAAAGAGTCATTATGGTCTAAGCTGGGACTTTAATTTATTCCTCCCTATAGCCCTGTGAGGTAGGTATTTTACCCTTGATCTCTACATGGAACTGCTTCTTGCTTTAAAACTCTTTAAATTGAAAGGCACAGATCTATTGGTAGAGTTCTGTCTACTCTCTGAATTGAGTTCTTCCTTAAGAATACATCCTTAAATTGGCAGAGACTGGTCACATACACTAGAATGCTACTATGTACAGAAATACTAGTTTCTTTCCTATTTTTTCACATAAGGTGCAAGCTATTTTTCAACTGATACATTGTTATAAGGTTTGAAAATATGACCGATGAATGAAAAAGTTATAATTAAAAAAGGAAATTTAAAAATAAGATGAAATTAATATCCTATGATCAACTTTATTAAAAATTATCTGATTTCTAGAGCACTTTTTTCCAGAGAATATATGTTTAACTTAGAAACTAAAACATATTTTCATGAAAAACAAAAGATATTTATTTGATAATTGAAGTATAAACATTATAGGATCAGAAAAAGGAGCTCAAGTGTGAGTTGTAGGTGAGTGTGGTTTTTCTGGGCAGGAGACAACTTCTCTTAGGACAGCAAGTCCAAACGCAGAAGTCTTCCGAGTAAAAGGGACAAATCCATTCCCCAATGCTCGTAACCAAACACTATCGTTTCAAAGGGGGGAAAAATGAAAATAGCCTGACAGTTGGAACACCAAATATTAACTTAATACTTTAAAAGAGGAAGTGCCAAGAATTTGAGTTGTTACATGTGTTTGAAATTATAATCATTTAGAAGGTGCACCAAAAGAAATTCTCAAAGATGTCTGCTTGTCTTCATTCTATAATTAGTTTTCATTTGCCATAATTGCTTTTTAGTTCTGAACCTACACTTTGGGGGTGCCTTGACTTGCTCTGCCAGGACCTCAAGGATTTAGGTATTAGAAATAGACCCTTAAAGTCATTCTCTGGGTTCCTTTGTATGACCCAGGAACGCTGATGAAATCTGTCGTCAGGTACTGTAAGTTGGGAAGTTATTCATACCCCTTCCTTCCTTCCCTTTCCCTAAGCATTAGTAACTCCCTACCACAATGTGGTTTCAACCTCATGGATGAGAATGAATGGGGTGATGTGTAATTCAGCCTAATTTCCAGAACAAGTTTTAAAAGGTCTAAATATGGACCCGTGATTTTAATCTCGGGATGTTTCTAATATTGTTTCCTTTCAAGTGTGTCAGGGAGACATAAAAGTAGATATATAAAGGTCATGGAAGAATCTAAAATTAACCTCGGGTGGCACATTTGAGCCAAGTGATGGGAAAATAGAACGTGAGAATTCGAAAAAACTGAGGAGTGTGGGAAATGAGATACAAACTGGAATTCTGTCATTAGGTTTAAGGCCTCTGTCCTGGATCAGGGTCCTATGGTAACACTTCTCAAGGTAACCTCCAAACGATTTCAATGGAAATGCTGCTAAAACATTAACATTGTCACAATTCTCCAGCCTCACAGAATGAATGCTGTAATACGTATTTCCTGAGTGTTTTTTCTAACACAGGGCTCCTTCTACTTCCTACTCCATAGCTACAAACCCAATAGTCTGGCAACCCCATTAAAGGATACTAAAACTCCTCATTTGCTATTAGCAACTCCAATTGATGACTCATTTTTCACAAATCTAGGCCAAAACTTGCCCATGAGGAAACTAAATTTTATTGTCCTCTGCACCCTTCTATGAGTTAAACAAACAAAAAAAAAACACAAAACAAAACAAAGAAAAAAAAAAAAGGAAATCCCTAGAATCTGACACGGGCTCCAGTGGGACCTCTATTCCCCTGATCTGTGGGGGGTATCGCTGGCTGGACTATGTGACTGTAGCTAAAAGGGTCATTAGAGTCTAAGCTGGGACTCTAATATACTTCCTAAAAATGGGCAAAAAAGAAAAGCAGTTTAAAATGTAAAGGGAAGACCAGCACAAATAACTCTGAAATAGCAAAACTCCCATCTGTCATCATCATAAATTTTTTCCTACATACACAGAGATAAACCAAGAGATGCCAAAATTGTAAAAGTAGTAAATGCTTCTAAATCTAGGGCTTGAAATGAATAATGAGAATCTATTACAGTGACAGCTTCTAAGAGGATATGCCACATACACGTGATACACGTAGATGTCAATTTTGTTGAGAAAGTATTAAAAGTTTTTCAATGCAGGCAGTTATGGGACAAGGAGTCTTCCTTGTATACGACCACAATCAACTTGGGAATTGCATCAGGGCGTATAAGACAATCATGTTTATAAGAAGGGGCAAAGGAGGGAGGACAAGTATTATTAGCTCCATCTTTTGGAGGAGGGACAGGTGCAGAGAGAGGGACTGATCTGCGTGCGGTTATACAAGATAAGAAGTGACAGAGCTCGACCCCAGGGCTCCTGGCTGCAGGCTGGTCGACATACGTGCCCGCTGTGTCTGGATGTCTATATTTAAAACCTCCGTATAACTACAAAATTACAAGACAATAAACTTGTTTCAAGCTGCATGGAAAAAAAAATCAAGGAAGTTCCTTATCTCACTCAGGATTCGTGACTTCGCTCCCTCTGTGCTTTCCAGGTAACTCTGTATGGGGAGTCAGGCGGCTACGTCACGGTTCAGGCTAATTTGAAACTTTGCCTGGCTTTTTCATTTTCCACTTTCTTTTCTATTGTATCCTTTGTAGCTAGGATGCCAGAATAGAATTGAAACTTACCACTGGAACTAGGCTTATAAATTATTTTTTTTAATATGCAGTAGTTAACAGCACATCTACAAATTGACACAGTCAATGGCACCTTGAAGTTTTCTAGAATTCTGTAACAACTAACTTGTTTTCTATGGTGGGGCATTTCCTTTTTTTGAAAAAATGTACTGTCACTCAAATTAAACTCTCAAGTTCATAGAATTTCCTCTAAGGATTTCATTGAACTGCTCTCATCAATGGTCGTCCATCATGCGATGTTTCAAATTACAGCTCATTTGTATCAGAGAAAAATCGTAAACCACTGCTGTAGTCAGAAAAACTTTTCTTAAATCCTTGACAAGTGATGGCTCATATTTTCATGGAAGTGGTCACCACTTTAATTTCTGTAACTAGTTGGCAGAGCCACGGCTTTTGGAATAGGGAGATTTTGAGTTTCTCGTTTGCCACATTTCAGCTGTGTGGCTTTGAGTTCATCTCATCACCCCTGTTTTTCTTATCGTTAAAAAGTAGCTGACCACTCCGGCTGGCCAGAATGATGTTGATATGAGCATATGTCAAAAAGTTTTATAGAACGAGGAATTCAGATGTTATTTGTCATCATTGTTCAATCCGACATGGGCGGGGGGGGGGATGATGCCATCTACTCTGTTGCCTCCAAATGCCCAAAATACAGCTGAATACACAGATAACACAAGCATAAGCCCACTCCAGCAGACAGCACCCATACAAATGAACCACTCTGAGTCAAGATATGCACATATAAAGGGACATTTTGGCAAGGGGGTGATAGGTTTTTCCTTTTTAAAGCATCACTGCCCCTGTGCCTGATAATAGTAGATTTTAAAGTGTGTTTTTCCTGAATGCAACTAAAGAAAAGTCTGAGGTCCGCGAGGTGTGCCTGGTTCACAAGGCGTCAGCTGTCGCTGAGGCTCAGGGGAGGCCGGGGGAACAGCAAACGGACGGTATGCAAGAGGAGCAGCAAAGGCCGCCCATTGTAACAAACGTGGGTTCCCAAAGTTCAGGGTCCCTCAGCTGCTATGCAAATCCACCGTCTGCAGTCTCTCCTTGGGGGCAGAGGGCCAAGTGCTAACATGAAGCCCATGAGATTTGCTGTAATGAAGACCCTGCCTCTGACCCACAAGAAGCAAGTCTTCAACCACCAAACATAAACCTGGGACAGGCCTACCTGTTAGCCTGAAGGTAGGGTACAATCTCAGAGCCTTTGCAGTTCTTGGCACCTTTTTTAGAGGATAAGTTGAATCCTCCAAAATTGGTCAAAGGGTACAAAGTTTCAGTCGTGTTGGATAAGTCCTAGAGATCCCCTGTTCAGCACAGTACTTGCAGTGAACGATGCTGTGTTGTACACATTTGCTATGTGTTGTCATTGATTCATTCACACATTCCTACATGCAGTGGGAGGAAACTTTTGCAGGCAATGGAAAAGTTGATAGCGTTGACTGTGGCGATGGTTTCATGGGTGTATATTTCTCTCCAAAGTCATTATTAAACTATACTCATTGACATACAAAAAGCTGTACAAATTTAATCATACCTAAGTAAAAAATTTTTAATACTAAAAGGAGTATCAGCAAAGATGCCTGCTTGACCCTCATTAGGTCAGGGAATTTTTTTTTCCTTTGGTTAGAAGTCTCTCTCTCTCTCTCTTTTTTTTTTTTTTTTTGAATTGAGGTATAATTGATATAGAACACTGTATTAGTTTCAGCTTACGGATGGCATAAATGATTCAGTATTTGTATGTATTGCAACACGATCACCACAATAAGTCCACTTAACATCTGTCATCATACAGAGTTAAGCAAATCTTTTTTCTTGTGATAAGAAGTACTAAGATCTGGGGCGCCTGGGTGGCACAGCGGTTAAGCGTCTGCCTTCGGCTCAGGGCGTGATCCCAGCGTTATGGGATCGAGCCCCACATCAGGCTCCTCTGCTATGAGCCTGCTTCTTCCTCTCCCACTCCCCCTGCCTGTGTTCCTTCTCTTGCTAGCTATCTCTATCTATGTCAAATAAATAAATAAAATCTTAAAAAAAAAAAAAAAGAAGTACTAAGATCTATTCTCTTAGCAAACTTTGAAATATGCAATTCAGTGTTATTAACTATATTCGCCACATTGTACAATACATCCCCCAGGACTTAGTTATTTTGTAACTGCAGCTTTGTACCTTTTGACCCCCTTCACTTATTTTTAACAACCCTTACCCCTGCCTCTGGCAACCACTGATCTGTGCTCTGTAATCTATAAGCTGGGTTTCGTTTCTTTTCGATTTCACATATAAGTGAGATCATACGGTATTTGTCTTTCTTTGCCTGGCTTCTTTCACTTAGCGTAATGCCCTCAAAGTCCATCCATGTCACAAATAGCAAGATTTCATTCTTTCTTGTGGCTGAGTCCTATTCCATTGAGTGTATACATACCATACATTCTTCATTCATTCATTCATTCATTCATTCATTCATTCAATGGGCACTGAAGTCACTTCCATATCTCGGCTATTATAAATAGTGCTGCTGTGAACGTGAGGGTGAAGATATTTTTGAGTTAGTGTTTTTGTTTTCTTTGGATATATACCCAGAAGTGGAATTGCTGGATTATAGGGTAGTTCTATTTTTAGTTTTTTGAGGAACTTCCAAAGACCTCCATGTTTTTCGTAACAGCCGCATAAATTTACAACCCACCAATAGTGCACAAAGGTTCCCCTTTCTCCACATCCTCACCTATACTTATTATTTCTTGTCTCTTTGATAATGGCCATTCCAACAGGTGTCAGGAGATATCTCATTATGCTTTTGATTTGTATTTCTTAGGGCAGGGAATCCTTATATATGTGTTTGCATACCCTGACTTAGGCTTTGCCCTTGCAAAGACAGAGGGAAAACAAGCTGTTCAGTGAAATGGAAATATTCCATTTTAGCCCTAAGTTTTGTACTAGCTTTTGCTTATCAACAGCCCACTTAGTGTATGTATGTCAGAGATTCTCAGTCCTGGGTACATGCTAGAATCTCCCAGGGAACTTTTATGAACCCTGGGCTCTACTCCAGAGATTCAATGTCATGATAACTGGTGGAGTATTCTGATATTCAGCCAGGGTTGAAAGCCATTGATATCTGAAAGGCAGCTCCCCCTCTTCCATTAGGACCGACTACTCATGCCTTTGGAACTGGAGGGCCGTTGGAGAACAGTTTAAGCAGCCTCAGGCTCTCTCTCCATGAAGCAATATCTCAGATCTTGTCTTCTCTCTGAATTTTTGTTTGAGCATTTGAATTACTTCTGGTTCTAGTAAACCCAGAACTGGAAGCCAAGTGTGTATTTTTAAAATAAATGTCCCAGGGACACCTGGGTGGCTCAGTCGGCTAAGCATCTGCCTTCGGCTCAAGTCCCAGGATCAAGTCTGCTTCTCTCTCTCCCTCTCCCTTTGCCCCTCCCCCTACTCGTGCTCTCATTCACTCTCAAATAAAATCTTGAAAAGAAAAATAAAATAAATATGCCAGTGCTTATTTTTGGACACAATACCTTATTCTTTCCTTCTATTATTGCCATGCGCTGAGTGATGCTTTCAATCCTGTTTCCTATGTTGCTGTCAGGATCCAGGATTAGGGACTCTTCCTTATTGGAGCAAAAGTCATACCTATTTAAAAAAAAAAAAAAAAAGTAAGTCATCATTATGTTGCTTTGTAGCATGGTCCAGCCCATGGTGACAGGTGAAATAAAAATCACTGGTTAAGTCCTGAGATAACAAAGATAACAAAACACATTTTCTTCTTTTCCTTAGATTTTTTTCCCCTATAATCATCCCCACAACTTAAAAATAGAAAATATATTTTGCTTGCTCTGAAAGCAAACCACACCAGTGTATCTCCATACAGCCTTCCTCTTCTCAATGTTAAATACTAAGTAAAAATGCAAAAATAAGGAAATTTAATACCTAGATTTAAATTAGTTCTTGTAGAGGAAACATGCAAACACAGTGAAAAAAAAAGTTATGCTAATGAATGGAAACCTCGAGGAAATAATAGCATTTCACATCTATAAAAGGTTGGCTTTTAGTCAGCACATTCCATTATACAGCTAATTTTTTCCAGGGCTAATTAAATGTATATGGAAACACACAGCATGAAGCAGTTATTACGTTCTATTTCTTTCCAAGTTTTGGGGTATCATGAGAAGCTCTTTAACTGCTCAGACCTCAAGTGTTCCTTATAAAACGATCTTTTCTGTTTCTAAAAGTCCATGAGATTTCTTATTATATCAAACTAGCTAGCAGAATACCATTTTCAAGAGAGAAGTTACCATGTTCAAATACACATTCTTTTTTTTTTTTTTAAAGATTTTATTTATTTATTCAACAGAGATAGAGACAGCCAGCGAGAGAGGGAACACAAGCAGGGGGAGTGGGAGAGGAAGAAGCAGGCTCCCAGCGGAGGAGCCTGATGTGGGGCTCGATCCCAGGACTCCGGGACCACGCCCTGAGCCGAAGGCAGACGCTTAATGACTGCGTCACCCAGGCGCCCCCAAATACACATTCTTATCAGCAAGCTTCTGTTTTCATATGGTTTCTTACTCAAATTTTGGTGGAAATAGTTATTAATCTCAACAGTCACAAAACTGCTCCCAGACCAAACCCTGAATGCTCTAGTTTTTAGTGGAATCCTTTTTGCTCCCAAAGCTCCAAAGACTGAAGAAAGGCCAGGCTTCTTTGTCCAACAGCCAAGGCCATTCATAGTCCATTCCCTACCTAGAATTTGTGGTGAGCAGAGAGCCTCCCGGGCTCTAATTTGTACTTGTCGTGGGCAAATTACGGGGATTTTCAAACCAGGAGGAATTTCACAGCCCAATTTCCAGAGAGAATGAGCAGTTGATCGTAAGAGGCCCATGGTAGCCATGATTTACATAAGATGACAGTGAAAAAATAAAATAAGTCGAGGAAGAAGGTAGTATAGATAAGATTGTGATGACTAGGAAAATGTTCAGTGATTATCCCTCTCTGGTCTTTGAGCTGAGAAGGAACTCCAGACTGTTAAACCACCGAGTCTTCCTGGGTGGTCTCCTCTCCCAACCTGTCATGTCCGCCCCCAGAGCATTCCCCACGTGCTAAGTGGCCCCACTGGGCCAGAAGTTCCAGGAGACCACATCTACTATACACTCTGTCCTCATGTCACAGCAAGGGCGGAGCATGTCATTGGCACTCTATGGACACCTGCTAATATACACACAGGCATGGGGGACAGATACACTATTTCTAGCAAGAGGTTTCATTTGTTTTCATTGTTCATTATTTTCAAACATCTTGGGAAGCACAGCCCTAGTGTAATAAAGCCCCATATACTCATCACCCAGACTCAACAGTTATCCAGATTTTGCCACAGTTGTTTTGTCTATCCTTGTTTTTTTTTCCCCCCATCTTCCTCTTTTGTGGAGTATTTTAAAGCAAATCTCAGATGTCCTGTCATTTCAGCCCTTACATATGTCAGTGCATATCCCTAAAAGAATGCACATTTTCTAAGATAACAACAACACCATTATTACACCTAATTGTACCTGCAGATTTTCCCAAATGTTGGCAAAATGTCTTTTACAGTTAGATTATAAGATTTAAAGTAAGAAGAATAATAAGGACTGGCCATTCCTTAAGGAATTTATGCCATTTCTACTAGATAGTTTTTATAGTCATCAGGTAAAATAAGCAAACATTTTAACTGTTATTAGTGGAGGAAAATGAGCCCAAGAGAAATTATATACTTTCTCCTTTACTTGAAACATTGTAATGCTATAGTTTTGAAATCCTAAGTCATTCTGCTATACCCTCTGTTCTCTGGGCTGTTACATCCATGCCTTGAACCGCCATTTGACCTCACGTCCTTCACACACACTCAGTACACACGCGAGTATATCCAACGTACATATGCCTTACATGGAGATGGGCTTTATTACACGTGCACACCTGTACTGGACATGTGCGTGTGTACTTGGCATTGTGCCGCCAAACAGCTGAAGTTTTCTCTTGTATCTGGAAAAGAAGCTTTTAATTTCATTCTCCCCCCCCCCCAAAGAAGTGAAAAAGATAAACGAATGCCTCAGACAGAGATCTTAATTGGTCTTCAGGAAAGGCAAAGAAATATGTTCGAGTACAGCGAGTCTAGGCATTTCCCGAGGGAAGTGCAGTCTGCTGCCCAAGTTCACGCAGGGCTGTCAGCCTCTGACCCCCACCCCGCCCCCAGGGGCGGCTGCTGGCGGCACAGGCCCTAGTATGGAAACTATAGGCTAGACTCAAGGCAAGGTCCTTCCAGTGCAAAGGACAGATTCTATGGCCATTTTCTAATTTAGGGACTGGTTTTTTTTTTTCCCTCTTTGTAATTGGAACCATAAAAATAGAATGTCATTTAGGAGCCTGACTATATAACAGCACTTGAAAAGAGATTGAGGGGGAGGGGAATTTGCCTAAGCCTTAAGAATACATCAAGCTCTTAAGGAAGTAGATTGTGCCATGTTTGAAGATGCAAAGATAATCACTGTGCTGGGAACCGTCTTGAGGGGGGAGGAAGCCGAACAACAAGAGGAAAGCAGCGTTCACTCCTGATTTCGCACAGGAAGCCCACAGCACCTCCTGCCAAAGGGAGATAAGAAAGCTCCCAGGCACTATTCTGGACAAGGCCACTGTTATCAGCTTCAGCTCCACGCGGTCCTCTCCATGCTCCAAGCCTCTGTCCCTCGCCTAATGAGCTTTCAGACTCCTACCTCCATTTGCATATAGCACGACAAATACAATGGCACGGAGGTATTTATAACCATTGAGACACAAAAAATTTCCGGGGTAAGGGTGTACTCCAGTCATCTCATCAATTGCCCTGGAGTTGAAACAAATTAGTTTTGGACTAGAGATTGATATAAATAAGTTAAAACAGGCAATTTGACATCTAACACATGGAGCTGTGACTCTATGTGTGACAAGTCAGTCTGTCTACCTCCAAGTAGGAGCCGTCTGTGGGACTCTCCCACCTGGTCTAAGTAACCAGGCTGCTGCTTTCCGCACGTAATGGGAAAACACCACCCTCCATAGATGTAAATGACAGGATAGACCTGCAGCTTTGGGTTGATTTTTCCTGTAGTCGTGATGGATTTGCCCTATTCCCTTCACAATCAAACATTTGGCTCCTCTGTGACCAAAGACAGATGAAGGCAGTCTGGGGCCACAAAGGCAAAGCCAACACTGAGGTTAAACCTACAATCCTGACTGCTGGTCTTAACAGGAAAGCTAACCAGCCATGGGCTACAATAATTGTAATCTACACCATGCAATATTATGCTCTATTATAATAAGGGTATTTTGTGCATGCTAAGCACCGTGCTAAGTGATTCATACTCTATCTCATTAACCCACACAACAACCTAAAAAGTAGGTACTATCATCCCCCCTTTAAGGGACAGGGAGATTGAAGATTAGAGAGGTTAAGTAAATTACCCAAGGTTAAACAGCTAGTAAATGGCAGAGGCAGAATTTGTCATCCGTTCTGGCTCGTTCCCAGCATCTGTGCGCTGAACCCTTCCCCACATGCAACATAATATCCACGGAATACCACTGCATACCGAGAGATTATTATACTTCAGGGCTGCTTTGTATACAGAAAGGAAAGCCTTCTCCAACATTCACTACACCAATTCTATTTGCATTGGGGATTTAATGGTTTGTTTTTTGTTTTTGTTTTTTTGTTGTTTTTTCTCCCTTTCTGCCGTAAAGCTTCTTTCCAAAATACGGCAAACAACTCTTATCACCCACCAAAATGTATATTACGTGCTCAAAGTGTACATGCCGCAGAATTACAGTTTTAATTAGAGTTCCCTTTTTCGTCCCAGAATCAGAGACTGAAGGAGAGTTCCCACTCACCTTCACAAATCCTTTGGATTGCCTTTACAGGAAATGCCAGACAGAGTGCACCCAAAGGTACCGTACCTCTTGTGTTCACCTGTGCTTTTTCTTAGTGCTGGCTTTGAACAATTCTGATCTTCAGATTTTGTTCATTCCTCCTGCCTTCCTCTCCCCTCCCCCTACCTCGAATGCAGAGCTCACACTTTCTTTTCTTTAGAGGATGGATGGCTGCATCTGGGGAATCAGAAGGAAGCGTCCAGCTGGGTGAGCTTTCGCCATTGATGGTTAGTATCTGTATTCTTGGAAGTGGCATCCTCAGAACGGTTCGACACTTCACTGAGCCTTTCTAGAAACTGACTGTCTGTTTAGTGCCTGTTATGATACCCATGCCTCCTGGAGATATCCAGTAGGACTTCTCATTTCTTAAATGATTTCTAGCAAATTCTAGAAGGTCTACTCCATAGCCTGAATCTCAAGATAAAGAGATTTTTTTTTTTTTTGGCTTCCTTTCATCCCATGATAAATAAATGATATTAAGCTGATCTTTCTTTCAACATTTCTGTTCTGCTAAATCCGGACTCTTGGTCGGCTGAAGGGACCTGGCTGTTCCTGAGCTGCTACTAATGTGCCAGGCCTAGGCTTGGTGGGTGGGGGACGATACACATTTAATTCTCATAGTCCAACTAATTCTCACAGTCCCCCTTCGGTGAAGCAAGCATTATTATGCCCATTTCAAAAACCTTTTTACAACAAAGGAAACAAAGACTCAGAAAAACCAAATGCCTTGCTCAGACTCACAGAGAAAGTAGCAGACCTGGGATCAGAACCCAGATATATTCCACTCTTTCCACCACACCAGAACTCAACCCATCACACAAGATGAATTCTGTTCCCAAGGAACCTCCCCAAACCTTAATCACCGTGCTTCACAGGGTGAATCTGGCTCGGAGTCACAGGTTAGAGGAAAACTCTGGGGGTCCTCTGAATCAAACTGGCACAAAGTCAGACACCAAGGGAAAGTGAAAAATTAGCTTTCAAGAGGAGAAGCAGCCCCCAGTCCTTTGGTGGAAGGGGAAAGGGCAGAGACATATTTTATAATTACATTTTTGACATAAATTCTGGTTTGTTTTCATCATCAAAATGTCTTGATGCTAAAACTACAGGAACTCTTGGGCTCCTACCGGCTGATGAATTTTATCATTTAATAAAATCTTGCAACGAAATAACAAATCCAACTTTTATCACAATCTTTGTCTTTCCCTATAACTCACTTGTGTCTGCACAATCCCTGGACATGTTCTGGGATGCAGCTGGCCTGTTTTATTATGAATTCCAATACGCTTGTAGCAGGCAGAAGACTTTAAGGAGGACCTCTGGGGTGGGGGCGGGGGTGCGCCGTGGTGAGCCGAGCACCCAATACCCAATGGCTGCCTATTTGATCCTGAGCCATGCCTAGGAACGAACGCGTATATCGATTTATGATGAAAGCACATTCAGTTGGAAAAGAGGCTCTAGAAAGCTCTAGAAAGTCTCAAGACAGAATAACCTCCCTCTCCTTTTTTTTCTTTTTTGGATGATGAAATCTGAGGACTTCTGGTGTGGACTCTGCTTATCTGTTTAATGGGATTTGACTGCACGTGCTAACTCTGATTAGAATCTGTTTGTACAGAATACTGAATCATTTCAAGTTAGGAAACAAAGGGGTAGAGCAGTA
Organism: Ursus americanus; assembly: GCF_024610735.1. Lineage (NCBI taxonomy): Eukaryota > Metazoa > Chordata > Mammalia > Carnivora > Ursidae > Ursus > Ursus americanus. The sequence continues at coordinate 70,483,602 of NC_142136.1, read as the reverse complement.
ATAAAGAGCAAATCGAGGCTGTAAAATGTCTTTCAAAAAAACTAGAAAGGAAAAAAAAAAAAGGACCACCTGGCAGCCTGCCAGAGGGCACGGCTGGGGCTGGTCCCCGTGATGGCGCGCCATCCTGTATGAGGGCCTGATGTAAACTTTCCTCTGCTACCGTGGGTGTCATGTCAAAACATTAGTGCTAGTGTGTCTGAGCCATCAGATTAATAGAATCTGCAAACACTCTCTGTTCCCCTCCTCTCACGTTGTCTCAAAACAAATAAAACAATATAGGGGAGGGGATGCTGGCAGAAAAAGGTGTGGAGTTGGAAGGAGTGTTTAGACAGAATGGTTCCTGCTCCTTGTGCTCCAGGAAGAGGGCCTGGGCCTTCGGGGTGGTCACAGGGTCACGCCAAGGGGATCCTGGGCGAGTGACTCTCTTGCGCACGGAGAGACCTTGTGACGCCTTGGAGCCCATACTGAAAACTACTTCTTGTCTGAATGGAGAGGGGGGAGTGGAGAAGGCTTCTCGGGGATTGAAGGCTCTGGGTCAGCTCCTTGGACAATGGTGGAGGTGATCCAGAGCCCTGGCCACCTCTGTTTCGATAAAAGCTTTTCCGTGAGCGTCTTGGCCTGTGCTGCTTCCTGCCCTCCAGGGTCTCGTGGTCCATTCACACTCAGAACAAGGCCTGTCTTCCCAGCCTCTGCTTTCCTTCCTCCTCTCTCCCTGCTTGCTTCCACCAAGAGCTCCAAGCTACCCCTGACTCTGGCCCTCTCTCTTTTACAGAATCTGAGCCAAGGGCCAAGGCATCCTGGTAACCCTATTTCCGGGGGGACCAAGGGTGGATACTTCCTTGGCCACACCCAGATGTGGGTCTTCACAAGAACACCTATTTTGTTCCTTCGTTTTTCTTCTAAGTGAAAGAGTGGTCAGCTGAGGAAGGGTGATTTGATAAATAAGAATTCTTCAGGGAAATCTCAAGAGGAGCTATAAATAATATCCTTAAACTCATTCAAGGAGTCTTCAGGTATTAACTCTAAATATTTCAAGCTATGGTTACATTTTGTTCTCATGGAAAGGAAGAAAGCACATGACTTATTATATAGTTGTCGAGGCTGACATGTCCAGACAGCCTTCAGGAATAGGGGTGGGCGATCACAACGTAGCATTAGGAGCACAGAACCTAGACCTAGTCCGACCTGAGTTCAAATCATAGTTTTACCACCTCTTAGTTCTGTCAGCCTGGACAGCAAAAGCCCAACCGTGGGAATCAGAGTCACAGAAAATTGCTCAGAGGACTTACAGTCTTTTCAATCCTTTGAATAGTTCTGAAATAGAACTTTAAAAAAACAAAGATTATTTATTTGAGTGAGAGAGGACGCACACACGTGTCAGGGAGGAGCAGAGGGAAAGTGAGAGAGAGAATCTCAAGCCGACTCCCCACTGAGTGCGGAGCCTGACTCGGGGCTCAATCTCACGACCCTGAGCCAAAATCAAGAGTTGGACACTTAACTCGCTGAGCCACCCAAGTGCCCTGGATCATACCACTTTTAATAAATTCTGCTTTGGTGTTAGGCCACTGATCAGCGCTACGGGCTGTGATGATTTCCGGTCCTAGGGCTCTCACTGTAGTAGAAATGTGCTGGAGGAGTTTGTGTATGATACATCCCGAGGATTATGATAGGAGAAATCATTTTTCTCAGATTTCAATTTCCTGAAAGGTTGTCGTTCTTTTGGTTTGTTTTTATCTGATGGGCCCCTTCATCTTGCAAATGTCTATTTCATTTTTCTTTCTCTCTCTTGACAACTAAGAAGTAAAAGCACATGGGCCATATCTCTGTACTAGCCTTACCTCATTTTCTCCTTCCATTCAGATTTGCTCAATTATTTATTGTACTTTGTGAACCGCCTCAAATTCTTTGGGAAATGAATGTGTTCTTAACATTGCCAACTTGAAAGAAGTAACCTCATGTTACCATGTCTTACTGGTTTTATTATAGGAGTTAAAAGACAAACAGAAGGGAAATAATTTACAGAAGAGCCTCTTGCTGTCAACGATGGCGAACGTCAGGGTGATACTAAATGAGTTAATTTATGTAATGTGCTTAGCACGGTGCCCAACACACACTGGATGGGTTGATAACGTAAGTTGTCATTTTATTATCTCACTAGATAGAGAGCTACTTAAGAGCAGGGACTGCGTCTTGTTCACCATTATAACCTTCAGGCCTAGCCCAGCCATCTGGTAAACAGTAGAGGAGCACACCCGTCTCTTGCTCCGTTGACCATCTGATGAGAAGAGTGAATCCTGACTATGGCCTGACTAGATGTGGATTCCACCCCGTGTCGGCTGTCAACCTACCATCCATCATTTACCTCCAACGTGCTGAAAAAGGGGCACTACTGACCCTCAAGTGACCTCACTTATCTCCCCTCAACGAAGGACTATATCACCACCATCAGTGCCTGTCTACTCACAGTGAGGAGTACGAATGGAGACAGAGGGTCTGACTGGGACCTGGATGAACTCCTCACAGCATTATCCGTTTCTGACCAACTGACAGTCATGGACAATTTCAACTTAGGCAATGATGCTCACATGTGGAGAAGCATCTTCTGGTCTGACAAGAAATAGAAAACCCTCAAGCAACGGTCTTCTCCTCTCCTCCAGGGTAGGCAAAAATACTGGCTCATAATCATTAGCACTATTTTATTCAAATAAAAAAATACATATTCATACATATTCCATTTAAGAAATAAAATCACGTCCTCTGAAAGAAGGAGAAGATTTAGTTTCTTCTGTGATTAAGGAACATACACATTTCTTGAAGAGACAAGTCAAATACGTGCTCATGTATCAAAATATCAGAAAAATATCAGAATATAATTGAGCGCAAGCAAGTAAGATGTCAAGAGCCCATATGTTACCATTGCGGGACGAGACTTGAGTCAGTGAACATTCGAATAGCTGAGGTAGAATTCTCAAATGCAAGTAGATTCAGGATATTATAGCTCCTCTAATTTCCTAAAAAATCTGAAAATTCTACCCTTTCTGGTCCCATCTTAATTTCTTTGGAGTAAATCACTATAGTCAGAAGACCTGTCTAAAGAAGCAAGCACAGGGGAAGCTGGGCGACTCAGTCGGTTAAGCGCCCGACTCTCGGTTTTGGCTCAGGTCATGATCTCAGGGTCTGGAGACTAAGCCCCGAGATGCGCTCCACGCTCAGTGCAGAGTCTGCTTGTGGAGTCTTGGGACTCTCTCTCCCTTTCCCTCTGCCCCTCCCCCCTTCTCTCTAATAAATAAATAAATCTTAAAAAAAAAAAAAAAAGATGCAAGCATGTTTCCTGGGAGAACATTAACCTAAGAGCATGGATCATTTTGTCAGAGTATTGTCCGCTTTCACAGGATACCAGTGTGTGTGTGATGCCATGGGCATGATGCAGTGGGCAACTCTAGAATGATCTAAAAAATACTGGATGAGTTCCAGCAAACAAACTGAGCACTCCCAATGCACCAGCCATGGAGCTAAGTACTTCATATGTATTAGCTCAGCTAACCCTCCAAACGACCTACGGTGTCAGGGCTATTATCTCTCTCTGTTGTGTCGATCGGGAAACTCGGACACACAGAGGTGGTTTATTTTATCCAGAAGCCAGCTGATAGTAGTAGAGGGTAGAGGCAGGATTTGGACTCCAGAGCCCATGACCTTAAACGCTAGACTAGATTTTTCTGCATTCTAACACCTTTTACAATTGCTTCTTGATGTCATTAATGCAGGCCTCTCAAAATGTATTTGCTTTCTGGATCATGAGCCTTTGGCCCAAAATTATTCAACTTAAGGTCTACGTAGTTGTTACAGAGCCAATGCTAGTGGTGAAAATGAGTGCCTGGTAGATGATATGTGAGAAGGCCACTCATTCACAGACTCTGACACGCCACAGCCGGGGGTGGTGTCCTAAGAAGATGCTTAAACTTTCTGTAATGGCAATAATCCCAGGATCTGCCTCATATAAGTTCTGTAATAATTAAATGAGACAGTACATATTAAGCACTTAATGTCCTATAGGTAAGTACTCCATAATTTTCAGCTATAAAAGAAAGAAAAACAGAAATCCTAGACCATAGTCTTCTTTTGGACATAATCTTCTATTTGGTTCTAAGTAGTCTCTAAATACCCATTCTTGTTTTCCTCACCTTACTTACCCAAAGGCTTTTCCACACAAGAGAGTTCTCAATAAGGTAGCAATCAGCGATCTTCTGACGTGGTTTTCAATGATAAACACAAGGCATATGGGACATTAAAAGCCTCAGGAAATGGGATAACATGCCCCCAGATGATTTTTTTACTTTTATCTATTTATTTATTTTGAAAGATTTTATTTATTTATTTGAGAGAGAGAGAGAGCTCACACACACAAATGAGGGAAAGGCAGAGGGAGAGGGAGAAATAGACTCCCTGCTGAGCAGGGAGCCCGACTTGGGACTTAATCCCACAACCCTGGGATCATGACCTGAGCCGAAGGCAGACACTTAACCGACTGAGCCACCCAGCCGCATCCCACCCCCCAGATCATTTTTTAAAAAGCTCAAGTGAAAACCCAAGTTCTTGGATTCTGAGGATTTGATCTTCAGACGCGCAGGACAGACTTTCAGGGACACAAGGCACATGACACATGCCAAGGACGGGCTACAGGAGTAAGACCGCCAACAGTGAGCCTGTGAGAGTTTATCAGTCTAGACGAGCGAGTGACGGGGTGGGCCTGTGGGCAGTAGAAGGCAGAACAGCCAGGCATCAGCCAGGCAGGTGGGCTGAGATAGAATGAATGGCTGGCTCAACTATTTAGCCCTCATGGGAAAAATTCCACATCGGGTCCATACCCACCTTTCCAATTTTGGTTTTAATTTTTCTCAGCCCAAATCTGAGATGCCAGCCAAGTTACTCCTCAAGTATATACTTTTCAACTCTTCAACCCGACCCTATTCCCACGTCACTCTTGCCACAGCTATGTTCCTTGCCATCTGCCATTCTAGTATCGACCCATCATCTTTGGGACTCAGATCTTATTTCCCCCACGGAGTTTCCTCTAAACTGCAGTACTCCCCACCTACCATCCTCTGAAACCATGATGATTCATTTATTCATCCAGATTACAGGCACCTCCCACAGAGACTCCATGCAATGTTCTGGTGGAAATAAGAATGAACGGGAATAATAAACAGGAAATCAGAGACTTGGGTCTCGTCCCGGGCTTGCCATTAACTAGCTGCGAGGTGAAGGATAATTATTTATCTTTGAGCCAGTTTCTCCTCTATAAAACAAGCTCTCTTAATCTCGAAGATTCCTTAATTCTAAGTGAACCAAGCATTCAAAGGGACTAGGTCAAGGCCTGCGGAGGCGTCCATGTCCTCATCGCATTTACTCACCAACTACACACTCAAGCTTTCTCCTTCATTTTCTTTTGTCCCCCACCCCCCCACCCATTCTTCATCTCCTGTGCCTCCTGCAAAAATCCACAGCTTTGCGAGCCCCCTGAGGGCTGAGTGCTTGCTGAATCCTGATCCAGAAAATTAATCCTGAACGACAAAGGAGGGAACAGGACCTCCCTACGAGAGATCAAATACCCCTGCCTGGTAAGAAAGTCGCAGAGAGGGACAGTGCCGCCACCGTACAAGTGCCAAATGGACTGTGTGACTTGCTACCCTCCTCAGGTGGGTCTTATTTAGACCTGCTCATCCCATCGGGGTTTATACCCCCTCAAAGGGTCTATTCCCACCTGTAGGTCTGGGGCCCAAACCAGTGCAGCTCATCCCCAGTTCCCAAAGTAATCGTGAAATCTGACCTGAATTCTCCCAGCTACCCTTTCTCCTCTCCTCTCCCATCCTTGGTGCAACTAATTTAACAGGTGGACACTGAAGGATCCCTGGTGACAACAGTAAACCCAGTAGGTTAGGCCAGTGCCTCCCCAAACCCGTCCCCCTCAAAGATTTCTGCGCCTTCCTCTGGGAACCCACAGCGGTGCACTTAGAGGAGTCCTGGGAGACACCAGTGAAAAGTAACCTTCTGAAATGCCAACCTATTTAGCCTCTCTTATTCCATGAGCTGAAGACACCTGAGAAACAACTTTCTAAGCCTCAGTTTCCCAATAGGGAAATTATGTCCATTCTGTAATATTGTACGGATTAGGGATAATGTAGAGAAAGGGGTGAACGTAGCTTTGACACTACGAAGCTCATTGACTGACACTCATTGATTACATCTGTTATCATTAGACAGCGGCATTCATGGTGACAAGACATCCCCCAAGGTTTCTGAAGAAAGTATGAAGGAAGAAGTTCTAGTGACTTGAAGTGTTTTACAAGGCACCATCTGGCCATAGCCTAAATCCATTACACCCTTTCTATCTTCTCAATGCACCAGGCTCTACTTTTTCACCCGAAAGGGCAGTGAGGTTACATTAAAACCACAGACTAGAGTTCATGTTTCAAGAAACAGTCCACCGATTTTATTCTTTGTGCCACATCAGCACGGGAGGGGAGCAAAACAGTCTGCTAAGTCAATGGAGATCTAACTAAATGTAGACTTCCAAGAACAGGTGCATGTTTTATAAGGGATTTGTCCTATTTATTGTGGGGAGTCCTACTAATGTCCTACTAATTGTACTTATTGTGTTAGGACATTAGTTTCTAGATTCAATTGTGAAAACGCCCATTCAATTTTAAAAAATCTGTGAATATGGCCAAAGAAAATTTGAGAAGGTCTGCCAATCTTCTTTAAGGAATCTTCCCAAACCATGTATCATTACCTTCTGGTATTCCTAATCCTGGGAAGCAACACTGAATTTTGCTCTAAAGATTCCTATAAAAGCCATTCCTATGACTCAGCCTTTTGGTTTAATTTAAACACATAATGAAATGTTTGATAGCAATTACAGGAGACAGTTAATTCATTAGAAGCAATTATTCCTCAGACTTGCTGTATTACCACGAGGAGTGGGAAAAAGAGGAAAATCTCACAAAGCAGAGAAAAGTGGCAGAGAGGCATTTGGCAAATGAACTCGTGCTCTGTTCTCAGGACTTTGTATGAAATATCAATAAAGGGCCCTCGTCCAAACATTCACATTGGGCAGCATGCACTTCCTCATCCAGCAATTATATAACAGAAAGCAAGAAGTTTCTCATTAGTAGGTGAGCATTCACATTCTGCTTGTGATGAAAGCCTCCGGTAGAAGATGGCCAGATTTATTTAAGCTTGTTTGTTCAAAAAGTCCTGCTACAGTGGTCTTTGGTGAATGAGTCTTCTTTAAAGTCCCCATTTTGATTCAAGGTTTTGTGTATGGCAAATTAAAATTCTCGATAGCATGTCTGGCTTGGGTCCACAAACCCGTACGTACCCGGCACAGAAAATATGTCAAGAGACGCATGGGTACAAATTATACGTACACTTAGGAGGAAGGTGGTAAATATTAAAACATGCAGCGTATGATATTTCCAAAAGAGGAGGTCCTCTTCAATTATGCTTCCCTCTGACATCTGACCTACATTTAGCCTCCAGGAAATGTTGACTTTTTCCATGTTTACACTGTTAACACTTTTATTTTGTAGATAGTAGAATATGGGACATAAAATTGTTTCAGAAAAAAAAAATAACAGACATTCATGCTGGCAGTCAATTAAGTCCTTGAGTACATTTCTAATTAACTACCATTAACAATTGTTTTGTTTTGGTCCTGTTAGTTTTGTGCATCAGTGGGGGATGTAAAATTACGTTTCTCTCAGATGATCTATCCCTCACACATCCCTAATGATTCAGGCCTTCCTTTCTCTGCCAATTTGCTGATGTACACAATAGAGGGATGCAATTAAGCAAGCCCTCCTCAGAGTTCTAGATGCCTCTGCCTTTCCTTAGTTTGTAGGCCACCTCCCACCCCCACTTCCCCCAAGAAGCCCAGCAAACTACACTTGGTCGTGGAGTGGCCCGCTTTCCCTAGATCCAATCCCCAGTCCTCTACTACGGGGCAGATGAAGAGTGTTCAGAAACAGGACATCAAATTGTGTGGCGGGGATGATTATAGCCTATTAAACTTCTAAAGCATGTAACTACTGGAGATTCCAGATCTGATTGGCTTTAGAGTTCTAGAAACAGTCCCTTGAAATTCCATGGACACCTATCGGGTTTTTCTTAGCACATCCACCATTTTGGCTAAGAAAGTAATACAGGAGACTCTACCCCTTTCGCCTGCCAGGAGTTGACAATCCAATGATATTTTTTGCCTTCTGAGGGGGCTTGTTGGCAAAAGACCAAATAAAGCAAGCGAGGTTTTAGGACTAACTGGGCAAAGAATGGTAATGCCTTTCTTTGCTTGGATGGGTTGGTCCAAGACCGGCAAAGGTAGTCCAGCTTGGCCCTGAAGAAAATGCAGGTTGACGCCAGTAGTGGAGGAACGGCGGGTTTTGGGGATTTTTTAATGGGTAATTACTCGCATTGTAATTACTGAGGCAGTTCTGCACCACAGAATACACACTTGCATCTAAGACTTTTTTTACAGCCTTCAACTTTCACAGGTTGATTTTTCCAATGAATTTGGCACTGGTCCTCAGAATTAATCCTCAGGTCAAATTGCTTTATAATTTGTAAGAAGCAGAAGGGAAATATCAGTGTGCAGCAACTAGGAAATTATTTCAAGCTTTTTTGAATGAAGAAAACGTCATTTTAAGTGATTTTCTCATTTCACTCATGAATAGCCGTGTATTATAGGAAAGGGGAAGCAGGGCAGTTACCATTTACAGAAGGGGAAATTGAAGCACAGATTAAATAACTGGCCAAGGTCACAAAGAAGTCAGGGCCTGTGCCAAGAATAGAACCCACTTCCTTGCTTCCCAGGTCTCTATCCCTGAGACTGGGAACTGGATATTCTGCAGGTAACGTACAGAGAGAACAAGTTTGATCTTATGCTTGATCTTACATCATTAAAACACACGCGCTGAAGGCCAGTGGTGTGTATCTTTGCTTTGCACACGGTTGGTGCAAAAAGTAGACAGGTGACAGTATATTTGGGCTGAACACTGATGATGTGTAACACGCATTTGTAAGATGCGAGCAACGTGAATGCAACAGAAGCAGCCGAAGTTCCTCCCTGTGTATTTTTATTGGTGGTCACAGAGAGCTGATGAAGAAAAGGAGATTTTCACAAAGAACTCAATGCATTTAACAGTCTTTTTCCACTAAAGGCAACTCTTTTATCATCTATCAGTGTTATTTGTGACCTCGATAGTTAGCTGGGGACAGAGAATTAAAGTGGCCTGTGATGGAAAGTGCATGCGCTCTAAAAACAAAGCTGTGGTCATCGGTGGCCGCAGGCCACTTCACCCTCCCGGGAGAACAGACCCAGACACGTTCAATATTTGAAAAGCGGGCCTCAGTTTTAGAAAGAAGACAAGACAACCTCAGAAACAACTGCTTAGCCTCTGGACACGGATGGGGAGCCGAGCCGTGCTGATGGGTTAACGGCGAGCATCAGGAAGGCTGGCCCAGCAGCGGCCCACTCACCACCCTCCTGTTCGCGGGGAGTAAATGACCCAGCCAGGCCTGAAATTCTCCGGTCAGTTACCGGCGGGGCTCCTGGGCGCTCAAGCATGCGTCAATAAAAGCAGTCTTGCAACATCTCAGACACTTCCTGAGAAAAATGTAACTGGTGACCTGGAATACCAGCATCGTGCCAAGGCTGTCCGCTCCCCGTTTCCTGCCCGGACCCCACAAATCCATCTGCTCCATTTCCCAAAGAGGGTTCCCTTCCCTCCAGCCCAAGACTGTTACTCGTTCCTTTAGAGACCAATCTCCACGCAGCGGGCAAGCTCATCCACACTATTCCCTGTGAGATGGACCCAGCACTGTGGCCGAGCGCTATGTGGCAAAGGACCAGCTCACTGCATGGGCGGGTCAGTAGTCCCACTTAGTGTTTCAAAATCCAGGGTCGGAGGTGAAGTTCTAGAATCTACTACGGACTTGCTCAGTAGGAATCAGCTCTCCCACGTCCCACTCTGCCCCACCCTGGCCTTTGCCAACCCACAGGTCAGAACCACTTCCTCCCATGACAGGAAACGAGTGAGTGAGACAGGCCGCACAAACTGGGACGGTTACTTTAGTCCCCCGCTGGACGGTTTTGTGTCGTCTTGCTTTTGCCTAACTCATCTGTATTGCCTTCGTTTTTCTTCTTCTGAAAACTCGTGTTCTATTTTCCTCAGTTCTACAGCCCACACCTACTACATTTCCATTTCTCAAGCACAGCAAAATCACACTTTACTTTCCACAACTCGCGTTCATTTCTCAGAAACGTGCGTTAGGTTAAAAATCGTCACTCTTGTGAAACTCTCTCTACAGTAGGCAGAAAATTCTTTTCAAGTTCCTTAAAAGTTTTGGAAACTTAGACAGTTTTATACCACAGCTAGCAGTCATCACAACCTTGCCTTTCTAGTACCTTTCCCGAATACATGACCTCATTTGAACCTCATATTGTCTCTGTGAAGTGGGTGTAATTATCTGTCTTTTATACGAAGAGAAGCTGGAAACCACACACCTGTGAGAGGTACTATGAGCTTACCTACCCTTATGCATACCTCTAGGTTATGCCTACGCTAACTGGGAACAAATTTAGGAGTATCGATTTAGAAGTCTCTGCTAGTGGCCAAGGATGAGGAAAAACCCAAATTCCCCTTCATTTGGTATTGATAAATTATTTCAATGCTATTAAAAATTCAAAAGAAGGGGCACCTGGGTGCCTTAGTCGTTAAGCGTCTGCCTTCAGCTCAGGGCGTGATCCCAGCATTCTGGGATCGAGCCCCGCATCGGGCTCCTCCACTGGGAGCCTGCTTCTTCCTCTCCCACTCCCCCTGCTTGTGTTCCCTCTCTCGCTGGCTGTCTCTCTCTGTCAAATAAATAAATAAAATCTTTAAAAAAAAATTCAAAAGAAATATTCTAGCTCTCCTACTACTTTACCACCCAAATGTGCAGAAAAGTAAAAGGGGAAAAGATTCTGCCATATTTCCGCTCAGCTCATTAGGAAGGTGAGCTGAAAAGTAACTACCTTTTTCCTCCTTTCTTTTATTCCTAGTGTTTTGTAAGAACAAACTCTAGGTGAATCAGAAGCATAGCTAAAACATAGCTCAGCAGCGTATCAGTTTTTTTTTTTTTTTTAAAGGAGGAAATTTCTGTTAATTTTATTGAAGGTTCTTATCTCCACAAAGGTGGCCTAGTCGAGCAGTAGTTCTGACCATTTTAAAATATATTTATGTATTTACTGGACTCCAGAAAACGATGCAATTTAAGTCTGAACCTCTTTAACTTAGATATATTAACTAATTGGCCATAGTAAGCCAATTAATAAGTTTGAGTGACTTAAACCAAACACATTCAAACCTCAAACTAATTCAATGCTTCCGCTGGGTCCATATATAGATATGTCCTTTAACTAGAGCCTAAAATTTAAATACCAAGAATTACTCTACATATTCACCAGTAATGTGGACATAGTAATCACCTAATCTCTAACAGTCATACGTAGATACCACCATGCAAATATGTAACTATGTAACTCAAAATAAGATTCTAAAAATTCATGCAATAGAACCCCCTTTATTCAAACGTCACTAACTAAAATTCCTATCATCTACAAGGGAATCTAGGTGTTAAGTACATAAAACACATTTATATACAGACATATTTGAAAACTTCTAGTAAACTATAGCAGGCTCCATTTATCTGTCAATTTTAGCTTCTATCTCTCTGACAGAGTGAAGTAGAATTATTCTATCTGTGTCCTAGCACACAAAGGTCCTGTGTATCTTTCTGAACTATTTCTAAGTTAAATGTACTGATTTAACCACCGAGCACCGAATTCAGGCCTGACGCAGGTAAGCTACTCAGTTTGTTGACTTGGGGGGGGAAAAAAGAAACTTCTTATGGATATGCACATTTTGTAGCAGATAATTTCAAGCAACAACATATATTTTTGTAATGAAGCATCATTGAAAAAGTTAAAGCGTGCATTTCTGATCTGTCTTGTGATTGGTTAAAAAAATGCCTTGATCAGAGAATAAGTCAAATGGTCAACAAATATTTACTGAAGATTTGAGGCACTGCTCTGAGTCCTGAGACAAGAGGAATTAGACATCTTTCCAGACCTTGGCAAGCTTACTCTGTGACACAGATGAAGGATCCCGTGTACCACAAAGAAATCAGAAAAAGAGAGCTAACGTCTCCAAAGTTTTACTCCAAATGATCTCATTCCCCAAACCATATTTTATCAGCATTATTCAAACCCAACTTTATAACATATATTTCCTCACTCATAACTGCTATTTCTTAACAGAGTTCCTAGCTCTGCCCTAAATAGAATTGAAATTTTATTTTTATTTTATTTTATTTTATTTTTTTAAAGATTTTATTTATTTACTTGACAGAGACAGACAGCCAGCGAGAGAGGAAACACAGGCAGGGGGAGTGGGAGAGGAAGAAGCAGGCTTCCCGCCGAGAAGGGAGCCCAATGAGGGGCTCGATCCCATAACGCCGGGATCATGCCCTGAGCCGAAGGCAGACGCTTAACGACTGAGCCACCCAGGCGCCCCTATTTTTATTTTATTTTTTTAAGCAGGTTCCATGTCTAGCATAGACCCCAAGAGAGACTCAAACTCACGACCCTGAGATCAAGACCTGAGCTGAAATCAAGAGCTGGATACTTAACTGACTGAGCCACCCAGGTGTCCCTAGAATTGAAATTTTAGATTTTTCTATTGTCAAAACAAAAATTAAAAACATCTATAAAAGACTATGTTATTCCCCGAAAATTCAACTTGACACTTTTCTCCAAATAGCTTAAATTATTTAGAAACTATTCACTTATTTGTATGTTAGGTTAGCACAAATATCCAGGCCTTAAGGGAATGGGTCCACAAGTACGGATGCTTACCCCTAAATTAGCAAAATCACACAAACTCTCAGTAGATCTCACTTTCTTTTGGGTTAAGTATCCACAGTGGTAAGGAAGATATTCAAGACTTATAATTTCTCCGTATTTCTATTCTTAGAAAATGACATTCACATGAGAAATTGGGACATGTGTGGAAATAGCTACTTCTTCTTGGGAACCCCAGCACTCACCAGTAGCTTTCACTATCAGAATGATAAGTGAAAAGATAACAACACAAGGAGAAGCGTTGAAATGGCAGGAAAATTCCAGAAAACGAAACAGCCACTTCTGTTTATGCTAGAATCGTGTCTTACACTTTATCAAGCCAATTCTGTTTTCATTTTTTTTTAAATAGCAACTTTCCCCAACACTCTACAAGTGGAGTTAAAGGCAACAAAGCAAATATTATGGCATAATGCTTGTTCTTGGGCGGTCTCAATAATATCTGATTGTTGCATTTATCAATTCTATTCCTGTCCTTCAAATTAGCTCTCATGAACTGTCCTGAGCATCATTCCTCTAGACTAAACAAAAATGGGAAAGGAGCAAACAGGACTCAGTCATCAACAGGATGCAAGGAAACGCTGCACAATGACCAGAAGGTAGGGACGTATCCACTCAGCAAATACACAGTAAGCCTCTTCTACTGTGTGTGCTGGGACCTAAAGATCCAGAGGTGCTCCCAACCAGCTCAGGGCTTAGAGATAAGACAAATGTATGTAAACCCATGGAAGGAACAAGGCGTAAATGAGGCGTGGCTCCTGCTGAAGAGGGAGAAAGGTGTTTGGGGCGGTCAGGAGAGTTAGCAGGGAAGCTAAGCCTTGTAGGATAAAGAAGGCAGGAGGCAGCAAGTGGGTGGAAGCACATTTCAAAGGAAGGAAGAGCATGAGCAAAGCCCATGACAGGTAGTGGTCACCACGGCATGGAAGATCTCCTATCATACCTGATGTTCACAAAACGAGAAATGGGAAGGCCACTGTAGCTGAACTCGCCAAAGTCTGGAGGTTCTCAGTTGAGAACAAGACTGGAGTTCCAACCTGAGTTTCAAAAAAGGCTCACAAGGTGACCCTGATTCTGTCCCTGTGCTCCTGAAACTATCAACTCAAGAGAAAAATTATGAAATGGTTAGAAATGAGTAAGGAAGAAGAGAAGATATTGCCTACTTTTTCCCATGGGAGGGAAAGCCTTGGCCTCAAATATAACTGCATGTCCCATTTGCAAACTTCCATCTGTGTGCCTTAAGGAATCTTGAGTCCAGGTATAGCAAGTATTTGGAAGTTAGGAAACAAAGAGTCCTTACCTTGCTTTGGAATGACTATGGTTACAGGGACGCCAGAACCACGTGACTGTAGGTTGAGGGATACCATAAACGGTACAAGTCAGGGTCTGTCTGCTGCCCAGGAGATAGAGAGTCGGGTCTGGAAAGGATGACACGGCCTTTTCATAGATCTGGGGTTTCACTGGAAGGGAGAAGAACAGGACAGAAGTCAAGAGCTGTAGAGTGACTTTCTCCTGGGCTACAACATGAAGGACCGCATTCTCCCTGGTTTTGGTGTCGGGGAAACCAATACATAATAATCTGTTGTTATTATAGCCATTTTTTTTAAAAAGTGGAAGTGTTTTGATAACAGTAAAAAATTGATTCCATGGTATGTACATCATGATTACAATGATAAAAAATCATATTGCTTATGGAAGATAACGAACAGACAGGAAATCAGTATGATGGGGGCGTACGTGGTTTTTTAAAATCATTACTTAAAAGTGTGTTTTCTCTAATGTTGTTCTACTGACTTTTGATTTACAAATTTTCCTGAACTCCACCCCTGCCAGAACCGAAAGGAAGTACGAACAGCAAACTTACCATTTACAATTAAAGTGGTGGTAAGGTTTTTAAACACACTGGACTGCTTTATGGCCAGCAAGATCGTGTAATCCCCGGCATCTTCTTCAGCGACATCTTTGATAATTAACGAGTAGCCATGAACCAAATAGCGAGGAGATTTCTCAGTCACAGGGAACCCATCTTTTAACCTGTGGTTAAGAATATGATTGGGAAGTCATTCCACAAGGCCTCTCAGATGCCACTTTAATGCTGTCATTTATGCTTATGAACTCAAGCTGATACACTCCAAGCCTTTGGTCCTCCACATTCATTTTACAAATGTAGACACTAAACTTTTCAGTAAAGCCAGGTGTGGTTTTTAAATGGAGAAACACTTCGCGTTTATTGGCAAGGAGGAAGAAGGATGTTGAAGGGAGGGAGAAAAGCGCTGGTTTTAAGGTACCCACGAGGATGGCGGTCACCCTGTGACTTAAGTATTCACCCAGCAGCACTGGCTGATCCATCGAGATGTTTTTCAGTTTTCCATGAGGCTACATCAGCAATACAAGGGCCATTGTAAGTGAGATCAACCAGATCACTTCTCCAGATAAAAATAAAAATAGACTTTCCTATTGTGGTCTCATGTGGAGTTCTTATTAGTTGTATAAATGGTCACACCAGTTGTCCCTTTCATAAGCTATAGTAAAATCAAGATTATCAAGATTTTTCCCCTGAGGAAGAATAGTTAAGGCACAAAACTCACAAACAAAAGGTACAAAACTTTAAAAAAAAAAATTCTTTTTAACTTTAAATATAGAATCAATGCCTAGATATCACGCAGTTGCGCACAGAGCTGAGAGTCGGGAGGCCTGAATGCTCGTCCCCGCTCTGCCACTCTGTGCTGTGCACCTGCCTTGTCTATTTGAGCCTCAGTTTCTCCAAATTTTCTAGAGCTCCTCGAAGATTCAATGCTACAATTCTATGATTTCATTCAATGGCACAGTTCTTTAGCTGGGCATTTTTTCATCTGTTAGGAGTTCATTGTGTTCTGTATGAAGGATTAATACTGGAAATGGTGTTAGTTCATATCCATGCAAGCATTACATTGTCCTGTAAGCAAATACCCATCACTAATGGGTCTCGGTTCCAAAGCAGTTGAAATGACTATGCTCTATTTTATGACTACAAATATCATCGTCGTTTACTTTATTTCTCATGAACAAGTCAGTGTTTTCAAGGATGGATCGATTTATTGTGTATGCATTTTAGGTCCTGGCTACTTAGTTACTAAAGAAATGAGCACTGTTTAATAGATGGGGATACTCTCAGACCCTTTCGAAAGAGGGAATGTATAGCCTGGAGTGATTAAATTCCTATGAAGGAATTATGTACGCTCACGGGAAATTTACTGTTGGACCTTTTGTACATTATAAAACAAACAAACAAAAAATCTCTCTTCTACTGTGACGCCATGAAGGGGCACAGCTCAAAGTTTAATTTCTCTTTAATTCCCTATTAACTATTTGAGGAAACTGAAAACAAACACTGCAATCATATGATATTGAAAGCAAAATAAGGCTGGTGGAGGTGATTCCACAATGGCACCGCTTCCATATTGTATGGGTTGTTTTCCTAATCCGTGTTGTACTGTACTCTTTGTTTAAAATGTAATGGTCTGAGCCAAAGATATCGGCATTTAAAATGATTTAACAAAACGACCGCAGATTATCAACAGATTACATTGTTTTACATCAGGTGCCGTACTAACACAGAAGGAACCTGCTTCGGGAGGCTCTGAATATGCAAACTTCGAGCCAAAAAAACCTTAATTAGTTCAAGTAGGTCCTTTCCTCCACCCCTGCAACTGAATAAGTCTTGTCTCTATTAATGTTTGTTTAATTTTACAACAAGACTGGAACTTTCATCCCAGCTGTATATAAAAGAATTATTTTCAGATAATAAAAGAATTATTATCCTCATTACAAGGGCCCACTTCTTCAGGGTTAATAGAGCATGTTACATATTCAAGATGCTTCCTACTCATTCCCCAACATACTCCATTCAAAGGATGCTGACATCATGGGGAGGTTTAGAGATGCAGAAAGTTAGTCACAGCCGTGAAGAGTTGAACTGAACTGAGCACTCAAAAAACACCTCATCTCTTCCTGCATCCTGGAACACTGCTTCCCTCCCCCTGCCCCCCACCCCCCCCCCCCGGCCCGGCCTACCTGCTTCGCTCCCAGCCCCAGAAAACAACACAGTTCTTGGCTTTCCACCACCGTCTGGGGGAACTTCTCTTGATATATTTTCAGGAATTCCAGTCATTGGGCTCCTGCATCCTCCTACTTACAAAGCATACCTTAAACTGATAGGAAAATAATTACGGTCCTACCATAGAAGCTCTGGCGAGGGAAATGCCTTCACTTTCACAGAGAGCCTGTAGGACCGCTTGCCAGCTATGGTCTCCAGCACGTGCTGCTTTCGATGCTTGGCGGTGATGAATGCTTTATCTTTGAAAGGAGAAGGGATAAAGAGATTAGGAAAGGCCATGTTTATCGAAATAGAACAACACCAACCCAACCCCCTGACTCCTAAAAGGAGGGTACAAGCAATGAATAAACAGAGCTGAATTCTGACGGAGCCTCTCCGTGAGCCCGAACAGTGATCCCTGAATAAAAGGATTCCGAAGCACCCAAACTGTGAAGTACTTTCAAATGAAAGGGTTACGAGTAAAACAGAAAAACAGAGGGAGAGGGGCGCCTGGGTAGCGCAGTCGTTAAGCGTCTGCCTTCGGCTCAGGGCGTGATCCCGGCGTTACGGGATCGAGCCCCACATCAGGCTCCTCCACTATGAGCCTGCTTCTTCCTCTCCCACTCCCCCTGCTTGTGTTCCCTCTCTCGCTGGCTGTCTCTCTCTCTCTGTCACATAAATAAATAAAATCTTAAAAAAAAAAAAAAAAGAAAAAGAAAAGCAGAGGGAGAGCCACAGAGAGTGGAACATCACAAACATCCGTATCCCAATCCCAGAAAAGTAGAGATACTTCAGAAAATCCACCTGCCCAACACGAGCGTGATGGGAGAAAGTTCCTTCAGATACCGTGGAACAAATGATCCGATTAAAAAATCCCTACTGGAGAAAGTCAAAAGGATATCTAAGGCCAAGACTGTTCCAGAGTTTCTGCTTCTCGCCATTTTTCTTTTCAACAGTGGAGATAAATAAGGCTTTTAAGGATTCTAAAGAGGTTTAAGTGTTTTCCTTACAGAATTTGCCTATTGGCATTAAGCAACAATATGAGGATTACATGAGGGTAAAACCAGAGATAAAATCACATCAATTCTAAATAACTTATCCCACCACATTTCTCTCTCTCTCACTCACAGCAGTGCCTGAGAAATGAAGGTAAATCTGTCATATTTTTCTTTGATATGGAATACTAAAAAAAGAATTTAATATAGATATAACATGACCTAACTGAATTATTCACCACAATAAACAGGCAAGGAAAAGATTCTCTAATTCGAATGTATTAAACACTTGATGCGCTTTGCTTTTTGACAGCGGGTGGAGGAAAACCAAGTCGTACCATTCATGATAGAATACCTCTTAGCCAAAAGAAAATGTACTTTTTTATAGAACCCGCCCCAGATCCATGATGACAGAAAGCAGAGCGCTAGTGGCTTACCATATATATGCACTGAGGTGTTAACAGATCTGAATGAAGGGCCGCTCTTCACATGGCAAGTGTAAAGCCCTTTGTCTTTGTTCTGTACTTTGTCAATAACAAGAACGCTGTAGAACACAATGGCAATGGAAGTGCGCTGGCCAATTCGTTGCCTTATAGATGCTCTCTTCTTTGTCTAGAAAGAAAATGTATAGCAAATGTGGGAGTGGTAATTGTTCACGCTCGAAGTGACAGCATTTCTCAGATTATTACTGAGAAGATCAACATTTTATGCTGAGAAGCAAACCCGCCTGACGGCAAGATGTTTAGAAACTCAAACCGTGTCTCGATGTGTTTCGAATATTTGCCATGGGAGCGCTTGTTAGCATGCCGTCTTCTCCAGATGGACTTCCGTGTACATGAACTCAGTAGTGTCTCACACCCGCCCGGTGAGACAGGCAGCATCACTGCCCTTTTACAGATGAAGAGGCTGAAGTGTCAGAGGCCACCACAGGCAGGAAACTCAGGTCTTTGGAGTACGAATCTAGCGCCTTCCCTCCGGCACTCACCTCTCTAAACAGTAACCAGCTCTCTGGGCATAGATGTGGCTGACTCAGGCAATGAGGATCTTTGGTATCTGGCTTTATGACCCTGTGTCTCTAAGCCATCACCACGTGAGTTTGCTTTTGCTCCCTTACTAGAAATGAAGGGAAAAGTCATGAGTCCTGGCTACGCGGACTAAGGTGTGATAATCCTGGTTTCCTCATTTCGCTATTTTGAGCAAGGCTTACCAATTTCTGCTAAATCACACTAAATGGCTCTGAGGCCAGCCAAAGCCATCTACAAGCTTAGCCAACACTCTGCTGATGGTGCTGGTGGGACATTGTCCCGTGTCTGCCTCAGGGCACACGAGGAGCAGGCCCCGGGGCTCGGCGGTGTAAACTGGTCACAATGCCTCCTTCCTGGTTTTGAGAAGATGAGGTCACATTGCCTTTTCCTTCCACTGTTCCTTCCCCCTCTATCACTTTTTTTTTAGCATTACATTTTATAACCTATAATAGCTTATTTCTCCCTCTCCATCCTTCCTGGTGAGGAGGCATGGAAAAAAGACTTTGAAAAGCAGTCCAGAACTGGTCTTTGGGTCTTGAACATAGTTCTCCTCTGTGCCATGTTTAAGAGGCTTCTACCCTCCTGTCCTTTTATTGCCCTGCTGGAACAGACACACGAGTAGGCCATTTTCTTCCTTCCTGGCCGTAACCAGAAAGATGTCAACCACCACCATCAAAAATCAGGGCAGCAGTCCCTCAAATGCCAGCCTGAGGGATTTTCAGCCACTCTCTGTAGGTACTACTTGCATCTTCTCCCACGGAGAACTCTTTCCTTCTCAAATCTGAGTAACATTGGTATTATTTCTGCCTTTGGAAAACAGCTGATCCTGGGTTTCAGATAACTGTTTTGTCTGGCACTGTAGCCACCAGCCACATGTGGCTGTTAAAATAAGAATGCAGTTCCTTAGTCACAGGAGCCACATTCCAGGCCCTCATTAGCCACCTGTGGCTAGTGGTTACTGTATTAGTCAGAAAAGATATTTCAGTCACACAAAGTGCTATTGGACAGCGCCATTTTCAAAGGTAACTGGCGGTCAATAGATGTATTATCATACTCTGATCGTGGAGCCACCAACGGGGTAAGAGTTTGCTCCCTCTTGGCGTTTATTGAGAATATCCGACTTCCATCAAAACCCAGAAGTGACTGTTGCCAAGTCATTGCATTTTTATTTAAATAAAACAATATCACTTTCTAGAAAATATGACGAGTCCGTAATGTGTTCCTACAGGGTACTTGTTGCATCTTTTTGTTGCCAAGTTATTCTATTTCCATGGCAAGAAATGTTGATGAGAAACAACAGTAGCTTGGGGCTGACACGTTACTCTCTGGCATATAATTTAATCATCAGTTAACGTGGTGATGGGGCAATCTCAATGACAGAACACACGACTGTGCTTGCGATACGCCCCATCCATCATACTGCCACACAGCAAACGGGGCCGCAGTGACAGTTCAAGTTTCTTAACAGCTGATCATCGATTCCCCATCTACACGGTTGCAAATGACGACTGATTGTCTGCAGAGACGTTTGGTCTGAATAAGGAGACCCAACTCAGTCTTCATTCTTCTCATTTTTCTGAAGGACTCCATTGCTCCTTAGTCACTGAACAAAGGGAATACTGGCTGGCTGGCTTGTAATATCTTTTCCAAACATGCTCCAATCAGGTGCCTCACTGTCTGCCGGTATCTGAAATTAACACACTGACAACAACTTTTTGTTGTTGTTCTTACCACAGATAGGCCCTGCCTGGCATCGAGTGATAAATTTCCCTCTCATCTCTAAATCCCAGTGAATAGTTTCCAAGGATGAAACACTCCCCTTTTCCACCCAGAATCATGCAATAGAAATACCAGCCTATAGACTTCAAAACAAACCCTCCAGACATCAAAAGGCCGTATCTATGCACACACACTCATGGAACATCAGACAAGGGAAGCCCCCAAAACACACCCACAGCTTCCTTGTTCACTCAAACTACCACACGAGTCAGAATATCCTGATTTTGTCCCACCTCAAAAACCCAGTGGCATGTGGTCACTTGACAGAAAGAAATACTGCCCTCCAGAAGCCAGAGAAAAATGTCACTCACTTCCCCGGGGTAACTCCAGGTCATTTGAACCCTTGTGTTCAAATCAGTGGTGGCAGTGCAGTTCAGAGTAAGAGTGTGACCTCGAAGCAACTTGACCGGGCTTGGAGTGCTTATCTGGACATCTTGGATGGTATTGGCTGCAAGCATAAGAAATGGGATTTTTTTAAATCAAGGTTTTGTTATGCAGGGAAGCCCTTGAGTGTTTTGGCTTGCGCTCATGCCTTGGGACCGTCACTTACTTTGTCGATAGGTGAGATAGTTGGTCTTGTACAGATGTCCATTGACTGCTGTTTCACAGGTCAGAAGCCCTATTTCTCTGTATGTTGCATTTGCTATTATAAAACCCTTCCTACTGTCCCAGATTATTCGCTTTCCATCCGGGATCAGGGTATCAAGGGGAAACTGAAAAGGAAAAAAAAAAAAAAGAGAGAGAGAGATGCTTTAAGAAAATCGTACTAGCCCTGTGGTAATACCATTTCACTTGTAGTTTGTGAAAACACAGTTTTCGTTGAAAGTTAAAACGGTACAGGTAAAAACCCTGGTTTGTCATCATTGGCTCTTTAGTTTTCTTTGCGTGGAGCAAGAAATACATTATGATGATAAATTATAGTAATTACGATAATTCATTATCAGCCTTGGCCACAAGCTGCACCCACCCGGGACAGACCTAGCTGTCATGTCAGACTTGCAGCGAGAGCCCTTATCACTTGGCCTCTGGGAATCATCCTTGTCACGGACTGGCCTGGGACTCTATTGAGAAACCAATTAGGAGTTTTTCCACTGGGGCCGCCAGGTTACCCTCCTAAGCCTCATGATCTGATGCTTTTAACAAGCCATAACTTGTCCTCCCATTTTGCGTGATTTAGTAAAGAGGTGGCTATCTTCAGAGGACTAGAGGTAATTCCCAGTCCTTTCAGATTCATAGCATTCACTTGGTTCTCGCTGGGGTTATCATTCTGGGAAGGCTGAGGGCCTCGACTCTGCCTCTGGGAGGGAAACTCCGGGGAAACGGACAGTGAAGACAGCTGCAAACAGATGTGGAGGCCAGAGACGCTGTCGTGAGTGAATCGCTCTCAAATTCTTAGAAGTATTCCCAAACACAATGAGTCCAAACAGAAAAAAGGAATCCATGATTTGATTTTCCCTTATGCCTTCTGCTGGACGCCAGGAACTTTATTTTTAAAGACGACCATTATAAACAATCCGCCTTGGGATGAGGCTTTATAAAGGGATATTGCTCCACTGAGCGGCCCAGCCAAATTCCCCTGCTGCCAGATCGCCGGCACACTTTCAGAGGCATCTCTGACTACTGCTATGACTTATCCCCTGCTGGAAACGGGGGGGGGGGGGGGGGATCAGATTAGAGATTATCAAGGAAAGGTCAAACTGCCCTGAAGAAGTTTCAGATCTTTTTCATCTTCTTTTAAAAAGTGCACCTTGCGTCGCTTATCTATCATTTATTTATATTGCTTGTTGAAGGAGCTAATCTGGCTGGGATGTGTGTCTCCGTGGCAGAAATTCCTCCACGAACCAGCGCCCTCTCCCAGGGAGCATGTCCGCCAGGGTCTCTGTTACCAGAGTGTCACACAGCTTGGGAATGAGCTGCACCCTCTTTATGGAGAACTTGCAAGCAAGTGAAGGATGCACTTCATGTTCTCGTAAATCATGATTCCATCTGCAGGCTCAGGAAGGCTCTATCCCCGGTGGGAGAAAAAGAACCTTCTCCTCTAATTTGGTGCTGATTTTTAAGGGAAAAGCTCAGACAAATTTAAATCAGGGATTGAGATCTACGATGCTTTAAATGCAGGTGAACACAAACATGTGCCAAACCTCAAAGAAAGGTTTTCCGATGGACTTCCTCAGCACAACTGAGAAATACAGTAAAGTGTCCTTTAAGGTTTCAGAGGAAGGTTCGCCTACTCTAATCCGCCCTTACCACCACCAGTATTATTCTCTTGACAAAGAAACTTGGTTCCGAGGCCATATAGCTCATCACTACGGTGGTGCCTACGGTGTGACAGGGGGCAGGCGGGGGAGCAGCCCTGAAAGAAAGGACTGGAAAGGGAGGCTGCCTCCAGCTGACCACGGCTCCGCCAACGCTGGCAGGGGGAAAGCGGAGGGAAGGGACAGCAGGTTAAAAAGGACAAGAGGAGAGGTGGAAGGGAAAGATCTTACAACTTCCGGGCAACATACATACATAATAGGTTAGAAGAGTCTCAATATATACGTGGCAAACCCAAATCCCTATTACAACAGTGTCCTTTTCTCTCTCCCTCCCTCTCCCTCCCCCCTCCCTCTCTCTCTTCCCTCTCCTCTCTCTCTCATGTGTGTTATAGATCTTAGGTGGAAAAACAGAGAGAGTAAGCTCCCCCCCTCAGATTTTTACATGGGGGAAGTTGGGACTGTTTCTTACAACAGACAAATGATCTGCGCTAGACAAAAAGGCAAGGGCTTGCATGCATGGAACAGAGAAGCTCCACAGCCCCATGGTACGTTCCGTACTAATCACAAGGAGATTATTACCTCAGACTAAGAGGAGCGGATACCACGTTTGAGAATAAATATCACTTGATAACGATTTAAATCAAGTATTGGGTATTAAACTGTTAGGTAAATAATAATAGCTAACCCTTAATGGGGCTCAGCTGTACATGGAACTGTTCTAAGGGCTTTTTATGTATCACCTCAGTTACTTCCCAACACCCATGTGCGGTGGGTGCGACTATCATCACTCGCATCTCTCCAGTGAGGAAACTGAGGTGGAGGGACTTTTGAAAACTTGCCAGTTTGTCCAGCAGGTGAAGTGGTTGGGTGATCAGAACCCAAGCAGCATGCCATGGGGCTCTGTTCTTAACCACGCTGGTCTTTCTCCCACGCAAACTAAACCATTAGCAAAGGTGGCAAGGGCACAGAAGGGGAAGTCCAATGCCCAGTGTGGTCTGGGAGGTCCCCAACTCCCCCAGAACCTCAGTTTTTCCTTCCACCCATAGGTTTAGACTCCTGATGCTTCCAGCTCTGAAATAGTTTTATAATCACTGGCAGTGATACATAGATATAATGGAAGCCAAAACCTGTCACCGGTGGGCTATCCTGAGGGCTTAAATCAAATCAGTGATGTAGGAAAGTGAACGCAAGGGAAGAAGACCGGGAGACGCCACCATCATATTCCAGGATTTCAGGTCAACCGGTGATACTGGAAATCACTCCAAGCTTTTCCAACTCGACTACCAGGACCACCAGACACTTTGTGAGTAACTAGAGTGTGATGGTGGTGCTTCGTGCTACCTTGGGACAGCCTTAACTTTTCCCCTTAAAGCTCAGAGCCCTCAGGACTCACCACAGTTTTCCATGTGGGGAGTGTTTGCCAACTCTTCACCCTAGTCTGTTCTCAAACTCTTAGCACCAATGAATTAGGTGGAATGTCACATTTTAGCTTTTATCTTTATTAGACTCCACTCCAAATCTTTTTCTTTCTCCACATGCATAATTTATAACATGATATGAAGAAAAAATGTCATGTGTAGCCCCCCCCCCCCCGCCCCTTTGTCCCCTTTCCCTAAGCAGCTAAGTTTGGCTGCCCAGCAGGACATAAGCTTTTTGTTACCGGGAACTTCACAACTCAAACGAAAGGTTGTGACTCCATAGGCAGGTGTCTCACAGTTCTGTCCTTAGCAAAAACCTAGATCAACCCCTCTCTGCCAAGCTATGGATGTGAATAAGCAACAGAAGTAGTTTTTCTCACATTTGCAGACATTTGGATTTGTGGCAATATATGAACATTTGCATGATTTTCGTTCTTTCGTTACGTTCACACACATTTATGCCCACCACGCTGTCATGTTATTTCATTAAAGTACATGCCTGGGTATGACTTCTAGCATTTATCCTTTATAGTAAAAGGATATTTCAGAAAAGTCCACTGAGCAGCCCAAATGTCTGTAAGAAAATCATTCCAGAGAGATAAAAGGACTTGAAATTCATTGTGCTCACTTGCAGTAAAGATTTTCTGAGAGAAGCATTGCTTAGTTTTACCTTTTTTAAAGTCACAGTGATGTTAGGTGACGTGACCCGGCAGGGGATGACGATCTCCCTTCCTTCAGTCATATATATAATTTCGGGTATTTCACTGTGCATCTCTAAGAAAGGTCTACCTGTATCTGAATGAGAAGAAAATGAAAAACACACACACACATATATATATAAATGGTTATATTAACGACATCTAGACACCATAGCTGGGTGAGGCAGGTTGGTCACTGACACAGGTCCCCCTTAATAATCCCTAAATTCACATTTTGGTCTCTGAATTTGGCCGTCTTTGTTTTTGCCCAGAAACAGATTGCTTCCGTAGTCAACCAAATTCCTTATTCAGGTCTTGACCTTGGGTCAGATTGCCCCTGATGCCCTAAGATGCAATTGCGATGTGTGGGGTGGGTGGGGGTGGGGTAGGTTTAGGTCACTACTGCAAAAAGTCATAAAAGGGCAGGGAGAAAGAAAGGAGAATATTCTGCATGAACTTCTTACCACGGCTATGCTAAGTGCCTCAGGAAGTGCCCTCCAGAGCCTTTGTAAGGAGTCAAAGGGCCCCCGGATGCGATGGTCAGCTGACTTTGGAGCAGAGAGAGGTAATGCTGAGGTGTCAATTTGGAGAGAGGATTAGCATTTGAATGACAGAAGCCTGACTAAAAGGCTTTCTGGACCTTTCCTGGCAGACTAATGAGTGAGCAGCTCTGAGCTCCTCCGGGCCAGGGGAAAGGCTGGAGAAGCAGTGGTGAGGACTGCACGGATTTCCTATCCAAATTAAATTTCTTCAGGATGCACTATGTATCTACGAACAGCCCAGTACGTCCCAGTGCATGCAGAGAGGGCTGGAAAAGCCTTTAAATAATCACCAAGATACCACCCTTCAGAAGAATGGCATTTGGCCAAGTCTCAGAGGCCAAAAGGATTCAAAACCACCTGTTCGGCTTCTCTGTGGTTCCTCTGGGGACCAGAATGAGCATCGGATCTTTTAGAAACATTCACACAGTCTGCCATGCCCTCACCCTCAGGAACCCATTGACATCTAATGATCTCTTCAGGAGTCACTGTGTTCCCATCTTCTGCCCTTGGCTTCAGCCTTAGATGCCCAGATGGAAAGAAGTCTGGTGTTAACACTTTCCATCCGGACCTGAAAGACCCAACGAGCCCCCCACCTGCTTGCTGTACTTCAGGAAGCTCACTCTGGATGCTGGATGGAGAACAGAGACACAGAGCGGTAAGTAGGGCAGTGGTTGCCTAGACTAGATGGTGGCTATGAAGTTGTTGTAGGTTGAACTCTGTCCCCCCCAAAACCAAAATGTGGAAGTCCTCACCCTCAGTACTTCAGAATGTGACCTCATTTGGGTCAAATGGCGCCACTACCTATGGAATTATCAGTTAAGTAGGGTGGGTCCCTACTCCAGCATGGCTGGTGCCCTTTTAAGAAGATGGCCCCAGGGAGATGGATGTGGAGGGGGGCGAAGCCACGTGAATACACAGGGAGAGACTGAGTAATGAGGTGCAAGCTGGGGGCTGCCAAGGATTGCCAGCAACCACCACAGGTCAGAAGAGGCATAGAAGGAGCCCCCTACAGGTTTCAGAGGTAGCATGGCCCCACTGACACCTTGATTTCAACCTCTAGTTTCTAGAATGTGAGACAATAAATTCCTGTAGTTTTAATCCCCCCCCCCAAAAAAAAAGTGACGTTGGTGTAGCCTGCTATAGATGGAATCATTTGACACACACTGGACACTAGAAAGGCCCTATTATCACAGCCTAGCTCCTATGCCCTAGATTTCTAAATAATTCCTCCTTGCCCTCTGGGAAGCCTTGCTAGGCCAGCCCCTTCCTTATACATTTTCTCTGTCCCAGCCCACCTTAGGGGCCCTCCCCACATCCCCAACATTCTCCAATAACAACACTTCGCACACCCTACACTGAACTGGCAGGTTACTTCCCTGACCACAAACTTGCTGATGAATTCCTAGAGGAGAGGAGACAGATTGCATGCACCTCGGTCTGATGTGTAGGAAAGAAATGAATAAATGACCGAACAAAATGGATGAAGGTCTATCCAACAACTCTGTCCTTTTACAGATAAGACAGAGATGTGAATACGTGAAGTGATGTGAGCAGAGCCAAGCCTGGAGACCAGTGTCTCCTGACCTTCCTTCCCTGTACCACCGTCAGGGCTGGAGCTCCCCCCCCACACACAAGGGCTGTAGCGGGCAACTGCTCTTCAGAGACTCAGGCGGATTTTCACACATGTCGTGGGGAAAGGATGTGCCCTGTCATACTGTCTGGTATTGGAGGAATTCTGAGAAGAGGACAATCACCCAGGGGCAGCAGGGCTGTGAGGGTAGGCTTGGGGAAAGTGCGGTTACAAAGGCTGAGTCAGAGGGAGTCAGCTGATTGTGGGGTTTCAGAGCTCACACTTTATTTACAAACTGGTTTGGAATCCTGGCTCTGCCCCTTACTGGTTGTGAGACCTCAGGCAAATCATTTTACTCTCTGTGCTTCATTTGCAAAACCCACTTCAAAGGGCTATTATGGGGGTGCCTGAGTGGCACAGTCGTTAAGTGTCTGCCTTCGGCTCAGGGCGTGATCCCGGCGTTCTGGGATCAAGCCCCACATTGGGCTTCTCCGCTAGGAGCCTGCTTCTTCCTCTCCCGCTCCCCCTGCTTGTGTTCCCTCTCTCGCTGGCTGTCTCTCTCTGTCAAATAAATAAATAAAAATCTTTAAAAAAAAAACAAAAACAAAAACAAAACAAAAACAAAAAAAACAAAGGGCTATTATGAAGGTTACATGAAGGAATATATGGAAAGTGCTTAGAATGGTACCTGGCAGATAGTTAATACTGGAATTGTGCTGCCTATTACTTTTGTTATTATGAGAGATTTGAACTTATGGAGAGAGGGGGTTGGGATATATGAAAATCACGAATTATACCCATGATCTTAACTATAAAAGGTATAAATATACATTCAGATATGGCATAGGAAAAAAAAAACCAAATACACTAAAATGTTTGAGTAGTGGCTTTGTTGTTATTTTCTTATTTACCTTTTTATATATTTGTCAGATTTTCTAGAATGGTCATGTATTATTTTATAACCTTTTGAGTTATTGAATTTAAGTCTCAAATTATAAAGCAGCATCCATTTCTACTTGAGGAAAACTATCAATTCTGCATTTGATTTACTTTAGTTTTGCCCAATAGAATGAGACATTAACACTGCACAGTTAATAGTTTTATGTCTATTAGAAGAGCTCAGTGGGTGTGGCAACATATGCAGAGAGGAAAAGTTAATTATACAGAGACAAAGATTCACTTATCAGCACAAAATTCCTCCCTTAAATAAAGTTGTTGAGCTAGACATTCAGGCAGAAACTATTGGGATTTGTTCATTCCTTTCCTTCCTCCAGTGAGTCTATATTTTTGTCTTCTTTGTGAGTCCCAAGGTAAACACAAACACCAGGAAATGGCTTAATTCATGTAACTTAACGGTAAATCCTTCACATTTAATTTACTGTCTCCTTAAGCAGCTATTTGCAACAAAGGACACTGGCATAAAAAGTTTGTGCAGGAAATAGTAAACATCAGTGTAGTCATTTCTAGGCTAATGAATGCCAATCCCAAATGAAAACAGAAGAGGTGAACTTGTGCCTTTGAACGTCTCCTTTCCCTTTGACACTTTGGATCCCTCCAACACTTGAATTTTACTACAACTATTGGTCTTTACAAGCCAATACCAGTATCGGCACTGGGCTCACTGCAATTCTGTTCACAACTTCAATGAATTGTGTCCATCCCAACACAATTCAAGATACATCATTTGTATCAAGTCAGCATGGCATTAAAATCCACCGTGCTTGCAAATGAGCTTATGACTGTGGATACAAGCGTGTGTGTGCGCGTGTGCACACACACACACACACACACACACACACACACACACACTATGCTCTGGGCTTATTAATAGTATACTTCCTCTGCAATTTGCTTCAAGGAAGGGCTAAGAATGAACTTGCCTGACATATTATAATACAAACATTTTTTGTTTTGTAGGACCATAGATACAGAAGAGGTCACGGTTCCATTAATATCACCAGTAAAACCACTTACTACTCCCATAGGACACATTTGTCTTTGTCACAAAATTAAAAATGACTTCTGAACCCAGCCAGCGCTGCAGAGTGGTTTCCTGAGACCAAATTGGCTGGTTGTTGAGCGAGGAAGAGCTGCTCCAAAGATTGTCGGTGCACTGGCAGCACAGACACACTGTCACCAGGGACTCGTGCCAGCACACAGCTAGGCAGAGGGCACGCCACCCTCCCCTCTCCAAACTCCTAGAGCTCAAAGCAGTGACAGGAAACTGGACACAGAATGTGAGGTGTTCTCCTCCAACGGCAGTATTGGGGCTCAGCCACGGGGAAGATCAAACAGAGACCCTTGCTCTGAGTGGTATTACATCTATTTTTTACATGTGTTTTTTTCCTTTTGAAATCTGTACTCACTCTGGCACGTTAAGGCATGCAGACACAGAGGTCCCAGCATGCCACCCTCATTCCACGCCATTCCCACCAGCATCACTGGGGCGTTCTTGCGTTGCGTTCGGGAACAAGTGAATGACCCAAAGAATGCAGGGAAGCTTCTCTGCTTTGAAAGGGGTTCAAGAGTAAACATCTTACTTCCCAACACCTTTGTGTTCCTCTGATTTTAATAAATTTTTTCCTGATTTCCTTTTCCTTTAATTTCAGTTTCTTACCTTTAAGTTCTGATCATGAGGACTCCGTTATTTTAAAGGAGGATATGATTTTAATTTATTGAGGATGAAGTGAAGAGGCTGAACCAACCCCATGAGAGGGTTCTATCTAGACACAAGAGTTCTCACATCACACAGGTCTTCATGTTGGGGACCATACCTAGTGCTCAAGGAGAGTTGGTTCATTGGTAAAATGGTTCGTTTGAAAGACGAGGGGGGAAAACAGGAAAAGAGGTAATGTCTTCACTCATTTACAGTGCTCATCAAAGCCTCTGAAAATTCAAAGCGGAGCTTGGAGTAACCATAAGAAAGCTGAAGTAGCTATACTAATATTAGATAAAATAGACTCTAAACCAAGAAATGTTACTAGAGATAAAGAGGGACATTTTATAATAAGAATAGGGTCAATCCATCAGGAAGCTATAATAATTATAAACATCTGCAACTAACAACACAGTAGCAAAATACATGAGGCAAAAACTGACAGAAATGACAGAAATAGACCATTCAACAACCACAGATGAAGATCGCAATATCCAATTTCAATGGAACAACTAGACAGAAAATCAAAAATGAAATAGAGGGCTTGAACAACACTAATAACCAGCGAGGCCCAACAGACACCTACAAGAGACCCCAGCCATCACAGCTGGATATGCACTCTTCTCAAGTGCACGTGGAACATTCTCTAGGATAAACTGTATGCTAGGCCACAAACATCAACAAATTTAAAAGGATAGAAATAATACAAAGAGTATTCTCTAACTACGGTGGAATGAAAACAGAAATTGATAACAGCAAGAAACTTGGGAGGCCCACATATTAAACAAAACCCTCCTAACTAGTGAATGAAACAAAGAAGAAATCAAAAGCGAAATGAGAAAACAGATGAATGAAAATGAAGACATTGTATTCCAAAATTTATAGCTCTGTGGAGGGAAATTTATAGCTGTATGCCTACGCTGATAAAGGAGAGAGACCTCAAATCAATAACCCACTCTTCCACCTTAGAACTCTAGGGAAAGGACAGCAAACTAAACCTAAAGGAAGCAGGAGGGAGGAAAGAATAAAGATTAGAGTAGCAATGAATGAAGCAGAGAACAGAAAAACAATAGAGAAAAATTTGTGAAACCAAAAGCTAGTTCTTTGAAAAGATGAACAAATTGGATGGGGTGCCTGGGTGGCTCAGTCATTTAAGCATCTGCCTTCAGTTCAGGTCATGATCCCCAGGTTCTGGAATCAAGCCCCACATTGGGCTCCCTGCTCAGCAAGGAGTCTGCTTCTCCCTCTCCTTCTGCCCCCTCCCCAACTCATGCTTGCTCACTCTCTCTTTCGTGTTTTCTCTCTCCAATAAATAAAATCCTAAAATAAAAAAAAAAGATGAACAAATTGGAAAACATTTAAACAGACAAGATAAGACAAGAAAAAAAGAGAGAAGACAAATTAATAAATCAGAGATGAAACAGCAGACATTACTACCAGCATTACTAAAATAAAAAGCATTATAAAGGAATATTGTAATTATGTGCCAATAAGTTAGATAACCTGAAATGGACAGGTTCCTAGAAAGACATAAACTACTGAAACAAGACTAAATCAACAAGAAACAGACACCCCAAACAGACCTATAATAAGTAAAGAGATTGAATTAGTAACCAAAACACGACCCACAAAGAAAAGCCCAGGCCCAGATGGCAAGTGAATTCTATCAAACATTTAAATAACTAATACCTATTCTTCAAAAACTGTTCTACAACAGAAGGGAAAACTTTCCAATTCATTCTGAGGGCAGTGTTAACCCTGATACCAAAACCAAAGACATCACAAGGAAACCACAGATCAATATCTTCTGTGAGTGTGGATACAACAAAGCTCAACAAAACACTAGCAGACTGAATACACATAAAAGGAATGATATACCACGACGGAGTGGGATTTGTTCCAGGAATGCAAGATTGGTTTAACATCCAAAAATCAATGTCATTAATATACCATATCAATAGAATAAAAATCAAAAGGCAGACAATCATTTCAATAGATGCAGTAAAAGCATTTAACAAAATCCAAACCCCTTCCATGATAAAAACACTCAACAAACCAGTAATAGAAGGGAACTTCCTCAACTTGTTAAGGAAATCTACAAAAAAACCCAAAAAACAAAAAGCAAACAAAAAAAGCCCACCCTAACAGCTAGTGTCATACCAATGATGAAATACTGGATGCTTTCTCTTTAAGATTAGGAACAAGACGAGGTCGTCCACTCTACTACTTCCATTCAACATTATACTAGAGGTTCCATGGCTATCGTGAA
Source organism: Ursus americanus (assembly GCF_024610735.1). Taxonomy (NCBI): domain Eukaryota; kingdom Metazoa; phylum Chordata; class Mammalia; order Carnivora; family Ursidae; genus Ursus; species Ursus americanus. The sequence continues at coordinate 70,451,371 of NC_142136.1, read as the reverse complement.
TAATGCAATAAACATTCTAGCCAGCACAATTAAGCAAGAAGAAGAGTAAAAGACATCCAGATTTGAAAAGAAGAGGTAAGATTTTCTCTTTTTTTAAGATGACATAATCTTGTTATAGAAAATCCTAAGGAATTCACTAAAAAAAAAAAAAACAAGTATTAGAACTAGTAAATAAGTTCAACAAGATTGCAGGATCCAAGAACAATATACACAAGTGAATTATATTTCTATGTACTTGCAGTAAGCAATCTGAAAATGCAATTAAGAAAACAATTCTATGGGGCGCCTGAGTGGCACAGCGGTTAAGCGTCTGCCTTCGGCTCAGGGCGTGATCCCGGCGTTATGGGATCGAGCCCCACATCAGGCTCTTCTGCTATGAGCCTGCTTCTTCCTCTCCCACTCCCCCTGCTTGTGTTCCCTCTCTCGCTGGCTGTCTCTTTCTCTGTCAAATAAATAAAATCTTTAAAAAAAAAAAAAAAAAAAGAAAACAATTCTATTTGTAACAGCCATCAAAAAGAAAAAAGTACTTAGGAACATATTCAACACAGAAGTGTTAAAGTTATACCTTGAAACTACAAAAACATTGTGGAAAGAAATTTAAAGATATAAATAAATTAAAAAATATCTCATGTTCATGGATTTGATGACTTGACATTGTTAAGATGGCAATGCTCACTAAATTAATCTATAGTTTCCATGCAATCCCTGTCAGCATCTCAGCTGACCTGACAAGCTGATTCTAAACTTCAAAATTGCCAAGGACACAGAATAGCCAAAACAATTTTGAAAAAGAAAAAGAAAGTTGGAAGACTTACACTTCTCAATTTCATAAGTTACTACAAAAACTATAAGCAACAGTGATTAAGACAGTATGGTACTGGCATAAGGACAAACACATAGATCAATGGACTAGAACTAAGAATCCAGAAATAAGCCCGTGAGTCTATGGTCAGTTGATTTTTTTAAGATTTTATTTATTTATTTGACAGAGAGAGACAGCCAGAAAGAGAGGGAACACAAGCAGGGGGAGTGGGAGAGGAAGAAGCAGGCTCCCAGTGGAGGAGCCTGATGCGGGGCTCAATCCCATAATGCCGGGATCACGCCCTGAGCCGAAGGCAGACGCTTAACTACTGAGCCACCCAGGCGCCCCTATGGTCAGTTGATTTTTGACAAACATGCCAAGATCATTCGATGGGAAAAGAATATGCTTTTCAACAAATGGTGCCGGATTAACTTCACGTGCAAAAGAATGAAGTGGACCTTTCTATCACACCCTACACAAATATTAACTCAAAATGGATCAAAGACCTAAACGTAAGAACTAAAATTATAGAACTCCTGAAAGAAGACCTTGAGGTAAATCTTCATGATCTCAGATTTGGCACTGGGTCCTTACTATGATACAAGCAACAAAAGAAAAAAATAGATCCACTGGAATTTATCAAAATTTAAAACTTTCTGTTACAAGCAAACAATGAATCATGGAACACTACATCAAAAACTAAGGATGTACTGTATGGTGACTAACATAACATCATAAAAAATTTTTAAAAAATTTAAAACTTTCATTCTTCAAAGAATACTATCAAGAAAGTGAAAAGAACCCATGGAATGGGAGAAAATATTTGCAAATTATATATCTAGAATATCTAGAATATAATTATATAAACCTAGAATATATTAAAATCTAGACACATATGTAGCTATAACATGTGTCACCGCACTATATATCTAGATGATATTAAACATTTAAATAGATAATTATATAAAATATATTAATATATAATATTAATAAAAAAATTGAGGAACTCTTACAACTCATAATAAAGACAATTAGCCCAATTAAAAACTGGGAAAAGGCTCTGAATAGACCTTTCTCCAAAGAAGATACACAAATGGCCAATAAGCCTGTGAATAGATGGCTCAACATCATGAGTCATCAGGGAAATACAAATCCACACTACAATGAGATACTGCCTCACACCCAACTGGATAGCTATAATAGTGATGATGATGATAATAATAATAATAATAAATAATAATAAATGAAAACCCACAATAACAAGTACTGGCAAGGATCTGTTAAAATTGGGACCCTCATACACTGTTGATAGGAATGTAAAATGGTGCAACCACTTTGGAAAACAGTCTGGCATTTCTTCAAATGGTTAAACATTGGGTTACATAGGATCCCGCAATTCCTCCACTAGGAATCTACCCAAGAAAATGGCAACTTATGTCCACGCAAAACTGACATACAAACGTCCTAGCCAAAAGGTGGGAACAACTCAAATGTCCATCTCCTGATAAGCAGATAACTCAAATGTGGTAGATCCATACACTGGAATATCATCCAGCAACGAAAAGAAATGAAGTGCTAATACGTGGTACAACACGACATGGATAAACTTTGAAACATGCTGCATGGAAAAACCCAGCATATATTTATGCATTTAATAATGCAATACCACATATTTTATTCTATTTATATGAAATATCCAGAAAAGGCAGATCTATAGGGACAGAAAATAAATTAGTGGTGGCTTGGGGCTGGAGGTAAGGATGGAGGGTCGGAGTGTACAGGGGTTCTTTTTGAGATAATGAAATGTTCTAAAACGGACGGTGCTAATGGCTGCATATATCCGTCAGTATGTTGAAAACTATTACAGGGTACACTTTTTCTTTTAATGTTTTTTTATTATGTTATGTTAGTCACCATACAGTACATCCCTGGTTTCCGATGTAAAGTTCAATGATTCATTAGTTGCGTATAACACCCAGGGCACCATGCAATACGTGCCCTCCTTACTACCCATCACTGGTCTATCCCATTCCCCCACCCCCTCCCCTCTGAAGCCCGCAGTTTGTTTCTCAGAGTTCATAGTCTCTCACACTTTTAAATGGGTGAATTGTATGGTATATAAATTGTATCTCAAAAACTTGCTTTGCAAAAACCAGAACTTTGGGCTCGTAGAAATGGTGACGCACTATTGTCTGAGCTGGAATAGTTCCTGGAGATCTCCAGGGCAAACTCTTCACATGATGGGTCCTTGCGACCTTTTCTTCCACTCCCCTTTGCATCCGGGTGGGGTACTCATGAAAAATGGAATTTTCCCCTGTGCAAAGTCATCCTGACTGTAAATATGTCCCTCTGCTCCCCTCGGAAGCCCCAGGTCAGCGGGGAGCACAGCGAAACCTCTCGGCCTTCGTTTAGAGAAGTCACGTGACTAACATGCCTGAGGAAGGTAGTCCGCACCGAGTATACAATTAAGTATTTCCTAGCGAGGTATCCTGATTTTCCTAATGAGTATCATAAAACCTCAGCTGTAGTTTACCACCAACCCTAAACATATAATCACGGTTACCACTAGTGGTGGCTGGGCATCCAGATTCAGAAGTGAGAAAAATCTTGGGGTGGCTGACCTGGGAATATGAGCAGCCAGCTTCTGCCATCTGGACAGATACGGCACACAAATACTTCTGCTCGAGCAAGGCAAAGAGAGAAAGGTCAGCATGTCCCAGACTCAAGATGCTATCCCCAAATGAAAAATTTTTTAAATGTATTATTCGTGTGGTACAAAATAAGAGCTGCCTTCTTTTTGGAAAAGCTCTTTCCTGACAACCTTCCTTCAGCAGAAAAACATGAAGTTTTGCCTTGTCTTGCTTTGAAGCCCCACCGGCCCAATTACAAGAGCTAACTGAATAGGAAGGGAGGAGAAAAGGACAAGAGTTAGAAAAGAGAGAAGAAAACACAGATGACGGTCCACCCTCACTCCCTCCTCTTGCATCTTTTATGAACTTGCTCCTTGAAACACGGGCAGCTGGCGGCAGATCAGGGTAACCAACCCTCTCAGCCCCGTGTCCAGCAAAG